>NC_035108.1:36707192-37025942 GCF_002204515.2 Aedes aegypti
GGATGCTCAATGTGTGGGACAAAATTTAGATTCTCGCTCCAGTCCACTTTTTGGATTGCATTTAGGTCCCATAACAACTGTGTAAAATTTCAGCTCGATCGGAGAAACTATATTTTAGCGCCAGCCGTTCAAAGTTTGTATGGGATTTACTATGGGAAAACTTACTTTTGCAAAGAAAAATCGCCAGAGGTCGCCCATTGTCCTCTATAAAAATTCTGAACTCAGACCTCGATAGGTATTTTTATGATGAAGAATGTTGCCAAATACCGCGAAACAATCCGACACTTGTGAAAAAAGTTATTCAATGAAAACCTATTGGCAAGGCGACGTTGATTAACACGTAAAGGAATACCGTAAAACGGGGTATCTTTGATAATGCGGGTAACTTTGATAGTGCGTAACCCACCACATACTAAACGAAATATCATTATTTCTGTTAATCGGTTAAGCAAAACGAATGCAAAACTGAAGAATATTAGTATGACACTTCATGTAAGAGCTATTTTCATTTGAATCGAGAACATTTGAAGCTTTTTATACGGATTTTAAAAATTGACACAATTTTAGCATTTTCGAAACGCTTACAAACAATCTGTTCTGCGGTCACTATTTGATGTAGTTTTGAATAGTTGGCCACTTATCTTTGACAGCCTAGTTATCATAGAACTTGAATACGGTCTCAAATCTCTTAGCGAAAAGCATTTTCACAAACTGGGACCATTTTTGTAATCTAAGTCAGAAATTTCCATATAATGTTAAACGCCTAGGATTATGCAATGCCCTACAAATGTTCGTAATTCATTCAATTTTGTTCGATTCATACTCTATTATCAAAGTTACCCCAAAACAGAAAACCGACTTTCGATTATGTGAAAATTTATGTATCCATTCAGAATAAATCTTTTGGCAATCTATCAACTGCAATCGATAGCTAGGATGCCAGTACTTGTTTTAAAAATATAAATTATGATTCTTTGAAACAGCATGCATAAATATTCAAGTTTTCTTCCAAAAAGCTATCAAAGTTACCCCGTTTTACGGTAACAATAATAACATGGCCAATATTTCCGAAAAGTCTTTACTTAATAACTTTTTTCAAAGCTTCGGATAGCTTTGCGGTCTTCGGCAATATTCGTAAAATCGATATATCGGGCAATATTCTTCATCGATAGGTATCGAGCTCTGTGTTCAGAATTTTTATAGAGGACAATGGGTGACCTCTGTCGATTTTTATTTGCAAAAGTAAGTTTTCCCATAGTAAATTCCATACAAACTTTGAACGGCTGGCGCTAAAATATAGTTTCTCCGATCGAGCTTAAATTTTGCACAGTTGTTATGGGACCTAAATATAATTCAAAAAGTGGACTGGAGCGAGAATCTAAATTTTCCATATAACAGTGTCCTAGGCTAATGCTCATAGAAACCACATGGAATTCCTATAGGATTGTCATAATTCCTGCAGTATTTTCATACATTTTCATTAAACTTCTAAGGGTTTCGCACGATATTTACAGAGAATTATCACATGATTCATACGTGCTTCCCGAAGTAATTCCCAAGATCATTCAATGAGTTCTAATTGTTTGCCACATATCTCTCATAACATTTGCACAGTATTTCGACATAACTTTCACATGATTGCCACAGTGTTGCCACTGAAAGTCTAGGATTCTCAAATACAACGAACCACACTGGAATTCCAAAATCTATATTAGAAGCCTAAGATCCACAATGAAGTAACACAGTCCATCTAGAATTCTAGGATCCATAGCGAAGGCCTAAAATCCACACTGAAACACCAGGCTCCACATTGCAATCCTAGGATCCGCCCTGGATTCCCAGCATCCACATTAAAATCTCAGACTCCATACTACTAGATGCCCATGATCCACAATGGAATCAAAAGATCGATACTGGAATCCCAGAATCAGCACTGGAATCCCAGTATTTAAACTGGAATCCCCAAATCCGAACTGAAATATCGGAATCCACACTGGAAACCCAGGATTCACACTAGAATCCCAACTGGAAACCCTGTTCCACGATCATGGCTCGCGCATCCATATCCAGATCATAATCTTATCATAGCTCAATCCATAAAACCCATAGTCAACCCGATAAAAAAAAAAACAATTTTTGCCAGTGCGAGGTTGGAACCAAGAAACTTCTGATTGAGAGCCACGCACTTTACCACAACACCGACTTGTCGTGTTTATTTTAGGGTTACGAATGACTTGAAGCAAAGCGCAAAGAACCATGATTTGTCTTCCTGATATCATATCGAATGATGAATGCTAATTCCTGGAAGCTAATTCCTCTAAATTTATGTTGCGATTGTAAATCGTTTAAGTTAAGTGAAAATTTTTGAGTAGAAAAATAAATATCCGAAAAGCCTTGAGTTTTCATTTATACACGAACAAACTCGGGAAATAAGTTGTTAATGTTGTTTTTAGGTAATAACAATTATGAGTGTAGTCAAAAAAAATATTTTTCTACTTTACAATATTCACTTGACCTCTCCAAGTAAATTCAATTAGAAAAAACTACATACCATAGCCTTCAATTTTGATTTACATACAAAAAAGTTCTGTCTGGTTTTCTGGGTAAAATATATTTTTAATGGTATCGGAAATTCATTTTTCACTCAAACATGTTCACTTGACTTCAACATTAAATTTCATGTCGAAAAAACTATATGTTGACGCATTGAATTTTGAGTTACAGGTAAACGGGTCCAGAAAATAGAGTTTTTCGTAATATTTTAGGTAAAATAAATTTTGAGTGTTATCGAAAATTTCAATTTCTGCTTGACTCTTACAAGAAAATTTATGCAGAAGGAACTACATGTCATAGCCTTGAGTTCTTATTTACAGACAGTGCTGGGAATGGTAATAGTAGTAGGCTTGACTTTTCGCGAAAATCACGTGGCTCTCCCAGTACAGTAGTTCAAAAACGTGAATCTCATCAAGTAGCCTCTGTTGGGTGCACGAATTTTCTAAATCATGAGTGTCATTGAAGGCTCTAAATGGCATTTCCCGCGGGAAATAGAACATTTTTCTACAGTAATTTCGGGTTGCCCTTAGCAACGGGTGTTTTGCAATTTTCAAGGCATTTGCCTACAGCAGCGATGGACGTGAGTTTCACTGGCTTCGCTGACTGTGATTGGCTTTGTTTGGCTACTGTAGAGTGAGTTTCAGATTTTTTCCCAACCCTGTTTACAGACGAACATACTACGGAAATATTTTGTTTATGTTGTTATTTAGGTGAATAACATTTTGAGTAAAGTCAAACAATATTTTTCGACTGTACAATATTCACTTTATCTCTGCAAATAAATTCATAGCCTTCAATTTTGATTTACAGACAAAAAAGCTCAGGGAATACGTTTTTTTGTGGTTTTCTGGGTAAAATAAATTTTGAGTCTTATCGGAAATTCATTTTTTACTCAAACATGTTCACTTGACTTTCACAATCAATTTCATGTCGAGCAAACTATATGTCATCGCTTTGAATTTTGAGTTACACACAAAGGGGTCCAAAAAATAGTGTTTTTCGTAATACTTTGAGTGAATGAAATGATGAGTATAATCAAACATTTCAATTTCTGTTCAAACGTGTTCACTCCACTCGAACAAGCAAATCGCTTTAAATTTTGTATTATCGTTGAGTTTGTGAAAAAATGTGTTTTTCAAAAAACTAGGAAAACCTCGGCTAAGTAAGCCACTTTGCATACCTAGTTTTTCCAAAATTTATCTTTTGGGAAGGGTCAAACTTATTTACCCGTTTTTTTTTTAAATAATGTGATTAAAAAATGCAAAATCATACAAAAAAGTGTTGTATGGATGACTTGCAGATAATTTTCTAAATATTTGAATAAAAATACTAAAAATCAAAATTTATGGTCGGTCAAAACAAATAGGGTAGGTCTCCACTTATGGACATAATGGTTCCCCATTTCGCCTTATGTAATAATTCAATTGTTTTCAATTTTTTAATCATTTTTTTGTGTTTTAGTAGTTTGATATCAAATGCAGTGGGATTCCATTTTTGGCACCCCCCGATTTAGGCAACAAAATGGATCCGTTTTTGGAAACATTTTTGAATACCATTAATTTTTTTTTGTAAATATTATCGTGTCTGTTGCTTTAGTCATTTGAATAGCAAGTCAACTACACATCGATTACGTCCCAAAGCTCCATTTTCATCGATATTCCCCCAAATCTCACCAAATACTAAGAGCTCCCGTACTCTCCAACAGTATCTCAACTAGAGCCAATCTCTTTTCTTAGGTATTCATACTTAGTGACCAGCCCACTTGAGTCTGCCAGTAGGTGATACTCTAAAAACATTTTTCCCAGATTTGCAACAGCTTGTGTGAACAAAGCACAAGCACCGGCATAAGAGCAACAAAAAGTCTTTGACACACAGAGTTACAGTCATAAATTTCTTCTCGCCTTTTGAGCATACTATTCTTGTTATTATGGAGTTATGTACATTGCATATGTAAAACACACTGCAGTAATAGATACAAATACAGCAAAATGTCGTGTATCATAACTTTTAAGGATTTTCAGTAAGTAAATTGCGTTACTCTAGTGAATTGTAGAAGTGTCAACATATAGTCCAGAACAAGAGTGCATATTTTGCTATATTGTATATTATTGCACCATGATAAAAGCGATTACAGTATAAACTACATTTTATTCTCAATCATATCGTTGGAGCGTGCGGTAAAAACGATTGAGAGTTATTTTAACTTTTTGTTTGTTGTATTAGTCTGTATATTGATCTTTCTGCGTCAATTATTTTGAGTTACGTTCCCTCTTTGTTAGCGATTTTTAAGACGTTTGGTTTGTAAAGAGACGATCCATAATTCCATGCAAAATTTTAAATCAAGGATACGGGTCTCCACATAATCAAAATGTTCCTTACGAGCTAGGTCTATGAGTTTCCTAGCTGTATCCTGGAGAATTCCTAGGGGATTCTTGGTTCTTAGGGGACTTCTTAGAAATTTGAAAGAATTCTTGAAAAATTCCTTGCGGACACTGAGGGTTTCTTACGGGATCCTGAGAATGTACGCAGTTTTAATAAAATGTCCAGTTTTTGAATAAAGGTCACTTATGCGATTATTGATTTTTCATGGTCCAATCATACAAATAGCGTACATAAAAAAATCTAAAAAATCATTAAAAACGTTGCGGCGTAAAAAGTATGTAGGTTGGTTGGTTTGACTTTATTAACGAGATTTTTAGCCCTGGGCTAGTTCATCTCGGGACCAACGGCTTTACTTCCCTTCCGAAGGAAGTCGTCACTGTAACTTTTTACGTCATAATGGGGGGGATTCGATCCCAGGTCCTCGGCGTGAGAGGCGAGTGTTCTAACCACTACACCAGGTCCGTCCCCGAAAAAAAAAGTATGTAGAACGTTTGCCACAATTAACAATACGGCGGAAAACTGTTTCGAAGTCTCGATGCCATATGGTTCCAATGACGTTTTTGAAACCAATAGTTGAAAAATAAAATTTAAAATATGGGTTCTGATTTTGGCACGGTTTCGTTTTTGGCAACTGAAAATTTCAATCTTTTTTGCCAAAAACGGAATCCCACCGTATATCTGATGTTAAAACATTAAAAAGTATTCAAAATGCAAAGGTTTTCAATAATTTTCATATGGCCAAATAGGAAACCACTATAGCCATAACCGGTACACTTTCTCTATGAACGAGAAAAAAAAATTTGTTAGAAAAAACATTTTTCTTTAAAAGTGCCCGTCTCGCAATGTATGGATGGTTGGTTGTAAACACAATTTTCTATATTAAGACAAAAATCATAAACAAAAAAATCGACATTGAATTTCAAAAATCTTTTTTTTTCAGTGTAGGCCACAAATGAGACAATTTTTGTATGGAACTCTCGATAATTAAAAGTAAACTGATTAGAAAAAGAAAACTGACTCACCTATTGAGCTTCATCACATTCTGAGGTACCGTAAAACGGGGTAACTTTGATAATGCGGGTAACTTTGATAGTGCGAGACTCTCAACATACTAAACGAAATAACAAAGTTCCTGTTAATCTGTTAAGCAAAACGAATGCAAAAGTAGAAAGTATTAGTATAACACTTCATGTTGAAGCTATTTTCGTTGGAATCAAGTACATTTGAGGATTTATATGCAAATATGGAAAATTTAAAAGATTTTAGCAATTTTGAAATGCTTTCAAACAATCTGTTCTACGATCACTATTTGATGAAAACATAATGAATTCGTCACTTTTACTTGATAGCCTAGTTATAGTAGAACTCGAATTCGGTCTCAAAACTCTTAGCGAAAACTATTTTTTACAAACTGGGACTATTTTTGTAATCTAAGTCAGAAATTTCCATATAGCGTTAAACGCCTAAAGGTATGCAACGCCCTACAAATGTTCTGTAATTCAATCAATTTTGTTCGATTGATGCTCCATTATCAAAGTTACCCCAAAACAGAAAACCGACTTTCGATTATATGAAAAATTATATATCCATTAAGAATAAATCTTTAGGAAATCTATCAACTGCAATCGATTGTTTGGATACCAGTACTTGTTTTAAAAATATAAATTAAAATTCTTTGAAACAGCATGCAAAAATATTCAAGTTTTCTTCGAAAAAACTATCAAAGTTACCCCGTTTTACGGTACTTGTCACTTCACTTGTTTAGTTATGTTTAAAAATGACACCATAAAAAAATATTCAAGATAAGAGAAAGTTAATGCCTTCAAAGTGTCTATCTCGCGATTTATGGACGGTTGGTAGTAAACATAATTACCTATCTTGAGACAAAATATCATTAAAATAAAAAATGGCCTTTTATTTAAGTCGGCTTTAAATTTTAAAAATCATTTTTTTTTTGTGTTGACTACAAAACAGATTTTTCCAGTATTTTTATTTAAAAATATAGACAAATATCTATAAGTCATCCATACAACCCTTTTTTGTACGATTTGCCATTTTTCGATTACAGTATTTTGAAAATCGGGTAAAAAAGTTTGGCCCTTTTCAAATGCTTGTCCAGATAAATTTTGGAAGAACTAAGAGATTTACTAAGTCAAGGTCTACAATCATCCACCAAATTGCATTGAAATCTGGGAGGGTGCTGCTTGCTCGGAATACGATTTGAGGTGAAATGCGTCAACTCAATAGAACGGCCTATGTTACTTGAGGGTTTTTTTTGTTTATTTTTTATGTAATAGGTGTAGAATTAATTATTATTTTAACAGCATAACACGAAAGAACAATTATGTTCGAAATAGTTTAATTTAAATTACTTCAAATTTTAATGAATATGTGTTGTCTTCAATATTTAGATTTGTTTCAACTGTTCAACTCAAAAGAATCACTAAAAAATTAAACCTGATAAAACCTTTACTTCACATGACGACTCTCCAATTATTCCCTGACTCCACCGAGCTCCTCATGCTTATCACTTGAAAACTGTGTCTTTAATTAGCATAAAAGCATATACCACTATGATGTCTGTCCTACGCTGTCCCACCATCTCCACCTTCGAGTGCTGAATCGTTGAATATTTTGCTGACATAATACTGTTGAGATGAGCTGTTTGCTATTTCTTTTTCACGATTTGCCCCATTAGAGAGACGATGTTTGACGTCGAATTTCAACTGGTTTCTGACCAGATGTGCGTATTTTTGACCTTGATCTCGGTTCCCGTTTGCCACAAACAGCTTAAGCCTACCACAATATGGGAAGCAATGTTTTGCCGTTGTTCACGAAGCCGCTCAATCAGGCAAAGAAAGCGCCAAATTCAACACCCGCCGCATATGATATCGATATCTGCTGATTGGAATAAGATAAGAAGCGTTGTGATCAATTGGTTATGCCTGCTAGGTGACGATGTAGGTCATGGATGCGAATGTTGGAAATTATTCATGGGTAAAAATCATAAATTTTATCATACGAAACTTCTGTCGAATTGCATGATGATGTCAAAGGTAAGATGGACTGGGCAGTCGATTGCGATAGGTTCGAAAAAGTAGCAACAACGGGTGAAATTTAATCCTTGACTTAATCGAAGTATGAACGCCATGCAGCACGTAACATTCATCTGTCATCGATGATTGAGCCGATTATCATATAATTGCAAACGGGTGATTTGTAGAATCATGATCCAAGAGGGACAGATGTGCTTAATTATTCTGTCTACTGCAATACTAACTGGACTTGAAGATCCGTCTTTCACTCACGTTTGTTGACAATTATTCTATTCTTGTGGTTCTATGCATCAATTAATCAAGCAAAGATTATTGATTGAATATTTTATTGCTAGAATTTTGATTTAAGTGAATAGTTGACTAGCGGTCGAAGCCCTTAGCTTAAACAAAATGGTATTATTATTATTGTAGTGGAGAGACCTGTAGAGCAAGGTGGGGCAAAAGTTTGACCTTAGTGGTATAATCGATGTTTCCAGGAAAACAATAGCAGTTGAAACAAAACAAATACCACACAGTGAACCTTCAACATATTGGCTTTACTGGTGAACAAACTTCTGTCAAAATATTTACCCATTTTTAGTTATTACAGTTCCAAAATTGATTATCTTAAACGAACTTTTGCCTCACCGGATGAGCAAGAGTTCGAATCTAGTATGGGGCAAAAGTTCGCTGGCTAAAACACAAAATATCGATACTTCTACAACAGGCATACTTTATACCATCCGTAAATTTAAGTTTGCCGAAAATTACACATTAAAGCTTAATACTCAAAAATAGCAGTTTTTCGCAAAACTAAGTGAAAATTTAAAATTTTGGTGACATTGTTCGCACGATCAGGAAAATCTAGCTAAATTTGAAGATAGTATGTGGATTTTAGTCAATTTGCAAACTTTTCCATGAGTTTATACATGGGTCGAATTTTTGCCCTTCTTCATTGAACTCCAAGCAACGAAAGTTTGACCAAAAATTACAAAATTCACGACGAAAAACAACAAATAGCCATAACTTTTCCAAATCTCAATCAATTTTTATGATATTTGTAGTGAAAGTCTCTTAGTTGAATAGAATTTGAACCACCATGACATTTGTGAGTTTTGTTTTGAATTGAGCTAGAAATTTTAAAAAGAAACTCTTGCCCCACTCGAACTTTTGCTCCACTTTACTCTATGTTGTAAAGCCTGAGAATTTTTGATATTAAAAACCGAATAGATATTGATATATTCAAAATTCATGTAGACTCGAAGAAACAATTTAAATGACTAACTTTTTACAAGAAAACGTTTTTTGTAGAATAAGAATAAAAAAAAACACGAAGCATTACTAATTTGAACAGCTGAACAGCTTTTCAAGGTAATGTTGCAACCCGATGGAAGCTTTCGTGGCTACTATGGGCTCCAGAAGAAACTGCGGTCAAGAAAGAATCTCACCCGCACCAAATGCACGAACGCGAAAAGCGAGTATGGGAAGCTATGACCTAGAAGCAATCAAATGAATTTTCAGTTCGAATGAATTGTTAGCGTTCGACCTAACGAACCGCACCCGAATGAAACCGTTTTAGATTACGAAAAATAGGGTGGGATTACGTTTCCACGGAGGTATCTTGACGGACGAACGTGAGGTGATTGAAAGGTGGAAGCAGCACTACGATGAACACCTAAACGGCGCAGAGGAGGAAGATCAAGACAGCAGGAGGAATGGCTTCATCAGTACGGCGGATGAGGGAGACGTGCCAACTCCCACAATAGGTGAAGTTAAGGATGCTATCAAACAGCTCAAGAACAACAAAGCAGCTGGAAAGGATGGTATTGGAGCGGAACTTATTAAAATGGGCCCGGACAGGTTGGCCACTTGTCTGCACCGATTGATAGCCAGGATCTGGGATACAGAACAGCTACCGGAGGAGTGGAAGGAGGGAATAATATACCCAATATACAAAAAAGGTGACAAGTTAGAATGTGAGAACTATCGAGCGATCACAATTCTTAATGCAGCCTATAAAGTGCTTTCCCAGATCATCTTCCGCCGTCTATCGCCACTGGCAAGCAGATTTGTTGGAAGTTATCAAGCCGGATTTGTGGACGGGCGATCGACGACAGACCAAATCTTTATGTTGCGGCAGATCCTCCAAAAGTGTCGCGAATATCAAGTCCCTACGCACCTCCTATTCATCGATTTCAAAGTGGCCTATGATACCATCGACCGCGAAGAGCTATGGAAGATTATGGACGAGAACGGTTTTCCCGGGAAACTGACTAGACTGATCAAAGCTACGATGGATAGTGTACAGTGCTGTGTGAAGATATCGGGTGCTTTATCGGACCCGTTTGAAACACGCAAAGGACTTCGACAAGGCGATGGTCTTTCCTGCCTCCTGTTCAATATTGCGCTAGAAGGTGTTATGAAACGAGCGGGCTTCAACATGCGGGGCACGATCTTCAATAAATCCAGCCAGTTCATTTGTTTCGCTGACGACGTGGACATTGTCGGAAGAACGTTCCAGGTGGTTGCTGAACAGTATACCAGGCTGAAACGTGAAGCAGATCGGGTTGGATTGAAGGTAAATACGTCGAAGACGAAATATCTGCTGGCTGGAGGAACCGAGCGCGATAGAGCTCGCATAGGCAGACGCGTGACGATCGACGGGGATGAGTTCGAGGTAGTGGACGAATTCGTCTACCTCGGATCATTGATAACGTCGGATAACAACTGCAGCAGAGAAATTCGAAGACGTATCATCGCCGGAAGTCGTGCTTACTATGGACTCCACAAGACCTTGCGGTCTGGTAAACTTCACTTCCGTACTAAGTGTACCATGTACAAGACGCTAATAAGACCGGTAGTCCTCTACGGGCATGAGACGTGGACAATGCTCGAAGAGGACCTGCAAGCGCTAGGAGTTTTTGAACGACGTGTGCTTAGGACGATCTTCTGCGGAGTATGTGAGAACGGCGTATGGAGGAGAAGAATGAACCACGAGCTTGCGCAGCTCTACGGTGAACCCAGTATCACGAAAGTCGCCAAAGCTGGAAGGGTACGATGGGTGGGACACGTTGTGAGAATGCCGGACAACAATCCCGCAAAAATGGTGTTCAACTCAAATCCGGCCGGTACAAGACGAAGGGGAGCGCAACGAGCGAGGTGGTTTGACCAAGTGGAGCAGGATCTTGGAAGTGTGGGGCGATCGAGGAATTGGAGGTTAGCAGCCATGGACCGAGTTAGTTGGCTTAACATTGTGGCGCAGGTCATGTCTTGAAGGACGTAGAGCCAGCAAAAGTAAGTAAGTACGTCTCCACGCAGATCGATTCTACCCAGTTTCCCCTAATTACTCCATAAATTTCGCCGGGAATATTCCAGACTTCCTTCCTTGATCTTCTGGACTCGAGGGTGATGCTTAAGGTTGTGCTACTTTTCCCCGAATGTCGGTTCCCCGAATGTCGTTTCCCCGAACGCCAATTCCCCGAATGCCAGTTCCCCGAATATCCCGTTTCCCCGAATAGCCCACTTCCCCGAAAAGTTTTTGGCACTCATTTTTGACATAACTGTATACATTTCAGGGGGTGAATCTACTGGTCATCTGATATGCACCCTTCTTTATTTGATTGGCGGTTCTTACGAGTTTTTCCGTCCTCAGCATTTTTGGCAACATGTGTAGAGTCGAGAATGACTAAATACTTCTTTCTTTTGATTGCTTACCATTCTTTCTAATTCACCATCCTGCCACTGAAAACTATTATTGCACATATTTGAACTGCTATACTTTTCGGGGAAACGGGTCATTCGGGGAAATGGCATTCGGGGAACTGGCGCTCGGGGAACCGACATTCGGGGAAACGACATTCAGAGAAACGACATTCGGGGAAAAGTAGCACAATCGTTGCTTAAATGTTTTTGTAATATTGTGGATATTAAAAATGACTATTAAAATCGTGGTCCCCCAGAATTGGGTCCTAAAATTTTTAATGAAATCTTGTTTTTATTCAATAACACGAAATAGCATCTTACTGCAATTACTTTAGCAATTTTTCCCGCTCAAATAAGGGCTATATCATGTTTAAACTTTAATTTAAAAATTGGGTTGACACTTAAGATCATGTTTGACGTTCGCTTAGTCGACAAAAACACCACAGGGGTTTCAGTTTTAACACTGGGGTTGTTCCTATCTGACATTTCGGAAGGGACACGGAAAACAAAATACACCCAAAATTTGAGTTTAAGCCAAGGGGTGTGACAAAATCTTTAAGTTTTTTTGGGCTCAAACCAACGGAAAACATTAAAAAATTGAGTAAACCTGTGTTTTTGGCCTAAAATTAAGCGTTTGGCACTAAAATTGGGACAGGGCTTTAGGACCCTATTGAGATAAATCTGTATCAAACACCAATCAATGCATCAATGCATATTTCGGTGGATAAATTGGCGGATACATTGATTCGCCAATTAAGACGTTATTCTGCAAGCAAACACACGCCGCTCCGCCTGCTCGTAGAACATTGTCACATTAAATTAACAACGTGTCAACCGACTAATGGCGACAGCTAGTTGCATAGTTTCGCATGCTCGCTCTTGTGCGCCGCCTCTCGACCAACAAGAAGGATTTAAGTTGTTGACAAAAATGGTCGTCTTCATCTCCACTTCGTTGGCGCATTATGGCTCAGATGCAAAATGTTACCGCCTGACATTTATACGAGGCCGGTTGCAGTTGGAAGAATTTTACTATCCAACCCAGCGTGTATGTTTGTAAACCCAAAAAGCCTAAAACAAAACACGTAGGATGCTGAGGGAATGACTGAAAGTACACAGGTTTTACAGATTCTTCGTTTTTATGCTAAGTGTGTTTGACAATAATAGCCCCCCATTGCACGCGCTCGTCGTGAGTCCCTTTGACGGATGACGGGTGGCTGTTTGGACGGATTTGACTATTTGGGGGCGCGTGCACGATTTGATCGTGTCCCCGTCCCGGTCCCTTTGGCTAAGGTTGCTGGAAGATTTTATTTTCGAAACGGTTCACAGTGGGCAACATTTGAACCTTAGAGTTATTTAGAAGCCTATGAACTAGAATGTTTGAATGATTGAATTTGAATGGAAAAACATTTAATACATTATTTGGTGCATGTTTCATTATGTGTTTCATGCTCGGAAAGTGGTCCATTTTTCACATTTTCGCTTAAACATAATCTTCTTCAGCTATTTTATGTATAATATTATACAAATGACTTGTTTTTGTCAAAAATAGGTGTTTATCAAATTAGGTATTGGTATATTTGTATTTTTTTTTGTGCATCATCTGATATAAAAAGGGATATATTATACTATTTTTCTATATATCTCAGGTTAATACATTTCATTGTAGGTCATAATTTTTCAGGTATTTTTTTTATTTCTGCTTGAGTACTTTTTCCACTGGGACCAGTTGTTAGATCTATTGTGGCAGGTCCCATTTTAACGTATAAGCCATATCAAGGTGTCGTATCAATATTAGGTTGAGTGATATCCACTTGCTAATTGTAGATGTTTTAGCAATTTCCTGCAGTAATTGAATTAATTCCCACTATAGCACTTCTAAGCATGTGAAAGACTTTAATGCTTCCACGACAGCCTGACTGTCAGAAAAGTAACATATATGTGCATGTCTATAGTCGCGTCGTGGTAAAGTAGTGTCACATTCGATAATTGCCTGTAACACTGTTGGCCACTTACCCAAAAATATTGATATGTCCAGTGCGTGTAGCACCAGCTCCAACCCGGTCGTTTATTTTGGAGCTATCAGTAAAGAAAACTACTGAACCCTGTTTAAATATTTGGCCCCTCCGATTCTCATTCAACACGACTTGGAATAGACACGTTGAACAGTCTTTAAAACTTGTATTGCCAATTTATCCAGTCTTCATGAAGGATTAACGAGACAAATACCGTGATGTAAAAAAAAGGGATCTATATATTCAAGCAGCTGGTTCTCAGCGAACCGATTTTCGATTTTCTTTCGATGATCCCCATCATGTTCACTTGGTTTTGTGTGAATGTCATGTTTCTAGGAATGTTCAGTTTTTTCCCCAGAGAAGCCTCATCCCAGTTTTTCCTCAGCCAACTTAACCATGTCGTATCTTGGTCAAAAATCATCCGATCGAGTAAATTTTTAAAATTTGTAGCGCTGAAACACTAGAACAAGGACTTTTCCGGTTTTCTTTCAATTTTAAAAATATGAATTATGGTAAAAAATGAATACAGTCATCACAATAGCTAATGAAATTTATGGGTTCACAAATCTCGTCGATCGGACGATTTCGATCGGGATATAGCAGGGTGAATTTTTGCGATAACAGTTGCACGTATTCCGCTAGGAACTTCATAGGAACGTTAGAATTCTTTAAATATTTCTTGATCGGGCTTTTTTGAAAAAAAAAAAATAATAATAATTAAGTTTTGAGAAATTATGAATAGCATTTTCCCAATTGAGTTCTTATAATTGCTCATGTAATTCTAGTGAAACATTACGAGGAATCTTTAGAGTAACACCTGGAAGAATATTTTTTTTGCTGGAAGTCTGGATAGTTTTTGCTGCGATTTTTCAAACAATCCTGTAGAGAAACTTTAGGAAGAACTTCAAAAGCAAAGTTGAAAAAACTGTTGGAGAATTCTTTGAAGAATTTGTGGAGTGAATCCTTGCTTGGTGATCTTGAAGACATTTTGGTGATCTTGAAGGCACTCCTAGTTTTTTTGTACTATTTTTTGAAGAAATCCTCAATAATTTCTGAATATCTTAAACACCAACAACTGCAGGATACTTTAAATTAACAATTGGATTTTATTTGTAATAAGTGCATTCTAATGCATTCTTTATCTGAATTCTCCAAGAGATTTTTAAGCAATTCGATAGAGATTCCTAGAGAAAATTTCTGGTGATATCAGAAAATCTGAGAATGATTTTCCGTGGGACGAACTCAGTGAAAACGGGCAAAGGAGTTGTTGAAGAAAGCACTGAAAAAAAAAAAAAAAAATGAGGAGTTCCTTGTGAGTTTTGTTTTGCTAGAATTCTTGAAAGATTTTTTACTGAATTACAAAAAAAATGAATCTTTTCCGTAACAAAAATTAAAAGTTACAAATATCACTGATGTGCCGCGAAATGAGACAAAATGCAAATAAATAGAATCAATATGTTGAAATATGTTAAAACTTCGAAATTTGTGAAAATGTTGATTGTTGTAACCTACATAAATTCTGTTAAACAAGTATTTGCTAGGGGTCCCCTAGGCCCCCTTCAGAAAGAAATCCTAGCTAAGCCATTGGCATCACATCAATAATTTCCAGAGAAAATCTAAGAAAATGGATTTTTAACGACTTTTTGGACACTTGTTAAAGGCAAAATCCCGAGAGAGATCGATGGATCATTGAAGGTAACTCTTTCGGCACTCACAGCATCAAAACAGCGGCGCTATCGTATATGGGGTTTAATATTGTGACAGCATCGCTGTTATGTCAACCTCACAAGACTACGGTGGCGCTATCTGTACTTTTCATAGCGGCCGTTTTGGTTGTTTTAATGATCCATTTGTAAAAGAATACTTTGAGGATTTTATGAAAATATGTAAAAAAATTGCATATCTGTAAACCCTTTTTGAAAAAAAACACGGCCGATTTTTTTAGGAACAAAATGAAAAAAAAAAATCTTGAAGTGATTCTTAAAATGAATATAATTCCCAAAGCCTAATTATGGTAGTAGTCGAACTTGATCGAATTGGAGAGAAAATGCATGGCGATTTTTTTAAACATGTAGAAGAATTTCTGTGGCTGGTATCTTAGACTAATATTTGAAGGAATCCCTATGAACTTCTCAGTATGTTCTTTGCTAGAATTACTCTTCCTTGTTTTTTGAAAATTTGTTTAGTCAGGTTTTTCCTAGATAAGCTTCTTGATGAAAAACTTTGCGACAAAAATTTCACAAGATTTCATTTCAACTCTCGGATGAAATGAAAGAAAATCTTCTGGAGGCATTTTGAGAGGCAGAAAAGATCGATGGAGAAAAAATTGAATGGTTATTGAATAAACTCCATGAACAATCTAAATAAATATATGTAGTGGGAAATAAAGAAGAATTTCAGGCCAGGTGGAGTTTTCTCTTAACGGATTCCTTATTACGCGTTGCAAGAAAAAAATTGGATTCCTGGGCAATCGAACGACTTCGAATGGTAAATGTTCCAGGCTTCTAATCAAATTCAGCTATGCGCATCGTTAGGTGCAGTAGCCTGTTTGGAATAATTTGACGTCTCCCATTTTGTTCAATATCATGTGGTGATATTAGGTATATGATTCATAGTTCTTTTGCTACAAAAAGATATTCGGACCAAAAATTATGACTAATTTCATGCTCATCACACTACAGCGCTCCGATAAATGATACGCTTCCAATAGGTACTAGAAAACTAGTTCCGAAAGTTGGCATTGGGCACGGTTGTTTAACTGGTATTGAAGATCTCTACGTATGGGATTACATTCCCTTTATAATTATGTTGTGAACCACCGTTGATTTCATTTCGTAGAATTTTTGGAAGAAAGAAAGCTTCTAATAAGTCAAAATCCCATAAAGTCTCCATGTACCGTCACGGATTCTTTTTCACGGAACCATTTTGCTGAATAGGATTGGAAATCGCTAAAAACATTTTTCTCCAAGTACATGATCAGTCCTAGGCGTTACATGTACGTATGTAGTGATAGAATGACGATGTTTTAATGAATCGGAATTCAACGCACACTGTGTGACTTTTGTTCTGTGCGGAGATAGCTCGCTGCGCGTTATTTCCGCGAGCCCATCCAAATTTTTAAATTTTCCCGCTTGTTATTCTTCATAAAATTCCTGGATAATTTCATTTTAAGATAACTTCACAGATGCTTGGCACAATGTTTTAAGTAGTACACCCAGTTTTGATAAAAAAAAGTCATTTTGTATGGTATCATGTATAAAAGAGTTAAAAAGTCTGATATTTAGTGGAAATTGTGAAGATTGCACTTCACCAATCTATTTACTAAGCATTCTTCCGTTGGCAATGAATTATCATAAGATTCTAATTCAGCAGCTTCGAAATAACTACGATTACGGATCCAAATTTGCCCACTATGGACGATTGTTGGATGCGAGGAAATTTGGCGCGCGCCCTAGCCCACGCTGAGAGCAGCACATGATTGCGCGCGCAAACTCGCAGTAAGCAGCACGTGGTGATCGTCCGCCTACTAGACCGACTGACTAAAGTACCTATGCAGAGACAAGAGAAGATCTCCTCTCGGTGGCTGGTGCTGATGCTGGCTGGTCTGCTGGCCGGTGAGCGATCACTGACTGTGTTTTGGGGATGCAGCAGACGACTTATCCCCTTCTTCTAGCTAGCAGACATAGTATATATAAGTAACGTCGATTGATGGATCCTAAACTTCATTCACGATAATTGTTTGATCGAGTTGAGATCGGTTTCGGTTCGGGAGGTGTGTTTTCTTTTGTTCCTGGATTGGGCATGATCCAGGATAACACATGGTGCTTCAAAGGATAACAAGGATTTTTCGAACAAATGTGCATATGAACTGTTTCAACAGGGCGGATGTTGATAATAGAAAGGGAATAAGTGACAACTGAAGAAGGACATTGTGGAAAAACAGTGAGAAGAATTTCAAAAAGCTGAAAAGTCAACGATCATTGATTGTTTTGAGAGGTGGCTTCCCGTAACACTTGGGGTGACCCCTGGCGAGTGGAGTGCATCTTTAACCAGTTAGCGCATCAATAGCCAGAAATGGTGAGTGTTCGACTGTTTGGGACATTGCGAAGATGGGGGCGTTCGTGAGGATCTACTTCGCCAAAATGCTAGGTGGCATATGATCCCCCCAGTTCAACCGAATGTGCATCGATGCTACTACCCAGATATCTGGGGCCGCTTACATAAGAAACCGTTTGACCCCGTCCCATGTTTTTGCTGAATCCACGAAGGGGTCTTGGGATGATGGACGATTGTTGGTGATCCGTGAATCGAGGCTCGGACAATGATGGAGATCGTTAATTCGCTTTCTACGCTGATTTATCTGAGAGCAGATCAGAAGTGGTCTCTAATGGTTGAGTTAGTGAGTGCAGTAGAATTGGGTCTGGGAAAGCAGCGATCTATGCGTGGGCCCACTTGTGCTACGATTGGAGGACGGTGTTTCTCAAATGGTTTCATTCGTGACAGCAAACTTTCGTGGATAATTTTATATCATGTGAATTTTCTGTAAAGAAATGTAGTGTTTTGTGTTTTCTTGATCTGTTTTTATTTTAATT
This sequence comes from Aedes aegypti, assembly GCF_002204515.2. NCBI lineage: Eukaryota > Metazoa > Arthropoda > Insecta > Diptera > Culicidae > Aedes > Aedes aegypti. Next base: position 36,725,469 of record NC_035108.1, read on the forward strand.
AAAGTGTATTGTGATACATCTCAAGGAACATTCGAACCCAATTTTTTGAATAATAATTTTTGTACTTTTTAAAATTACTTCTACTTCTGATAATATTTATATGTTGAGGTAGGGAATGCTAAAGGCTGATGATGATTTTCATTGTAATAACATTAGCGTCATTGTATAGAGATGTCGCTAAAAATATCGTCGTTTTCAACAACGAAACAAAATCAGTTTGATATTATTTCGGAGTTCAGTGCACAAATAAAATATATGTGTTCAATATTAACTAACAAGTGTCCATTGATAATTGGTTTGCTTGATTTATATATTTACCAAAAAGTTGTCGGCAACGATGATAATTTGTTCTAAAAAAATCTATGAAGTTGTGCCGAATAAATTAGCAACCTCGTCACTAGTGTTAAGTCAAAGCATTTGATTTAATTGTCTTATTTCTAGTACTCATCTATTTTTAAATCAAAGTGTTAAGTTGCGTTTGAACTATTGATGAAAAAGTAAATTAATACCTAGAGTGTGTATCCTTTGCCCGATACTCGTATTTCAATCGTAAGTTCGTCTTCAGTGTCATCTTCTAGGGTGGGTTCACCCCTAGGTTCACCCTTAGTAATCTATAGTCCCCTATAGTCACTAGTGTATTTTAACGATTGTTTTACTGTTAACCGTTGTAAAACATTTTTCGTAATGATGGTCAGGATTAGGGTTTTGGTACCGGTAGTACCAGTATCGAAAGTAGCGATAATACCGACCATTTTTTGGTACCGAAACACCGGTACTGGAAAGCATTGAATACCGGTATTTTCGGTACTGATGGAAAATCAAATAATCGTTTGAATCAATTTTTTTTTCACTATAAATTGTACGCAACTTTGGTAAAGTTCATTGATGGCGAAACATCATCGGATACAAATTAAGCTGCCGATAGTGAATATCAAGGTTTCTAGACAACTAGGTACAAATTTTAAGAAAGGATTCAGGATAACTTAACGCATTTAAATGTGCTTCAATTATGGACACACATTGTTCGGCATAATTCGTGTATTAGGAGTCTGCCGAGTTTAAACCGAAATAATAGTTAACAATTCACTATGCATGGGTAACAATTCAAACAGCATCAGGATGAAACCTGGAAGAGCTTTCTCCTTGTCTGAAAGCTTTGTTACAAAAATACAATTAGAGAACACAAAATAGTAAAATTCTTAAAAATCATTAGTTTTTCTTTCCACGTAAGATAACTTCACGAAATCATAGTTTTCCGGATATTCTCAATATAAATAGAAATAATTCATTTAAGATTAACTTTTGGCAAATATTTTTACTGATGGATAGGCAATAAACATTTGAGTTTTGTACATGTTTTAGCATAAATATAAGAACTTGGTTTTGACCCTTTTTTAAATCGACCACAGCTGAAATCGGAATTTCATTTTCTATTCACTTTAGTTTATAATTTCCATTAAAATAAGTGATAGTCTGATCATTTATCGTATCAGCAATGATAAAGATTTTTTTTTTCAGATTTTTATTATACGTATTTTAGGACCAAGCACAAATTTTGTACAACAAAGTCGCTCAGATATAACGCGATTTGTACAAAGCTGATAAGAGGAGCTGTAACACCATCAACATACAGGTAGCAAAAAAATCGCTCAAAATTCACATTCTGTTCTTGATAAGTGCAAGAATAAAATGAGTGAAAATCAGATTTTTATCTGCACTAGCAGTATGGTAAAGTCGTGCCCATACTGCCATTTTGAGACTAGTGCAGATAAAAATCTGATTTTCACACATTTTATTCTTGCACTTAATAAGAGCAGATTTCGTATATTGAACGATTTTTTTTTGCAAAACGTTTGTTAATGGTCTTACCTTTCTGGAAGCTCCTCTTATCAGTTTTGCACAAATCACGTTAAATCGGAGCGACTTTGTTGTAAGAAATTTGTGCTAGGTCAAAAGAATGTACAATTAAAATCTGAAAAAATACATGTACCAATGACGATTTGATAAATAATCCGACTCTTACTTATTTATTATAAACTTAAGTATATGAAATTTGAATAGAAACAAAAAATCCGATTTCTGCTGTGGTCGATTTTTCAAAGGGTAAAAACCAAGTCCTTGTATATCCGTTAATACATGTAAAAATTTAAATTTTTTGTTACCTATCTCATTTGACATAAGTAAACTTGAAATGCATAATTTTTATTTATATTGAAAATACTTGAAAAGCTGTGATTTCGTGAAGATATTTCATGTGGGGAGAAAAACTAGCGATTTTTTAGAATTAACCCTTATTATTCGATTTTGTAAAAATATTTTTTGTAAGCTGATCGGCTATTGGTACACCGATCCTAGAGTGCTATAGGGTAAAAGCACCGGTTTTGGCCAGCCTAAGAGAAAATGTCAATAAAAATTAAATGGGAAGCCAAGTCAAATGCAAGCTTTTAATCCATATTATGTGTGTAAAACATCAAAACTGAGCTAAAACCATTTATTCGCTTTCAAAATCCCGTTGGTCAATATAGGCCAACGGAACCATTTTTGGCCAGAGATTTAACTTCGGTTCCTAAATTGGCCAATTGCATTCATGAGAGTGGCCAAATTAGGAGTGTCCTGGCCAAATTAGGTGTATGGAACTTAAAATTATAAAGAAAATGAATTGTTTTTCTTATGTTTTGAATCAATTTGGACGAGTAAATTAATGTAGTTCTATCATATGAATGTGATCTACTGAACACAAAAGGTTTCATGCTGATTGGCTATGTAAAATGGTGTATAATCCACTATGGCTACAACTGGCGTATGGCCAAAACCGGTGCTTCTAACCTACGCGATAATCTATGAGCTATTTTTGCGATAATCAAATATTCTGAAGAACTTTTGTCCAACTCTCTCATACACCTACTGGTATAGGGGCCAACATTGACAAAGCAGTAAACGCGTGAATGTTAAATCATTCGTATGGTTGCCGTCATTCGAGGAATATTCTCAACTTTCTGGGTCATAGAGCGTGTTTCCCTACAAGACAAGTGCTCATAAAAAGGCTGAAAAGCATAAAGTGAGATCCCCGAAAATTATTGGGTTTATGCAATCTTGTTAACTATTTTTACTAAATATGATCACATTTGTTTCAAACAAAAAAAGATTTGTAAACCTGAATACGAACTTCAACATTATTTTTAGAACTCAATGAGTGACGATTTTGAATTTGATTTTAATTTCAATTCTAAAGTCAGAATCAGCTCAAGTAAAACGTGAATTTCAGTAAAAAAAACGTACCGTAAAATGGGGTAACTTTGATAGTTAAAAAAAAACTTGAATATTTATGCATGCTGTTTCAAAGAATTATAGTTTATACTTTAAAACAAGTACTGGCATTCTAGCTATCGATTGCAGCTGAAGAATTGCCAAAAGTTTCAATTCGAATGGATATACAGTATGACCCATAAAATTGTTTGAATGTAAATTTTGCGGCTACATTATTTTTTTATTTTTTTTGCATTATTTCCATTGTTTTTGTGAGTAAATGTAATTCCTAATTACTGTAGTATTTTCTGACATAACTTCGCTATCTAGGACTATTTTTATCATATTTTTCTTATTAATGTAAATAATTTACCAAAGCAAATAAGTTTGAAGGTTTTGTTCGCTAAAAGTCAGAAAAAGCATTTAATCGCCGTATACTCTGGTGATAAACTTTCCACCTTTGAAAGTCACACTTAATTGTGGAAAATATTAGTTTGTTTGGGATCAGAGAATAGATGAGCTCTTAGAGAACGTGTTGTTCATGATAACAATAAAATATTTCGCCAGGGCCATAGTTTTGGGAGCATTTTCGTATTAAGGGTTTGAAGCGCCTTATTTTTTATTTAAAAGTTTAATCAAAAATAAATACAGAGGTTTAGGAGAGTTTTTTGAGCAAGGAGTTTATTCCTTCGGTTAGAGATGACTTAGATCAATACTAGCTCAAAGGTTTTGAGCAAAACAGAGCGGCTTATCACACTTATATGAAGATTCAACTACGGCTCTCCAGAATCAGCTGTTTATTCTAAAATATGTTTAAGTCCCCAGCGCTCCAAGTATATATCCATTTTGTCATTTGATATGGGCGAATGTTCGAGATAATGCCTGTGAATAATCTTACTCCATCGTTGACGTTTTAAAATCTTTAATCACAAAGATATTGAACTCGATGACTGCAGGATAGCATTTGGAGGTTTGCTTCCAATTTCTCTCTATTGAATAGAAATTAACGAATAAAAATCATGCCATCATATTATATGTCTCATGAAAAATCCAAGAATTTCGATTATCTGCCCATACCTCAAAATATAAGCGCAGTGGTCATTGAATCTTCAACTTCTGAACAAAATATACTCTCTTGAAGAAAGTTACACAAAAAAGAAGAAGAAATTATTCCATGGGGCACCTTTCAGCAGTGTTAAAATTGCACACCTGATGTGTAGGTCTAGAAGAGCTCGATTTAAAGCGAATCGAACTCAATTTTGTATAGGAAACTGAAAGATTCTAGAATTCCCAACAAATTATCACGTGGTTTATGGACAGCCCCGAAGCATTGATAATTAAGTGCAAATGTAAGGCAATACGTCGTCTTCTTATCGGATTCTAAACATTCGTAATTCCAGAAAATTACAAGCATTTTTCAAAAATCTGTTATTATAGATAAACATTACTCTATGTAGTAGCACCATGAGTAGCACCTTTCCTTGTCATACAGCATTTTGGTTGTATAATGATCTCTGCATTTTCAAACGATGCCAGGTATAGGGTGATGTCCGGTACTTGGAAAGTAACACAAGCGTAACACAAGAATGAAAAAGAAACTGTTCTAAAAATAATTATCTTCATTGCTATAGCCAGGTTTATTTTTGGAGGGTGAAGAGCACAGAATTTTCTGTGCACAGAAAAAAGAGCTTCCAATTCTTCCAAAGAACTCACGAGGAATATCCTTTGATTCTACCAGGAACTCTACAGGTATTCAACTATGTGCTTTTGAGTGATTCCTCAGAGATTTCTTCATGAAATATTTCCGTACTTTTCCAGAGATTTCTCCAAGCACTCCTTTACCTCTTTTCACTAAGTTATTCCTAGGATTCACATGAAAAATCATTCCAGGGATTAGAGTTTATAATTCAACAGATTTTTCCTGAAGTTCATTGAGGCTTGCTGATCTTACCAGAAAATTTCTCGAATAATCTCTTTTGAACTGCTTAAAAATCTCTTGAAGAATTCCACAGATTGCTTTAGAAATTCTTCCTTTCAAAACATTCATTCTGGAAGGTCCTCTACGTACATATTACATATACATTCCAATTGTTGTTTAAAATACCATCCAGTTGTTCAATAATAATTTGTTTAAGATTTTCTGGAATTACTGAAGATTCATCCAAGAAACAGTACAAGAGATTGTAGGGGTCTCACCAAAATTGTCTTCATGAGCACCGGGCAAGAATTTCTTCAGAGAGTTCACCAACTTTGCCGTTGAAGTTATTTCTGAAGATTATGTTCAGATTCCTTCAACAAACAACAAATGAATACTCAAAGTTTCCTGTGAAAATTGTTCAGTAATTTCTCCAGAGAATTTTATAACTATTTCCTTTGAAGTATCGTCCTAGGATTCTTCCGGAAAATTTACCAGAGACAGAGATCAATCCAAACATTTTTCAGATATTGTTTTTATCTTTAAAAAAGATATAAAATTACTGCATACATTTATCCGAATGTCAATCTTGGGATTTTTACATGAATAACATCTTTCTAGCTATCCACTATTCATTTTTGGTTCGTAAACTACTTCAGAAATATCTCATGATTTGTTTTTAAGGATTTCTTTTCAAATTACTCTTTGAATCCCCATATCCAATTTATTTTAGATTTCTAGAGTAACACATACAAAAAACTTTTGGATGAACTTCTAAACACATTTGTTCGATAAGTTCAGCTTGAATTCATAAAAAATACTCAATTTCTGTAGAAATGCTTACAACAAGAATTCTTGTTCTTTTTTTCTCATTTTTTGTTAGATACATGTTGAAAAATGTTCTACATGATCTCCGAAGTTTCATGATAACTATGACGAACTGATTAACGTAGAAACAATTATTTTTCTTTATTATTGTAGCAGCTCAACACGGCGGTATTGGCGGTACTTTTAAGAACTTTTGCATTGTCTAATGGTATAATAAGTAAAGTAAGATTTTATCAAGTTTAAATCTTGGAGGAAATTTTTGCATTACTTTGAAAATTTGTTGAGGAATTCCTGATAGACTTTCAGAAATCAGGAACCATGTGGTAAACAAATTCTTCGATTTATTTTGAACTCTTGGAATTTATCTTTTGGAAATGCTTTTTTGAAGTATGAAAAAATAAAATAAAAGTTCCTCAAGATAGCGTTATGTGAAGAAAGAAGAAATAGCAAATTTTTGAAGCAGATAGAAACAACAGATGCGCAAAGGTATAACGAAAACTAAGTGATAATTTTTATTTTTTTTATCTCTCCCTTCCCAGTTATTTTGCTGAATGTTTTTGGTGTTTTGAAATAAATCACCTCTGAAGATTTGGATGCAAGTGACAATTAAAAAAACATTAGAAATTTCCAGAAAAAAAAACATTTTTGACGCAATTTGTGATGCATTTTGAAAAAAAGAACTTCGCGAACAAAATATAATAGAATGTAATAATATTTGTGAGGACACTGTTTGAAGGTATCTACAGAGGAATTTCTAGTAGACCTTTCAGTGAATTATCTAAGTATAAGATTCAATAGAACCAATGTGTTTTTGTTGGAGGAATCGCTGAATTGCGAGGGAAAACTGAACTTTGGGACAGATCTGGTGTAGTGGTTAAGGCTTATGATGTGAAATCTATAAAGAAGTAAACCCGTTGGTCCTGAGCAGAGCCGGATTTACAAATGTGGGGGCCCCGAGGTCAGAGCCTTGTGAAGGCCCTTTTTCCTGAACACAATTTTGATGCTACAATATGTACTTATCGGTAATTTGCTTTATGCATTTTATGCTTAACATTCTGTATAAGATCTCTAAATAACCAGAAGCTAAGTTTGAGCTGCTTTAAAACCATCAGAAATGTAAGTTGGGATCAATGGGTGTAAGTGACAAAAACATGCTCCCAAAAAACGGGTTTGAAGTTTTTCAGCAATACTATACTTCGTACGCATTGTATGGGAACCAAAAAGAGCCATCCCAACTTCTACGAGTTATAATATTTTTTTAAATGGATATACTGTTCAATATTTCAGTACACCTAATATTTTCCTTGATACTTACAAATAGACTTCCAGGAAAATTTTCAGGTCAGAATTAGATAAAATTATGTCTGCCTGAAAATGCGTATAAAGGTCTTAGCAGCTACTGGTTGCAATTAAATGGCACTGCTGCATGTCTCACTGTCAATCAATTTTTTCAGTTATGGCAACGAAAATTCCCTGGACATCAGATGTCAAAAAGAAGGGACATTTTAAATGAATTTGAGGATCCTGATTTGAATTACCCTGACTGATTTTTGAGGAGTTATTTGAAAATCAAAGTTTATGTCAGCTATTGTCGGACCATTGACGAGCTCAAGGCCGAAATCATCGCAAAAACTTTCGAAAAGCTCGAAAAAGTAATTAACAATGCAGCTACAGTAACTCTTTTTGATGTGGTCAATAAAGGCAGTCATTTGTTTGATTTTTTTTTCATAAAATAGTCTAAATAAATTGCGGAAAGTCATATTAAATAAAAGAAATACCTCAAATATAGAAATTGATTGGGTTTAAAAAAAAAAAATCAATTTTCACATACGAACACAAAAGATGGCGCACCCTTTACGGCAAACTTGGTGCGACAAAATTATTTAGGTGTGAGTCTATTGGAGGGAAAAATCCTCAGAAAAATATGTTCATCGCAGTTATTAAGTTTTTTTATTTTCATTCCTTTTAAGATTTATGTTATTTAGATACAAAACTCTTAGGAACGTAATCCGGGGAACATTGATTTAAATTTTTCATTTGGAATGAAAGTGTCGCAAGTTTTCTATTTTTAAAACAAGTCACCCACCGCTCGTGACTATAATCCGTATTTTGGTTTAAATAAATGTTTAAAGTGATATTTTTATTTAGCTGATATGGCGTAACATGGATCACCTATGGAAACAACGTTTGGTAATGTTAAAAGGTTGACAAATTCAGGCATGGACTAAATTTAATTTTCGCAAAAACCTCATGTAACAAAGAGCGGCACCATTCATGCTTTGAAAATGTTTTATCAATAAATGATGATTCGAACTTTTTACGAGAAGACTCATACCGATCAATGTTACCCCGGATTACGGTAATCAATCCAGCGACAGCCTATATATATTATAATCCAAGATTCTAGAGAGGACCTCAAAATGGGAGGGAGCTGCCTCCCTGGCCCCCTGTTCCAATGATTGTCATATGAAAAATAAAATGACGCTCATTCCAATTAATTATTTTTTCGGTGCTCATAGTTTAACATATGTGGCTCTAAATTGACTTGGACTTGCCTTTAATTAGTATAAACGCACTTTTGTTTTGCGAGATATGAACTAACACTGACCGGCATCATAAGATAATTGACGGCTTTACCCAGGCAGATTTCATCGTTTCTTGCAGCGTGACATTTCGTCAGAGTTTTTCCACCACTTTATGGACTAGATCAACCGCCCGGCATAGCTTCGTCATCGTCGTTCAGCAGCATGATGGCTACGATTTTGATTTATGACCCATTCATCGACCTGTCTGCGAAGGCGGCACTTTACTCAATGGCCAAATCCATTTTCTCGCATAGAACACTGCACTCTGAGAGATTGTCATTTGTCGAGCACCAGTTTAGAAGAAAAGTAGAGCTCTATCCAAGAAAACCGCACTGCTGCGTGAGGGAAAAATCCTATCACTTGAGATTCCAACCATATGCCCAACGGTCGGGTCCTCTTCATTTCCAATATAGATAACTATCACCACCGCACATAATCGTTACCATTGCAGTTTACCACTACACATTGCTTGAATAAAGACGGTGCAAAAAGGTCAATCCCGAAACGATATGATGTCGGCACGATGACGGTGCGCTCTCTGTGACATAATTCAAGTTGCGATCCGTATCTTCTTGAACACGACGACGTCGAAGACAGTTCCGCAATTGGTGAAAAACAGAATTGAAGCCTCTTAGCACACGCTTTACTGCCGTTGCACAAGGAATCTGGAATGTACAGATTTTAAGGGAAGACATTCTTACATGCCGTCATTTTTACTTTTGTGTAAATCTATATAGGTTTGATTCATATTCTAAACACTGAACACTGAGGGCTTTTGGTGGCTCTAATTGTATATGATGGCCACGAATTAGCCGAAACATGTCATTTTTTTATCTTTTTGCATAATCAAACAGTAAACTATTGAGTATTTTGATGAAAATAATATTTTATCATATTTTACTGTTATTGTACTGTACACTGTCTTCATTCTGTTCCTTTTTACCAACACCTTGATTCAAACCCAGAACTGCATTAATAATTAGCATTTAAATTCATAACATCGCATATAATCTTCAGACTAGTTTTTACGAGCTTGACCTACACAATTGCTACAACGCACAGAGTTTAAATTAACATAGATAGCAAATGACCGTCTTTTTCTGAATATTTATTGACATATTTCAATTAAACGTTCAAATGAAATCTCCATACAGAACTCAAGTGTACGGAATTTCCGAAAAATAAACGAGATTCTACACCATCCACTCTGATCAATTTGGTTTCACTTTTAAAACGTTTCATTTCCGGATTCTGATTTACATAGCTGGGACGTAACGCACTATCTACGGCGTACGGAACTGTACGGAAACTGGTTGGATTTATTTTAACTGGTCCATCATCTAATAAAATCGTATCTTGAAATTCATGCATCAACGTAACATTAGCACTGAAATTACCTATTTATAATTCTCACAACCCCCGTCATGGATCTTTGCGCAATGTCTTGTTCTTTTACGAACCGAAAATTATGCTAAATCACATCACCCCAACAAAACAATCATTAATGCTCGATAGTGCTGGCGTAGGTAGTTCAGGTGACCGAGCATTGATTTTAGGATCTCGACTTTTACGGGCGATTTTTTTTGCGCACTCAATAACCCAGTGTTGAAAACACACGCGCCTCATCATATTCGAGGTATGCCTCCTCGTTTGCGGTATCTTTAATACTCTAATGCTTCAGCATAGCTCCGGTGCTGAAATCAGTGTTGATGATGGTTTTTGTTGCAATTGCAGCAACCGCTATTGAAACCCAAAACCTAGTAGATTAAAGATACCATGACGCATCGGTATGAAGAGCTGGATTCGGTTTAACTTTGAACTTTTCCAACAAATCGTTGGTTGTGGACAGCGATATCGGTAACGGGTCATCTTTGTACAATGGGTTAGCTTGAGCCCATTCAATTGGATGCCAAAATGTGAATTTTGCATTAGAAAACATTTACTTCGGTGCGGCCAATACTTTTCTATGGTGTCAAAATATATAGTTATATTCAATAATTCAAATGTTAGCCAAATAAATAAAAAAAATCAAATCAAGTACACGACACTGAAGACGGACTTACAGTTGAAGTCCAAATACGCGTATCTGACAAGGCGTATATATTCTAGCTGCAATTAAATGGTATATACAGTAGGGACCCGATTTTGTCAGCCCTTCGATGAATTTTAGGCTGACAAAATAGGGAACCTGACAAAATCGGGTCATAATTTTTGTTTTTGTTTTTCAAATCTTGACGTGTTGATATTTGCTTATGAACCATGTTTTCAACCTACATAGACTTTTAAGGCGGTGGGGAACATGGGCGTAGCCAGATTTTTTGTTTATTAGGGAGGAGAAGATTAGCCCTCAAAATTTCATTCCCAAATTTCGCGTCGAAACGATTTTTATACACTGCCTATGCACCCTTTTTGCATGAATCATAAAACTGTGCAGGATATCCACCCTACTTTTTCACAGTAAGCAAAGAAAGGTTCTAAAGAGTTCTGTTTGATCCTTCGACCTTGCCGCTTGCTCCTGCGGGGGGTTGGCAACGAGGGCAGGATCTAACATGTCGCGCGTCGGTCGAGTAGTGAAATGAAAACGCGCCGCGGATCGTTAGTAGTGTTTGATCTATCGATCGTGTCACTTGCTCTTGCATGTACGAGTGATGAACACTTGTTCGGCGTGTAACGCGATTATCGAATTATATCGTGAATCCGACTAGGTGTGATTACATCATGGATCGCATCACCAACCATTGGTGACTTCCAGGTCTTTACCTTATCCCACTAACCCAATATCCTTTCCATGACAACTGTGGAGATGCAGAGGTGATCTCGGTCTCTAGTAACAACGGTTGTCGACCTAACATTCCTTCCCTTCCCCGATGACCGTATGGACGTGGCCAGCGCCGTTATTGACTTTTAAAATTTGAGCTCTAGATTTGTGCACATTGAAAAATGGTAAGCTGATCCCAAGCACCATTCATCAAATCTCTGTGCAACTTCGATTATTCTGGTTAATCACGGAGTAGCAACTATGAATAGTACGGTCAGCTATCTTCATGTTCATGCTCGTAAGCAAAGAAAGGTCCTAAACGCGTCTTGAGTAACGGGTCCATTTAACGTCTTTTAGAATTGCTTATTGGAAAAATTCTGAAGATTCAATTCGTAGTGATCCCTTTGATCGGCAATTTTGCTCTGGCTATTAAAACAACGGAAATCAATCTGAATGGTAATTCTACATGATCATTGAATTATCTCAGATTTTTTCTCAGGACACTGAAATTCCTAAAAAAATCATGAAAATTCCTTTAAGTTTAACAACTACCGAAAAGCTAACCATTACATATAATTTGCAATTGGATTAGATGGACAAATTGACTCACGACTCCCCGATCTCTAGTTGGCGTGCGTTACCACTACGCCATGAGAGGACTCATGAACGCAGAAGTTAACCTGAATTCGATTTCAGCTCAATAATCACGTGGTCCTTTTTTGCAAAGTGCACCTCTTTCGGAAGAATTAGATGCCCATCCAAACACAACGCTTTCTATATATATCCAATGCCTAGCCCGAAAGCGCATTGTTTTTTAGGTATAGGAATAGCACACTACACTAGCCAGCAACTGCGCTGGCTGAGGTTTCTATTGTGTGGGCTTCCAATGGGTCGCGACGTTCTCAAACGACAGGTTACGGAACATGAGTCCGTTGCTCGATAAATACTTGTTTTTAATTATGAATCGTGGTTTACGGCTAACCAGCCGAGTGGAAGCCGCAATAATTGTACGGTCAAAAGGAATTGTGTTCATATGTTTTGGCTGAATTTTGATGATGAACAATGAATTTTGAAAGAAATTAGTATATTCCATCATGCTGAAGGAATGGAGGGAGATGCCCATAGATCTATATATTCTAGTAAAACATTTTATTATAGCGTTGATATGTTGTGACCACTCAACATATCACAGAGAGCCGTAAGTTGTGAGACGAATCTGGAAACTGATTGTGACAGAATTGAAAACGATACGACGGATTGAGAATACGGCAAAATGCATTTTCTTTGCATTATTTCCAAAAACAGATCAATATTTATCAAAATCTTATTGTACAATGCTAAAGCCGTTTTGAGAAAAAAAATTGTTTGGCATCGGTTTGTATCAGCATTATTCACTGCAATATTGGAAAAATTGCTGTTCTCACTGATCAATGCTTAATACGATGGATACTAGCACATCACCCTACGTACAAGGTACATGTGAAGCAATCCGTAGCAGCTGTGAAATCAACTTTGTTGTCACAAATTTAGTCGCATAAGATTACATAATAGTTTGCAATAAATTCTTTACACTCGCTTACATGCTAACTTTCATCATATAAAATATGCACATATATCGCCTCTACTTTTATACATGACATCTTATACGGAAACTTTGTGCATATAAGCATCGCATGACGCAAACGGTGATTTCGTTATACGTTATACGTTATATTTTATTAGTGCTCTTTAAAGACCACTAGCAGAGTCAATTTTTCACCACAAAACATATTTAAACCGCATTTTTTTTGTTTTCGATATTTTTGCACCATTTTTTCACAAGCTATCAAGCTTTCGTCTTTTCAAGCAACTGTATCAGTTTTTATCACTTAGATGACCAATCTGGAGATACTCCAAAATTCCTTGGGGGGCTGATGCGTAGCAATAACCTACGTGAATATCTCAGGCTACAGATTTGCTTTCCCATTTTCGGTTATTCGTTTTTCGAAACAATACTTCGATAAGAGTCTGTAATGAAAACAATGAAACAAGTCGGTGCAACCGTTTTTGATCAATGAGTTTTTATGATTATGGTACCATTCCCGGGTAGAGGTGAATAACAAAATAATGATAAAAAATAACAACATGTTTATTTTTTAATTTCAAAATTTAGATATTCACGTCAATTATTTTTATCTATACGTGAATAGCTTATTTAGTTCTTCTTCTTCTTGGCATTACCGTCCTCACTGGGACAGAGCCTGCTTCTCAGCTTAGTGTTCTTTTTTGAGCACTTCCACAGTTATTAACTGAGAGCTTTCTTTGCCAAAGTTGCCATTTTCGCATTCGTATATCATGTGACAGGTACGATTATCCCCAAAAAAGTCGGAATATACTTATGGTTTATGATTCAGATACAAACACTGTAGTTTTCTTCTTCATTATAGAAATGTCCCAAATGACCTTTGGACCGACCCCACGAAACATTCGTATAAATCCGGAACTGGCTGATCGACTGGAGTTCCCGATACAGGGCACGAAACCTGAATAGTGTTGTGATGTTGGATCAATATTTTATTGAAATCGGATGAAAATGGTGGAAATTAGAGCCAAAAGATTACAAAATTTTAATTGTAAAAATAGGTCAGGGTCTTAAGGTTAAACAGTATCATCAATCGAACAGAATAAAATTTCATCGCTTATTCGACGATGCCGTCTTCAGAAACAAAACTGTGCCATCGAACGATGCCAAACCTATCGAACGGGAGCGTTATTAAATCAATGACCTACATGATCATCACGCAGACACCAAAAGTACAAAGCACACTTCATCCCCACATTGGGCGCTCACGACACTAGATGTGCATGTTTTGATAAAATTTCCTAAAATTCAACCATCATCGATCATTTCCAGCATCGATTCCGAACCTGTCAACAACACGAATGCGTGAGCCTCCCGTAAACGGCTTGTCATGAGCAGTACCTAATTGAATGTGATCATGATGGTTAGCGAAATGACCGAACGACCAATCGAAATCAGTATTACTGTGTCCATAGTCATTCCTGCTCCAATCACACCGATCGTTGTAACGATCGTTTCGTTGTAAGTGCTCAGAAATGTTAACGATCACTTCGAGTCGCGATCATCACGACGACGAGTTCAATCGGTGATAATCGGTGGCGCTTTAACAGCATAAAAGATTAGATGTCTTCATAGGCATAGCCAGGATTTGCACCAGGGGGGTGGAGTGTGTAGTTGGTCAAGTTAGTACACAGCAAAAAATTCTAAAATTTACATGGCACGTATTTTTTTATGATAATCATGTAAAACGAGTTGCAACTGAACATTCAACGATAATTAATGTAAACTGTCTCATTGCATTCGAAAATGCTTGCAATATTGAGCGAAACTGAGACATTTCATGATCTTACATCCAACATTCGCCAATATTGCATGCTTTCTTGTATCTTGAAAGTGAAATTGCAAACAAGATTGCTCAGTTTACATGATTCTACGCTGAATATTCTGTCAAAAATAATGCACATGGATGGATCGACGGCTTGTCATTCCATGTGCATTATTTATGATTGAATTTTCAGCGTGAAAATCATGTAAATTCTGCCGTTTTGCATGCAACATTCTTCGAGAGAAGACGTGTCGCGTTCAATATTAAGGATTTTGGTAACAATGTTGTACATAATAGATGTGTTTATAGGTTTTATCATTGAATAATACATGTGAAATGGCTTTGCATGACTGAGGCTAAAATTACGTTACGTGTAAATCTAAGATTTTTTTGATGTGTACACGACAATGACGGCTTTACAATTGAGGTTGGAATACGCGTAGCTGTCAAAAGGTACAAACTCTAGTAGAATCAAATGATACAACACCAAATTTGGTTTCCATTTACTTATAGATATTCATGGGCGTAAATAGCCATCAGACTTGAGGGGGCCACGGCCCCTTCTCATGAGAGATAAAAGTCGTGAAGGATTTAGATAACTTAACAACGCTTGTTTCGATAATATTTGTGAACCGATTATAGTGGCGCACTTTCATACAGAGGTGGATCAAAACCTAAAAATCGTCCAAAACCGACTGATCAACTTTCTTAGATTACCAAATGTCACATTTATTGAAAAATAGTAAAAAAATATTTAAAAATCTATGTTTTCGTTTTATATTGTCAAGATGACGTATTTAACCCAATCTTATAGATCTCGAATAGAATACAAGTTTTGTAAAGCAGATTATAATCAGGATTTACCATTCCAATTTGATTCGACCTAGATGTTTGCAAAGTTATAAAACAAGATAAAGATTTAAATGTATCACCCAAGCCTTTGAAAAAAATATGCTTGCCAGTTTGAAAATATGGATTATTGTTGCTTAGCATTTCTGTAGCAAACGATTCATTTCTCTAAACCTCTCGAAACTAAAATTTGTACATAGGGTTGAATAATACCTTTTTTGTTAGAGTTAAAAACTTTAAATCCTAAAGCTGCTTGGCTACCATCGTATTTAAGGATTGAGTTTTTTTGTATTCAAATAAAGCTGTCGTCAGCAAATTCGTACGATAACAGTTGTTTGTAAAAAAACAGGATGGAAGGTTTTGCTCATGGATTTATTAATATCCAATCATAGTAAGGCAGAGCAAAAGTTCGACCTTAGTGGTATAATCAACATTTTTATAAAAACAATAGGTAATAGTTGAAAATAAATACCATACAGTGAACAGTCAACATATTTGCTATAATTTCGCTGATTGTCTAAATCAAACTTTTGCCCCATCGGCGGGGTTCGACACTTTTACAACAGACATACCTTATATAAACTTATGTTATATGGCATTTATAAGCTTTGATTTGATTTGAGCTAGAAATCCTAAACATTCGATATCTTATCATTAATCTAAAACCAAGTTTTATCTATTTTTCTTACAAATAACGCAACGTCTTCTAATTACAGAAATTTTACATGAATGCATATATATTTATAACGAAAAAAAAAACATCTCTGAACCGAATTGATGTGGTGACGGACCTGGTGTAGAACACACGTCGAGGACCTGGGATCGAATCCCATTCTGGAGGTAGTCACTTATGACTCAAAAAGTAATAGTGGCGACTTCATTTGGAAGGGAAGTGTAGCTGTTGGTCTCGAAATGAACTAGCCCAGGTTTAAAAATCTCGTTAACAAAGACAAACAAAAATAATTGATGTAATGTACGTAAACTACGTAAGACGCCAAAAAGATTGGTACGAGAAAAAATAATAAAAATAAATAAAAAAGGGTCATATTATAAACACTTATAGAAGAATTAAAAGCGTGTCTTAAAACAATCTTCAGTATGAATAAGGTTTTACGTTTATTCTACAGAAATAAATAGTAACATAGTCTTATTTAAAAACTTTAGTAAATTGGTGTCAGCATAACATTGAAAAAAAAAAACGCCACTATCTTACTATATGTAGAGGAATTTCAATGTTCACAGTTTTGCTGTCACATTTGAATGCAACTGCTCCACTGTCGTCTACTTACTAGCAGTTTATATCTGTTCCCGACGTCTCGGAGTCAAATTTATCGAATGGCTCATAAATTTGAATATGGAACATTTGAAAGTCCGCAAAAAATCTCATACACAAACATTTCCCTGTAACAACGATTCGTTCTAGATAATTGATCACAAAATATCGCAGCTTTTTTTTTTAAATAAGAAAAGACTTTGGTTGTCTAATTACCACTACAAATGGATCATGCCAGTTCTTCTAATTCTAAAACGTGTTTCAATGAATTTCAATATCGGGGAAGACAAAAAGGAAACAGTATGGCAGTATGTGACGTTTTAAAATTACATATTGCTATTGCCTGTCAAACAATGATCATCCATAAATTTATATTCAAAATGCGTTTTATGCGACCAGTATCATAAGTGTTTGATACTAAAAACTAGTTTTAACTGTATTTTCATTTCTTCTCCATTTTTTTTCGGGGGGGGGGGGGGGCAAGCCCATGGTTCGGGGGGCCAGGCCCCCCTGGCCCTCCCTATTTACGCCAATGTAGATATTCCACTAAACAGCTTGAAGATTTATTATCATCACGATTTAGTTGTTAACATTTTCAAAAATATGTTGAATTCATCAAAACTGAACGAATTACAGTAAAGCATGCGGAATAGACTTTTTGTACTGGTACTGCTGGCTTATTGAATAACTCGACGATTTATTACCTCAAAAGTTCATTTACGAACTTCAGTCAAAACGATCAATATATACTAATTCTGCGCCTTTTTGGCCTTTTTGCGTGAAATGTCAAATTATATAGACATGAAACTTTATTATTTTAATCAATTAAACAGTTCTTTGCAGGGCTACTGTTTTCTACGCATTGATCCCTTTTCAATCTCCATTCGGGTCCGTGCCTTCAATTTTTTGTTGAAGCCGTTAGCGAAAGCTAGCGGTTGTAATCCTTCTTGGACACCGACTTGAAACAAAAAAACTCTTAGAAGGTAACTGTCATGTCTACCTATCTCAAGTGATATTAATTATTCTACCTTATGATTTGGTACCTTTTATCTGTTCGTACCTATGGTATTTCTGAGCTATAAGTACTGGCTGCAGTTGGCACAGAGGAGAGACTTCCCGAACTGTGGACTGATTAACATATTATTTTATTCTTTATTTACAGGATATAAAAGTAACGTCTTCTTTCGTTTATTCACTAAAGCAAGGATGCCGCCAATCGTGGTCAGTTGTTCCGAATTTGAAGGATCTAGGCAGGAGATCTTGAGCTCCATTAGGGGCATCAAGGTTTTCTTCCAAACTGCAAAGAAATCAGACTGCCGCGTTTTGTCGGAAATTCTTAAAAATCGAAAACTTCGTCTCAACTATCTTGAAGAAAAGAAGCACAATTTTTTTTACTTATGACGACAAAACTAAACGTCGTCAAGGTTGTATTGAAAGGACTCTCAAGTAACTATAAGTCACCTGAAGAGATTAAAATTCGGGGGGTATTATGATATACTTGGATTTTTCCCAGTCTTGCTCTTCTTAGGAAAAGCATTCGACATTGTTTGGCATGAACGCTTGATTGTAAAATTAGAAAACTTCAATTTTATAACATACATTGTAAGAACAATCCAAAGTTATCGGTCTAATCGTACACTTCAGGTTAATTATCAGAGCTCCAGGTCTGCAAGACATCCTGTGTGCTGGTGTTCCTTTAGGCTGAATTTGCGGACTAATATTACACTGCCGAACACGTTTTTGTCTCAAGCATCAAAATATCGCTATTTACACTACCCGTCATAAATACGGACTCACTCAAATAAGTATTGCAACACACAGCTGAATATTGAATCACCCTGAAAAGTTTAGCATCACCTCAAAACAGGTAATTTCTCATTACTATATCTCGAGATCCTTACGACTTACAAAGAAGCGCTCTTCAGCAAAGTTGTTCAGGGGATCAAGGACATCCGGAAAGCGAACAGTTTAGTTCGCGATTTTGCCGCTAGGTGGCGCTAGTGAGCATTTAAAATTGAGCATTTTGAACTAGTTCTAGCTTGTGATCCATAAGAGATAGAAAGTTCGGGTCTTCGGCAAAGTTGCTCAGGGGTTCAAGGACATCCGGAAAGGGAACAGTTTAGTTCGCGATTTTGCCGCTAGTTGGCGCTAGTGAGCATGCAAAATTGAGCATTTCAAACTAGTTTTAGTTTGTGATCCGAAAGAGATAGAAAGTTCGGGTCTTCGGCAAAGTTGCTCAGGGGTTCAAGGAGATCCAGAAAGCGAACAGTTTAGTTCGCGATTTTGCCGCTAGGTGGCGCTAGTGAGCATGCAAAATTGAGCATTTTGAACTAGTTCTAGCTTGTGATCCGAAAGAGATAGAAAGTTCGGGTCTTCAGCAAAGTTGCTCAGGGGTTCAAGGACATCCGGAAAGCGAACAGTTTAGTTCGCGATTTTGCCGCTAGGTGGTGCTAGTGAGCATGTAAAATTGAGCATTTTGAACTAGTTCTAGCTTGTGATCCATAAGAGATAGAAAGTTCGGGTCTTCGGCAAAGTTCCTCAGAGGTTCAAGGACATTCAGAAAGGGAACAGTTTAGTTCGTGATTTTGCCGCTAGGTGGCGCTAATGAGTATTTCAAACTAGTTCTAGCTTGTTGTCCATAAGAGATAGAAAGTTCGGGTCTTCGGCAAAGTTGCTGAGTCCTGACTGAGTCACTCGCACATGGAGTAAGCCATACCAGAATCACTAGCATATGAATCAGATATGATACACTTGAATATACATTTGATGAGACCTGAATCACTTTAATTTAATATGAATCCATCCCTAATCACTTATCAAATTCATAATGTTAAGGTACACTGCCGTTATACGCATAATTGTCCCATGTTACTTTTTGTCATTTTTTAGTTTTTGTAGCCAAAAAGTCTATTTTAACCTATATTATTATAAAACAATTCAAAAACAAATACTTTGTTCGAACACTCTATGAAAAGCATACCAAGTCAATTTGTCCCACTGTTGAATTTCTACGCATAACTGTCTCGCTACTGAATTTCTACGCATATCTGTCCCACTATGTATTTTCCCAAATCAGTTGCAAATAAAATACTTAATTTATAGGATTCATTGAGCTGTGTCAAATCGTTTTATATCATCTTTTTTCTTTGGCTTTACATCCTATGTGGAACACTGCCTGTTTCACACAATAATGTTTTAAGACTGTTGTACAGGGGATAGATTGAATAATTGAGTTAGGCCAAATTTTTCCTAAATACAAATGCTTGAAACTTTTTGAAAATTAAATTTAATTGGATGCATCCAGGAGCATTCGACGTTATCTAGTTTCAGCACTTGCTTGACCATGTATATTGGTTTGATGTTTCTGGTTTTCTGAGTTCATGTCTTACTCACATTTTTTCAGTTGCTTGTATTTTTGTGCGGTGTGAAGTTGTATTCGTGTTAACGATTTTTCTAAGAAACTACAACTAATTGAACATTGAATGGGTTTGGGTAGTAAATACTGGCATGGCATACCATTGTCAGGGGCGGCGGCTGATCATCGTCCGAGTGCCAGAGTAAAACTCTAAGCAAAACTGTGCTCTATGGCCCTCCAAACATTAGAAGAATGGTCCTCCTGAAATCTAGGGGGTTTGTGTCAGGCTCTGCAAGCCTCAGCACAGGAACATTTACAATTGGAGGCTATGAACCACTCAAAGGGATCTATTTTGTTCCTTCATGTACACATGGTACCAATGGTACGCCATGCCCAGCATTTACCAACCTGTATAACCATATTGATTCACATACCCATATACGGCTCCACTTTGCTACATGCCACACGAGCCTTCGTCTGGACCCTCAATATTGGCTTTACAATATACATTTTCCATTTTCGGTATTAAACTCTCGTCAAACTAACCATCAAGAGCAATGTGATTGGTCAAAATCGGTCTGCTACAATTAGTGGGACTCTTATGCGTAGAAATTCCACCAAAACGCGGTATTTCTAGGCATAACCGTCCCACTTTTAATTTCATTGCAAAATTCGAATTCTTTCGCAAAAACCAATTCTTGACTATAAAAAACACCCATTGCCTCATATTATTATGAAAAAATTATTCAAATTTGTCATAACCTTCACCAATACGGAGCATAAATGTGCGAAAATCGTTAATCGCGTTTTTCTCGGTTTCATATTTTGTAACATGGGACATTTATGCGTATAACGGCAGTACAGTCATCCCTCCAGAGTAAACTGTTTCCTGGATGCCCTTGACTTTCCGAACAACTTTGCCGAAGATTCAAACTTCCTATCTCATCTGACTCGAAAAATTGAATTTGTTTCATATATTTATTTAAATATGCGTACTAGTGCAACCTAGTTGCAAAATTAGAAACCAAAAAATTTGATATTTGGATGTCCTTTACTTTATTTCTGTTCTTTACTTACCGAAGACTCGAACTTTCTATCTCTTGTGGATCGCAAGCTAGAACTAGTTCAAAATGCTCAATTTTACATGCTCACTAGCGCCAACTAGCGGCAAAACCGCGAACTAAACTGTTCACTTTCCGGATGTCCTTGAACCCCTGAGCAACTTTGCCGAAGACCCGAACTTTCTATCTCTTATGGATCACAAGCTAGAACTAGTTTAAAATGCTCAATTTTAAATGCTCACTAGCGCCACCTAGCGGCAAAATCGCGAACTAAACTGTTCCCTTTCCGGATGTCCTTGAACCCCTGAGCAACTTTGCCGAAGACCCGAACTTTCTATCTCTTATGGATCACAAGCTAGAACTAGTTTAAAATGCTCAATTTTAAATGCTCACTAGCGCCACCTAGCGGCAAAATCGCGAACTAAACTGTTCCCTTTCCGGATGTCCTTGAACCCCTGAGCAACTTTGCCGAAGACCCGAACTTTCTATCTCTTATGGATCACAAGCTAGAACTAGTTCAAAATGCTCAATTTTGCATGCTCACTAGCGCCACCTAGCAGCAAAATTGCGAACTAAACTGATCCCTTTCCGGATGTCCTTGAACCCCTGAGCAACTTTGCCGAAGACCCAAACTTTCTATCTCTTATGAATCACAAGCTAGAACTAGTTTAAAATGCTCAATTTTACATGCTCACTAGCGCCACCTAGCGGCAAAATCGCGAACTAATTTGTTTCCTTACCGGATGTCCATGAAACCCTGAGCAACGTTGCCGAAGACCCGAACTTTCTATCTCTTATGGATCACAAGCTAGAACTAGTTTGAAATGCTCAATTTTGAATGCTCACTAGCGCCACCTAACGGCAAAATCGCAAACTAAACTGTTCGCTTTCCGGATGTCCTTGACTTTCTGAGCAACTTTGCCGAAGACCCGAACTTTATATCTCTTATGGATCACAAGCTAGAACTAGTTCAAAATGCTCAATTTTACATGCTCACTAGCGCCACCTAGCGGCAAAACCGCGAACTAAACTGTTCACTTTCCGGATGTCCTTGAACCCCTGAGCAACTTTGCCGAAGACCCGAACTTTCTATCTCTTATGGATCACAAGCTAAAACTAGTTCAAAATGCTCAATTTTACATGCTCACTAGCGCCACCTAGCGGCAAAATCGCGAACTAAACTGTTCACTTTCCGGATGTCCTTGAACCCCTGAGCAACTTTGCCGAAGACCCGAACTTTCTATCTCTTATGAATCACAAGCTAGAACTAGTTTAAAATGCTCAATTTTACATGCTCACTAGCGCCACCTAGCGGCAAAATCGCGAATTAATTTGTTCCCTTACCGGATGTCCATGAAACCCTGAGCAACGTTGCCGAAGACCCGAACTTTCTATCTCTTATGGATCACAAGCTAGAACTAGTTTGAAATGCTCAATTTTAAATGCTCACTAGCGCCACCTAGCGGCAAAATCGCGAACTAAACTGTTCGCTTTCCGGATGTCCTTGATCCCCTGAACAACTTTGCTGAAGATCGCTTCTTTGCAAGTCGTAAGGATCTCGAGATATAGCAATGTGAATTAACCTGTTTTGAGGTGATGCTAAACTTTTCGGGGGTGATTCATTATTCAGCTGTGTGTTGCAATACTTATTTCAGTGAGTCCGTATTTATGACGGGTAGTGTAGTTAACCAAGGGCTGCTGAATCTATTGCCGTTTTCAAAAATATCATAGCACGTCTTGTTTTTGAGATATTGGCTGTTGAAAATGCAGAATTCGTCTATTTCAGCCAACTTGCATGCAAGTTTTCTAGCTTGTATGGTAATTTATTTGCTCAATCTGTCATAGAATTTTACCTTCATGTGTATAACAATACATATCAACAAAGTTCATAATACTTTCGATGCTTAAAAGTTATGTTTTGATGATTTAGAAAAAAATGTGTTTTGCGATATAAGCGATCAAAGAATTTTGTAGGAAGACTGCAGATATGTTGAAAAAATCGATTTAATCTGAATTTAATCGTTCAATTTCAACCAAATTACATCTGAAATGAAAGTTAAAGGCCTATTTTGCATGCTCGGTGGATTATATCACAAAAAAGTTTGATAAATCATACTTTAAATTTTATATATACATCAAATAAAATAGTGTTTTATGCAACTTTGACGACCTGTAGCCAACAATTGTGATGCGCTAACCTTTCTGAGAATGGCATCAGATTCAGCAATCCCGCTCTTAGAGACACATAATTTGATCCTTGAGACACGCCAAAATGTCATTCTTGTTACGCTGTGTTATGCATTTAACTCAGAGATGTCAAAAATCTTTGTTTGTGGATGACACAATTTTATTTCCCCTTTCATACGAAGTCAATTTCTGGAAAATTGGAAACCCTCCTCAAAAATTTCTCAATGTATTCTATCAAATTCATTGCTCAAATGGTCGGCGTTAAGTCAGAGTGGACCAAGTGATATTTTTCATATTTTGAGAAAAATGGGTTTAAAGTCTAACGCTCTGTAATTTTTTAAGTCGTTTAATTTTTAATTCAATATTTCTACACCTCTTTGTGTTACTTTCAAACAATATAATGTGAAGTGATAATCATGAAAATTCATAATTCAAACCTCTGATAGAACGATTTTTTGATGGACTATGTGTACTTGGTCCACTCTGACAGAACTAAAGACCACCGTTCAGTGAGCTGGTTCACTCTGACTGAACAATTTCTTGGAAAATAACAATCATTGAATGCTTGCATAGTCCAACTGAGTGCATATCTCTAAGATAAACAGATTATCAAGACCCTTCGACACCAGTATCGTAAATTCTTCAATAATCCATATAGTGAATACCGAAATCAGTGGCATTACGATAGCTTGAAAATTAAGGTTTTGCAGGGTCAGGGCATTGATGACCATAAATATTCAAATATGCGTTCAGTCAGAGTGGACCAAGTGAAAATCTTGAGTACCGACCAAAATATACTGGTCCAATAAGCGGGTCCTAGGACATCCCATGCATACGCCATAGAACTACCATAACCTTCTATAAGACTCTGAAATTGACTCAAAAAATGCAATAATCAATCAGTTTATTGCTTTTCAACACTTGGTCCGCTCTGTCTGCACAGAAATTGTTGCAATTTCTGACCACCCATCCAAATATGGTAAATGGTCGAAAATCAAAATTAAATGCATCGAATCAGGTAATATTTATAAATTCCTATTGATGGATAAGTAGAAGAATCATTCGATGTTGAAAAATCTGACAAATCTCTTGAAATGTTTTTCATTTCCTCGCATTCCTCGGCGCAATGATCATTTTCGATGTTATGGTAATAAGCACTTGGTCCACTCTGACTGCACACTTTTACCGGTTTTTATTGATCATCCAAAGTAAATTTATTACATATCTCTCGCAGTTTACAGCATTCATCAAATCTGATCAAAGTGTAGCGGAGGTAAGATAATTTCACATCTAATAAGAGAATAATCCAATTTTCCCAAGTTTTGTACTTGGTCCCCTCTGACTTAACGCCGACCAAATAGAAGACACAATGCATGAGTTCATTAGTTATACATCTTCATTTGTTGTAGATCTGTAAACTACAATATAGAATTCTTTTCTATCATGTTCCTGGATATTCCTAAGCATTTAAAAAAAGTTTAAGTAAAGATACATTCCCTCGAATTTTTCCATAAGTTTCTCCAAGGATTGATTCAATAATTCTGTCAATTTATTTCCAAGAGTCAATTCAGGATTAAAAAAAACTTCATGATATTTTTTTAGACTACTCTTAAATTTTGTTGAATTCTGGCATACATTTTCCACGAATTACATGAAAAATTATTTTACCTATCTTATTATCGAAGAATTTTTGTCAATTCTCTTCATGGAATATTGCTGTTTGCGTTTGACGTGCAAATTTTGTTTAAATGTTAACCTCCGAATTGCCAAATAACCTCCAAATCATCACCTCCAAGTTAGTTCTAATAACCTCCGTTATATGAAATACGGTGGCGCATTGATTGTCGCAATTTTATCGTTAAACAGTCAATAGCCGGCAAGTTCTACCGCTGCTGTCAAAGTTTTGCCGCAGGCTTGAGCAAGGGTGGAGGGCAGCTGTCAACTGGGAGTAAAATTGAAAAGCCGCCAACCTAAGTCCAGAACAGTTTTAAGGCTTAACGTGGAAAAGTAAAAATAATTATTCGCAAAATTACTGGTAATAATGCTCTTGAAAGATATTGTTTGTAAGCAGTTATTTGCTATATTTGTTATTTGCTGTTTTTTTTTCTTATTCCACTCTGTGTTTATACCAATCATGTGTTTATACCAAAAACGGCGGGCTGCACTTGACGTTTCGTGACAGCGGAATCTGGCCTGCATATGACGTTGATATTTTTCCTCTTCGCGAGTCTCTCTCAGATTGGAACTCTCAGATTGGAACGAAACCATCTTATCAAAGTATGCTAGTATGGTGTGAAGCTTCGAAAACCAGACGAAAACAACAGTCATTAGCGTAGTGTCCAAACTAGAACATGCTGAGATCACTAGCGCCCCCAAACAGCGTATTGCGTCAAACAGTAGTAAATATCAGTATCTAGAAATATTTCATATTCACCACTGATATTGTCATGGGAACTTAGCGCCACCACGATGTTGCTACTTGTGTTTACAATCGAACTTAAACGTTTGTTATCTGTGGTTCAACCGTAGAACGGAAAGTTGTGTCTGAAATAGCAAAAAAAAAAAACCTGATGTAAGCAAAGTACGAACCAGCAACCGGCTAAAAGTTTTGATAATAAAGATAATAATAATAAGGAAAAAATCAAATCTCTAGAATTATTCCTTACACGCAGCAGCTGGAATATCGAATTTCATACATTTTGGTGGAACGATTATTGCAATACGAACGCTTTATGTATCGTTTTAGCATCTTTCCTCATCAAGGCGTCGATAGGCGCGTGGTGTACGATCGCAAGGTTCTTGGTTCGATTCCAGGTTGCCGCGAAAACGTTTTTTGTTTTCAAATACTGGTTTCATAAGGCAAATTTATGAATTTCAATCCGATTTCTTGTGGCGAATTTTCATAAGGGGTTCCTATGTTTATCGATAGTTCATTTGCCTGAGTGTATGCATCGTTGGAAGAATTTCTGCCAGAGAAAATCATAAGCCCTTTCACTACGGAAATCACAGAATAAATTTCTACAAATCAATGCGATACGTATGTATGAGCTCAAATTATGCATGTCACTTGAGGTGTTTCTGGTTAATTTCTTAAATTCGAACGCTTTCTTGGTTTCCTTGGATTTTCTCAAGATTTTGAACGTTGTGATTTTGTTTCCATTGGCCAGAGAAGGGCGAGAAAACGCCAAATTTTAGGCATAATTTCTGGAAAAAATCATGCACAGAAGTCTGATTTTAAGCTGGACTCCAAGATTGATTCAACAATTTTATCATTACTCAATTTTATAGAATTATGAATGATGGAAGCAATCTTTGGAAAATTCAATCAAATAGGTGGCCCCTTTTGCTACGCCCATGTACCAACTTCTGTTGGGCAGACCGAAAATCATTGACAGAGCACGAAAGGCGATGATACCCATGCCTTATGAACTCTTCTCGATACTGCTTTCATTTCAACCGCGATTTAGTCTCTCATTGAAAGAGCATGACTATCATTGGAATTTTGATAAAAAACCCCTCAAATTTCAATGACGAAATTGAATGTAATGGCTGATTTCGCGATCATAAGTATATAAAACAATTGGTGGGAGAGAAACACAAAGGCTTCAGAATGATCACTTAAGTTTTTATCGATGAAACTTGCAATCATTTGAGTCGCTGCTTACGGTGAAAGGAATCTTCGTCGAAGTGAGCACAACTCCAATGGTAACGCTCTATCATTAAATCGTTTCAGGTTTATGACCCAAATGCTCCCCTGCACTCATGAATTGACCTGTTTGAAGCAAATTTGCACCCCTGAGGTCATAGTTCGTGTTTGATAATTGGTGCTTTTGTTTTTTTGCTAATCTAATTTCAGATGCTGAAACTGCTGATAGCGGCGTGCTTGGTATCGCACGGTCTTGGACGACCCGATGTTTCACACATTTTGAAGCAGGAAAACCAACGCCAGAACGACAGGGCCTTCCATCCGCTGGATTACCTCAGTCGGCAGTTGGGCAAAGGTGGCGAGTTTGAAGCCCGTGCTGCCACCGCGAGTGAGTACAATGTGTTCGATTATTTAACTGCTTTTAATGAAACGGAAATTAACGGTCTTGAAGGCAGATCATCACCTCCCATTGGCGGTAGACGGGCTGGTAGCAGAGCTTTTAGGAATGTCGTTAAACCCTCTCCATTCAAGAAGAACACTGCTGAATTTGGCTACACCTATGAGAAACCATCCGATCCATTTGACTTCCCGATCAATCCAGATGCTAACTTGATTAAGCCAGTATCAACTCAAGCTCCGGAATATCTGCCTCCGGTGACACAAAGTCCTCCAACACCTGCAGATGTACAATCTTCGGTTTCCGGAATATCTTCTTCGCCATCGTACCCTGAATTGGTACCTGGTTCAGCAAATACCGAAAGGCCTCAGAGACCAATTGAATCTACATCTACGCAAGGATCAGTAGCAAGTGTTGGAACTAGCACTTCCTCTCCTACACCAGGATCGGAGACACCTAGTTTTCCTGGTATGTCACAATCCCCACAGAACGGTTACAGCCCACCAGGACCCACATCTAGTCCAGTAGACTTGACTACTGGATACCAACAAGGATCTACTGCCGATGATGAATTTACAGGATATCCTCCAGCATCTTCTCCTGAGCCCGGTCTTTCTTCAAGTGTTTATCCTCCGGAATCAAGGCCTAGTATTATCCCAGGAAGTCCAGTATCAACGACTTTTCCACAGGAAACTCCTACGAGTACTTCCCAACAGCCTGAATCTCAAGTAACCACCGAAAGTGGATTTACTGGTTATCCTCCGTATAAGCCTAGTTCAGAATCTACACCAAGACCTTCTCCGTCATCAACCGATTATCCACAAACATCCTCTAGCTTACCAGGTCAACAACCATCGACCACACCGGGATTCACTGGGTATCCTGAAAGTTTCAGCTCAACAGTATCGCCTGATCAAGATTCTGGAACTACTACCTCTCCAACTGGTTATCCACAAGGGCCAAGCGAACAACCAGAAATCGGATTTACTGGATATCCTCAAGGACCAAGTTCAACAGTTTCACCTGGAGAAACTAGTACAGCTTTAACGGAATCTGAAACGACTACAGAAAAAGAAATTGGTGGATATCCACAGGGTCCATTCTCACCAAACGCTATAACCGAAAGTCCCATTACCGATTCCACCCCGGCTTTGCTCACAACCGGGGGTACTCAACCAGGTAAACCAGTGCTTCCACCCAACCTAAATGAGGTGCTTGGAGAGCCCTTCGACATCAACGATCTTGCCACTACTACGCAGCCAACAACCACCACTACTCCAAAAACGGCCGATGGATCCTTCATTCCTCCAAAACCTCGCCCGGAGTTGGTTGTTCCGAATGCACCGAGTGCCTCGCCGATCCCTGATCAAACTGAAAGACCCGCAACTCAACCAACACAATTGACAACACAGGCAGCCTTGCCTGGACAACCATCTTCCACTTCTGCTCCAGAATACCTGCCACCGGATAGTGATAGTCCTCAGAGTCCTCAAACAGGTCCTTCAACTACTGGTTTTGGAACCAGCGAATCTGTTACTACAGAAGCCAACTATCCAAGTTCTAGTCTAGAAACCACAACATTTGCCGGCTATCCGAGTTTCGATCGCGATACAACGACTTCCACCCGCTATCCAGTTGTAGGTCAAGACACTTCAACTACTGTGGGTTATGCTAGTCAGGAAACCACAACCTTTGCGGGTTATCCAGAATCTGATCGTGAAACCACGACTACGTCAAGTTATTTGGGCCCAAATCAGGAAGCTTCCACATCTTCTAACTACCCAAGTTCCGATCGTGATACCACAACTCCTGTTAGCTACCCAAAACCAGTTCAAGAAGCTTCTCCTGATTTAGGATACCCTGTTTCCAATGGTAATCGTACGACTACGTCAAGCTATCCTAGTGCAGGACCAGAAACTTCAACAGCTGCTGGATATCCTAGTCCGGATAGTGCAACGCAGGTTGTTCAAGAAACCACAACAGCCACAGATTTCTCAAGTGCGAGTCAGGAAACCACGACCTCTTCTAGGTACCCGAGTGAAGAGACCATAACTACTTCTAGACCAGAAACAACCACCTTTGGTGGCTATCCAAATGCACAGGGATCCACAACCACTGGTGCTGCTGAATACACCACAGTATCTACGATAGGTCTAGAATATTCTACGGGTCAGCCGTCAACTTCAAAACCACTTGATGGGGCTCAACCATACCCAATGGGTCCTGGCTCAGACCAATCTTCCGGGCCAATGTCTACCGCAGCTCCTGAGTATCTTCCACCAGAAGATGATAACTCCACCAGTCAGTATTATCCACCTGCGACCAGCCCGGCAGTAGAATTCACTTCAAGCGTTCCGGAGTACCGTCCAGAGCAGCCTGTTCGCCCCTCAATTCCTTCCGACAGTCAAGTTAATCAGGCTGTCCCCGCAAGTCCTGATTATACCGAGCCACCAACAGATGAACAACAACCTGAACAACCGGAAACTCCCATCAACATAATGGAAATGATCAACGCAATCAATGGCCTTGTTCCTGGCAATAGCTATCTACCGCCATCTTCAATTAACATGTCTGATCTGCGAATCGTGGTTGATGACACGCCGTCTTCCGATCCAATCCAAACCCCTCCCAGCAGTCCCAGTGGGCCGGCATCGGAAGCGGAAGCCGACGGGTCTGAGGTGCAGCCTAGGGTGGCCTTGGCAGAATCTACCAGCAAAGGCTACAACTATCAAGTACCGGAGGAACGGTTACCTGTTCCAGTAATACCTTCGCATACGCTCGACGACGAGGGCTACCACTACAAAATCCCAAAAGTTCCTTTCCTCACCTAGGTTTATTGAATTAGTTGTGTAATTGTTACGTAATTAGGAAGCTCTTTGAATAATTAATCATCATG
The DNA here is from genome assembly GCF_002204515.2 of Aedes aegypti. Lineage (NCBI taxonomy): Eukaryota > Metazoa > Arthropoda > Insecta > Diptera > Culicidae > Aedes > Aedes aegypti. The sequence goes on from NC_035108.1 coordinate 36,755,851, forward strand.
ACATCCCCATCGTTCTGAATACCTTCGGACATTTTCGGACCGATACATGTGACGACTAGGACATGGCAACCTGCCAAACTGACGCCACGTGGAAAGGTTTAATTTATTTATTTTGTTTTTCATCGGTCACCTCTCCATTCTACTGAATTTCTCATCTGCCATCATTAGGGATCTGTGTCGTTTAGCTATTGCGGTTTTTTTTGGGGAATGGTGGGTTGCGAATGGCATACTAAGCATATGACGACGGTGGATAATGAACCTGCCTGTTTGGGGCCCGATGGCGTTATATAATAATTCGAAGGGTTGCGAATCGAACGGGTTTGCCGGGGTCACAGTAGTTTGGTGCCATCTTCGGCGCTATGTTTTCGGGGTCTTGTTGTTCTCTGCGAGAAAAAAGATGGCTTGGCAGCGTTTGATGTTGTCGCGCTGGATACGAATGTGAATATGGAGAGAAGGTTTGGTTGATGATGATAATAAGGTTTGCAAAACTTCACACATTACTTTCGAAAACCAGTACTTTACTCAAGATTTATTTTTCTTATTTATGTTTGAAAAAGAACTTTTTGTGCTTATAATGACACTTTAGTAAAAAGCTGGGAGCAAAAAGTTTAACCTCTTGTTTTTCGTTAGACAGTAATGTTAATAATGAAATTATTAACTATGCTAGAAATATAATTTATAAGATTCAGACATACTTTCTTTCTTCTTGGCATTAACGTCATCACTGGGACAGAGCCTGCTTCTCAGCTTGTGTTCTTATGAGCAGTTCCACAGTTATTAACTGAGAGCTTTCTATGCCAAATTCGCCATTTTCGCATTCGTATATCGTGTGGCAGGTACGATTATACTCCCAGGGAAGTCAAGGAAATTTCCATTACGAAAATTTCTGGACCGACCGGGAATCGACACCTCCAGCATGGCTTTGCTTTGTAGCCGTGGACTCTAACCACTCGTCTAAAGAATAGCCCAGACATACTGTACCAAGTATTTTCCAATAATTTCAGAAAAACGTACCATACCCATTCGAAATAGCAAAATACATTGTATTTACATTACTTGCTGTTGAAACTCGGCCTGCTTCTCAGCTTCTAAAAGCACTTTCACGGGAATTATCTGAGAGCTTTCTTGCCCAAAGTTGCCATTTTCGCATCCGTCTAAGTTCATTCGTTCGAGTTATTCCAACAAATAAAACCTTATTTATCTTTGACCAATCCAACACGAGCGAATTTCAGACCGAAAAGCTTCTTTCGACAGTCCTTCTTACATAATGGAAGCCTGCGCATCTGCATCTGGCACACGATCACACTTGAAGATCAGCGATCCTGTCGTCGTCCCGCATGTCGCAGTAGACTCAATGACGCGCCACTCGCCTCTCAACCAGCCGTACCATTATCCAAAACAAAGTTCAGCCGGCGGCGCATCGGCAACTCACCGACCGCATAGCTCGTTAGGTGCTACGCTACACGGAGAAATGACATACTCAAATTTGGGTTCTTTTGACCCAACTCGGCACGTTAGTGCGTTACCCCAAATTTGAGTAAATAGCCTAGTACTCAAATTTGAGTAATTGTACCAAATCAAATCGGTGGGTGATTTTTCTCAACGTTAACTTGGGAGTAAAAAACTCAAAAATAGGTATTTTCATACGAAGCGAAATTCAAAACAAAAATAATATCAAAATTGATATAATAAGCATGTGTTGTGATATATAAAGACCAAAAGATTAATTTAAAAAAAACCTTTATTCGCTTGAAAGCTTTTAGTCAACGACGAGGATGCCAGGAGCGACGTTCACGGTGCAAAAAAAACATTTGGTATCGGGTGTGAAAATTTACTGCAATTAGGCGGTGGCACAGGGTGGCTGGAACGGGAAAACAAAGCTCGGAGCGGGGTGCCATCTGTCGAAATCAGTGCGGTAATTCTATTGAAATCAGTAACCAGCATCTCGGTTCCGGAAATTGTTCACAACGAGTGGCAGGGACGACAAACAGTAGTTATGATAGTGGACCCAGGACAACTGAGGATCTGAAAAGAACAAGTCCGTTCGATATTAATTCCTTCGGCAAACTGAACTCTTCGGAGGAAACTAAGTCAAGGACACTTACCTTTAAAAAATCACTACACTAATCCACCCAATTTTGCGACTATTTTTTAGAAACGATCACGATTTACATCCTTCACCGACGATGGCTAACATGGAATGATCTGTGTTGACATTTTAAAGTGGCTGCTACATTTTTTTCATCCAAAATTGTGTTTAAATTACCCAACGGCTAGAAACGCAGGCCTAAATGACTGCAATAAATTGAACAAGTTGATTTTTAACTCAAATTTGAGTTTTCGATAGAGAACTCAAATGTTGGGTTAAATGTATGTAATTGACAGAATGAAATTTACCCACTACTTCAGTTCGACTGCTTTACTCAATTTTGAGTACGAAAAAACTTATTTTTGAGTACTTCGTTTTCTCCGTGCACATGTCGTTCTCACACCATGCTCACTTACTGTTGCAATTCCCGTCGATCTTCATCATCATCATCTTCAGCGCAGCTTTAAGAAGAGTGCGTCTAGCAGCAAGTTATATACCACAGACAAACAGACGTAAAACTTGTCAGGGGGGTGAATTTGGATACCACGTGAACTTCACGAATGAGCCCCCACAGGCTAGCGGTCGATCGCTTTGACAGTTTTAGTGTATACGTTGCTGAATGACGCAAACTGAAATCCATCATGGCCGACATTGATTTGTGCGATTCTACCAACAGATGGAAGTGCGTTCACCTCAAAGTGATGATCCATATAATTTCAATGAACTCGTTCTAAGACTAACGTCTGTTTGTCTGTGGCAGTACCAAAGCACTTACATGCTTGATCAAGCCGTCAACTCATCGATTCATCTCAGCTCACATAAACGACTCGAAGTCGTTTGTTTACAGTTGTTAATCAATAATTATCGATAGTTGTTGAGTCTCTGTCTCTCTAATACTTATAACTAAGAGGTTTTATTGGCGGACGGCGCTTCAACGCTCTGTTGCGTTTCCCTTCATGCTGACTGAGACGATGACTTTTGGGACTTTACGATTAGGTGACCCCTCGCCGAGCCGAGGTAATTATCAACAGCAACATCGTAATCCGTTCAAATTGCCTCCGAAATGGGTTGTCCATTGTGTGCCGAAATGACATATGCCAAAATTTGGTCTAACTTCGAGACAACCGGTTCCATCAGTCGATAATTCATTGAGAAGCCTCATCACCATGCAGCGACCCAGTCCAAAATGTGCGCTTCTGAAGACGAATATCAACCTCCCTCATGAATCCTACCTTTGCTTTCGCAAAAAATCTGACAAAAAAATCATCACCGTCTGTGCATATAGTATTTTACGAGCGATTATTTAAGTCACGAGCTAAGCAAAGAAAAGTAAGCGGCTGCTGCAGCTTCAGCAGCAGATGAAGATGTTGAATAAATATTTTAGAGTGTATCATTACGAAAATTTTGTGTTTTATTTGAACGTGTGCAACTTCGACAGCCCGATCAAGCTTCTTTTTTCCTAAACGGCATTCTCCATTCCCAAGATTAGCATTTTTTTTCTGTTCGGAACATAAACCGCTGCGACCAATATTTGATCTATTGTATATCCCGTGTTCTTTGTTTAGTGCATGCCGTGTTACTTTGTCACTAGCGAGAAGTGATAAAGCATTCGGTTTTCTTACAGTTGCTATTCCTAACTCGATCACAGGAAAGGATATTTTTATTAATTTCTTTATTAATATCATTCCAAACATTACATTAATTACTTATATCTAGGTGTTCTGTGTTAGACAACACTATCATCCTAATTTGGTAAAACAAATTTAAGATTTCATTAACATTTTGTTAACAATATATTACATTTCATTTGCCGTAGCAGTTCAGATTTTTTACAGGTGAGTTGAATTCACCTGCTTATAAGAGAAAAAAAAAAACACCTTTTCAATTTACTTAACCTACTTTAACCTAAGGTACCGTGGGGCAAGTGGATAAAGGGGTAAGTGAAAACAATTAATATATTTTACTGAATATGTGAATTAACGTTTTAACACAGATAAACAGACGTAACACTTAGAACAAATATCGATCAATATCATAGTCACGAGGACCTGTACGCCCAATGCTAAAATCGGTGTGTTTGGCCGACATGCCAACAGATGGCGGTAGTGTGTAAACGTCAGACACGAACAAAAACGATGCGAGCGCTGCGGGTGGTGGATTGGCCACCTACCATATTTTTGAATCGATCGTTAAAAATGTGGTCGATGGACAATGATGAGAGTGTGCCGTCTGTTTGTCTGTGGTTTTAAACTCATGCGTAAACCTTTGAGGCCATTGAGAACATTACGATAGGTAAGAGATTTCTGAGATGTTTCAGCCATTATTGCATAATAGAGCGAAATATTGTTAACCTTTCAACTGTTACTCCGTAACAAGTTGGCGGCGTTCAATCTTATTTTAATATTTTCAGTGGAAAAAAGTTGCGTAAAATAATTTCCTGTACCACTTCTTAGTTGTCCTCTGTGACAGTTTCAAACTGTTCAACTGTACTTAAAACAATGTTTTGATTTTCTATTGATAAGGGGATAGAGACATTTTACAAATTTATTACATTTGGCTTGAATGCATTCAATGTGATTTATGAAAGTTAAATTCTTATCTAGCATGAGCCCTAGATACTTAACTTCATTTGACCAATTTATTAGAACCCCTCTCATCGTGACAACATATCTACTTGAAGGTTTCAAATAAAAAAGAGCTTTTGGTTTATGTGGGAATATTATTAGTTGAGTTTTGGAAGCATTAGGAGAATTTTTCCATTTTTGCAAGTATGAAGAAAAAATATCCAAACTTTTTTTGCAATCGACTACAGATGACACGCAGGCTTCGTCCTTTGGTGGAGAGGCCTGTGGCATCCGCAAACAAAGATTTTTGACATCCCTGAGGTAACTCAGGTAAGTCAGATGTGAAAATATTGTATAATATTGGTCACAAAAGGCAGCCTTGAGGAACACCAGCTCTTACAGGAAGTCTTTCAGATCTGGAGTTCGGATAATTAACCTGAAGTGTACGATTTGACAGATAACTTTGAATTATTCTAACAATGTATGTTGGAAAATTAAAGTTTTTCAAATTTTACAATCAAGCCTCCATGCCAAACACTGTCGAATGCTTTTTCTATGTCTAGAAGAGCAAGACCAGTAGAATAGTCTTCAGATTTGTTGGAACGGATCAAATTTGCTACACGTAAAAGTTGATGAGTGGTCGAATGTCCATGGCGGAATCCGAACTGTTCATTGGCATAAATTGAATTTTCGTTGATGTGGACCATCATTCTGTTCAAAATGACCTTTTCAAAAAGTTTACTGATGGAGGAAAGCAAACTGATTGGACGATGGCTAGAAGCTTCTGCAGGATTTTTGTCTGGTGTTAAATCTGGTACAACCTTAACATTTTTACATTTGTCAGGAAAATATGCTAATTGAAAACATTTGTTAAATATATCCACTAAGAATGATAAGCTACTTTCTGGAAGTTTCTTGATGATGATGTAGAAAATTCCATCATCGCCAGGAGCTTTCATATTTTTGATTTTTTCAAATAATAGTTTTCACTTCTTCCAAATCAGTCTCCCAGAAATTCTCGAAAATGTTCTCTTGATTAAGAATATTTTCGAAGTCCTGAGTAACTTGATTTTCAATTGGACTAGTAAGTCTTGAATTAAAATTGTGCGCACCTTCAAACTGCATAGCAAGTGTTCTAGCAGCACTGCCATATCGAGAACCGATGAGATGCGAGCTGACAGAAAGCAAGACGGGTCCAATTCTCTTGAAAACCAGACATGGTAGGCGAGGAAGGGGTGGCCGTTTTGTTTACAAACATCTGAGACAGGTAGTCGAGAGATTGACTCCTGATTGGTTGGAGAAACAGTGTTGTCAAGAATTCTCGCGGAACATTACTAAAGGACCTATGTACAAATGAGAGATTCTCTCCTCTCTCGTTCTCTTTCGATTATAACAGTGGAACACTAAAGATTTTGGGAAGTTTTTCACTATAGATCGAAAATCAGTTTCCTTGACTAGCGTTTCATACAAAAAACGCAACAGAAGAGATTAATGTGACTCAGTTATTAATGAAAGAGAAAGTAAACAAAGAGAGCCTCTCAATGTTAGATAAGTCCTTTAGTAATGTTCCGCGAGAATTATTCTAATCTGGTCGCCCCTGCTCCTTGTGTGCTCTACTCTCTTCTTTCTTTTTTGACAATTTCGTCCGCACTAATGGCAGCACAGTTAGTTTCAGTTTCAGCATCATCCAGGCGAGGCAGTAATGTTTGTAAACAAAACGGCCAGCAAGTTGAAGATGGCCTCCTAGCCGCTTTCGCCAAGTGATTACACCTAATACTCTGGCTACGGAGTAAAATGTACGCACCTAGACAGAATGATAGACAGATGAGATGACATGAAGAAGAGAGAGAAAGATAGAAAACCGAAAAAAAAGTAAATACGAGATAAAGAAAAACATAAACAAAAATTATTGGATTGAATACAGTTACAGTGGGATTCCGTTTTTGGCAACAATGTCGAAATTTTCACTTGCCAAAAACGGAACCGTGCCAAAATCGGAACCAATATTTAAAATTTTATTTTTCAACTATTGGTTTTGAAAACATGATAAGAGTTACATCATCCTTGTGGAACCATATCACATCGAGACTTCAGAACGGTTCACTTCGGAGCAGTGTTCCGGAGGGTTGTACTAAGTATGCTATTAATCTATAACCCCGTAATGTTTTTTTTTCTGGCAAACGTTCTACATACTTTTTACGCCTCATCGTCTTCAATGATTTTTTAGAAGCTTTATAACACTATTTGTATGAGTGAGCTATGTGACATCTATAATCGCATTAGTGTCCTTTATTCAAGAACTGGACATTTTCTGAAAGCTGTGTAAGAATACGAAAAAAATGTATTACTGCATTCTTACAAAGACATATTTGCAAAATAAAAGCGCTGTGCCGCTGGCTATTACAAAACAGCATTAGTTTTTTTTATTTAATTAACATTAAAAATCAGTTTAATTTTAAGACAAAAGCTAAATTTGACATTCGATAAGTTTAGACTTGCTCCTCTAATTTATTTTCCTGATAAAGTTAAGCATTTCATAACGAATGATTGATTGCTATCAAAAGGGCAAACATAAACAACTACATCTCATGATGCATAAATGATATGTTTTACACCTACCTCATAAAATCAACGGAGCATTTATAACAGGATCCTATTATGGAATCTAAAGAGCCTGATAGGAATCTTCAGGTGCTCATAAGGAATTTATAGGAAAACGCTAGGTTTCTGAAGCATATTGCTAGGAATCCGTAGGATATCGTCTAGAATTTTCTTGATCTCGCTAAGCGTTTTGCTAGGAATTAACATTTTAGGATTCCGCTGCTATATTGCTGAAAATTCTCAAGTCTCCGATGAAAATTTTCAAAATAATAAATGTTTAGGCTACCACTAGTACTTCTTAAATTCCTCTGGAAACCTTTTTAAAATCCCCAAGATTTCGTCAGAAATACTCAAAATACCACTAGAAATCCACATTATCCCGCTAGGAATTTACAGGACGCCCTAGAAATCTTAAGAGTTTAGGGATCCCGCAAGAAACCTCCAGTGACCTCTGAGAATCTGCAGACACCCTAAAGAATCCGTTAAAATTTCTGAAAAGTCCCCTAAGAACCAAAGAATCTCCTAATAATTTTCTAGGCTACAGTTAAGAAACTCATAGACCTAGCTCGTGAGGAACATTTTGATTATGTTGAGACCCGTATCCTTGATTAAAAATCTTGTATTGTATTCTCGATCGTCTCAAAACAAATATAACGTCAAAATCTCTAACAAAGAGGGAACGTAGCTCTAAATAGTTAACGCAAAAAGATCAATATACAAACTAATACCACGGAAAAAAATTGAAACACTCTCAATCGTATTTTTGCTTGCTTCAATGATATTGTTGAGAATAAAGTGTAGTTTGGACTGTGTTCGCATTTGTCATGGCCGGCAATAAATGGTACATTGAAATTCGTAAAAAATAATATACAATATAGTAAAGTATGCGCTCTTTTTATGGATTTTATGTTGATTCTTCTGCTGTGAATAGCGTAGCGCAATTTATTTAATGAAATTTTCAAAAGTTATGATAGACGACATTTTTATGTATTTGTATCTATTAATGCGGTGTGTTTTAACATACGCAATGTATGTAACTTCATAATAATAAGAACAGTGAGTTTAAAAGGTAAGACAACGTTTATGATTGTAACTCTGTGTGAATCATAGACTTCTTGTTGCTTTTATGTCGGTGCTTGTGCTTTGTTCAAACAAACTGTTTCAAATCTGAAGAATAGTGTTTCTTTTTTAGTGTATCACCTACTGGCAGACTCAAGTTGGCTGGTCACTCAGTATGAATGCCTACGAAAAAAGATTGGTCTCTATTTGAGATGCTAGTGGAGATTAATGGACTCATAAAACGTTGCGAATGCATGACCAATGATCATCCCGAAGCAAATAAGCGCGTACGGGATCCATTAGTTGGTGAGATTTAGTGGAATGTCGACGAAAATGGAGCTTTGGAATGTAACAAATTAACAAATTTTAATAGTATTCAAAAATATTGCCAAAAAAGGATCCATTTTGTTGCCAAAATCGGGGGGTGCCAAAAATGGAGCATGCCAAAAACGGAATCCCACTGTAGTTGAATGTGTTGTCGAAGTTTTAATCTGAATTTTAGTGAATTAGTCTGAAGTATAGTGGTAGTTAGAGTAGTGTGGATTATATAAAATCGTTAAGTCAAGTGATTAAGTTGTTATTGCGTTGAGAAATGTAACAATGTACCTAAATTGTTGAAAGTATTAATGCGAGTTTTTTGTTTTTATTATTGATTACAGTTTGATTTTCCTGTAAAGGGTTGATTCAGCAAAAACGATTTGATTCTTCCTAATCCGAACAGCAAGTTTTTGAGCTTTTTCGCAATTGGTTTGTAATTTTTTTTCTTATTCAATGCCGGTATGGGCTTCTGGCTTTTTCAAAATTTTAGATAATTTCCAAAAGGGCTTGAAGCCAGGGTCCAATTGAGAAATTTTATTTTCAAAATTTTTGTTTCTTTATTGTGAAAAACGTTTTTTGATTTCTTTCTGCAAATCTTGCCATAAAATTTTCAAAGCAGGATCGCGAGTGTGTTGAAATTGCATTCTCCTCACGTTTTTAAGACGGATCAAGAGTTTAAGATCATCATCTATAATCACGGATTCAAATTTTACTTCACATTTTGGAATTGCAATGCTCCTGGCTTAGACAATGGAATTTGTTAAAGTTTCAATAGCATTGTCAATATCAAGTTTTGTTTGTAAAGAAATGTTAACATCAAGAATAGAGTCAATATATGTTTCATGTATATTCCAGCCGGCTCGAAAATAATTGAAAGTGAAGCTGATAGGATTCAGAATCGCTTCATGGGATATTTGAAATGTAACAGGGACATGATCAGAATCAAAATCAGCATGAGTAATCAGTTGGCTACAAAGATGACTAGAGTCGGTTAAGACCAAATCAATTGTAGAACTAAAAGAGGAAAAACATGTAGGGCTATCAGGGTATTGAATTGAGAAATATCCTGAAGAGCACTATTTAAATAAAATTCTGCCGTTGGAATTACTTTGAGAATTATTCCATGACCGATGTTTGGCATAAAAGTCACCAATGACAAAAAAATTTGACTTATTGCGAGCATTGAAAAGGCAAATAGGCAGCTATGAAAGAATATTTAACAAGCTGTGCTTCAACTGAAACACCTAAAGTTTCTAAAACATTAGTTTCAAATGACGAAAACAGTTGATGTTTTATACGTCTAAAAATGATGATTGCAACTCCCCCACATGCCTCATCAAGTCGATTATTACGATAACTAAAAAGTTAGGATCTTTTTAAAGTTTGGATCCAGGTTTTAAATATGTTTCGGTAATAACTGCTATATGCACGTTATTAGCTGTAAGAAAATTAAACAGTTCGTCCTGGTAACATTCAAGGAACGAGCATTCCAATTTAAAATATTTAAATTATTATTTATTAGATCCACGTAATCCAATAACAATTTGATTAGTAAAATTTACACCGACTTGGACTGCTTCAGTCATAGTGATGGCATCAATCATTAGATTCAATGTTCAGTTAGAAAATTAAAATCAGAGGCAGACATATCACTTGAAGTGGGTACATTTGATGATTTTCCGTTAGAATTTTCGGTAGACGAAGAGGCGGAGTAAATGTTACCTGTGGCGGCAGGTTTTTTTTCCATTTGATTTGAAACAAGTAGAATGGGTACTCATAGTACGAATAGGGGAGGAGTTCAAATTACCTGCTACGACATCGGCAAAGGATTTTCCGTGGGTAGATATATTCGAAATTAATAGATTCGAACGGCTACCCGTTGGATTAAAATTAGTTTGTGAATGAGCATGATTATGATCTACCTGATGAGTATAAATCCTAATCAAGCGATCGTTAACTGAAAAATTAATATTGTTCGATACTCTACCAGGCAAATTCTGTAAACGACCGTTACCGTAACGGATATTATCTTTCATCTGCCTGGCACGAGCCTTGACGACATTCTTGCGTGAAGGGTAAGCCCAACAATTTGACTTATGATTGCCCCCGCAATTCGAGCATATGAATTTATCGGTATCTTCCTTCACTGGACAGACGTCCTTGGTGTGAGAAGAACCTCCGAAAATCATGCATTTAGCATCCATGCGACAATTTTTTGTACCATGACCCCACTTTTGGCACCGACGGCACTGAGTGGAGTTCTGGTAATGTCCTCCAGGTTTCTGGAAATGTTCCCATGTCACACGAACATCGAACGCTAGACTTAAACTTTTTCTAAAGCTTTTATATTTTTTAGATCTTTTTTGTTAAAGTGAACTAAATAATATTCTTGAGAAAGCCCTTTCCGAACAATGCCAGAGTGGGTTTTCTTCTTCATAATGATTACTTGGACTGGGGAAAATCCAAGTAAATCATTAATTCATTTTTTGATCTCTTCAGGTGATTTATAGTCACTTGAGAGACCTTTCAAGACGACTTTGAACAAAAGTTCAGTTTTGTCGTCATAATTAAAAAATTTGTGCTTCTTCTCTTCAAGATGTTTGAGAAGAAGTTCGCGATCTTTTTTTTTGATCACCATAAGCAGATATACGAATACAAAAATTCTCTATCCTAATTTGGGTCTTCTGAATTGCAATACACTTAAATGAAGGCAATTACTCTTGAAAAAAGCACATTATTTGAGAACAAACGGTTTTATGAGCAAAAAACTATACTTGCTATGCTGTATCATATCAAACATGAGTTCAGTAGTTCATACTAAAGCTTACACATCATTTTAAACATTCAAAGTTGACATGTACGCATAGCACCAGTCGATGTTTTAGCACCGACGTTTCTAACTGTATTGTTTACACCTTAAAAAAGTGTGAATATTTCTATGCAATACTGACCATAATAAAATGAAAAAGTTCAAAACCATCATTAGACATCTATAAACTAGAAAACATGGAATGTCTGTGGTGCCAACAAAAGCTTCAGCATCCTCGAGAAGAAATGTTTTCTGGAACCGACCTGATCAAATTCTCCCCAGTAATCAATTTGCCCCCGGATTACGGTATTTAAGGATATGACATTCTGAGAACTGATGTGCTAGAAAACAACATTCGGAAAATGGATAATGTAGCATCGCTTTATGGCCAGTGTACACAATACAAAATACTGGAGAAAATGGGAGAAGGTCTATAAGTCAATGATGATAGAAGTACGAAAACCCATCGATGCTGGAATAATTGTAACAAACAATGCTCTGAGTCAATCAGTTAGAAGTCATGGTTTACCCCTTCATAATTTAGTCTGTTCGATTGGAAGGAGTCTATTCTGTGCGTTGGTGTCTAATGAGTGTTAAAAGCCGCTGCATGATCAAAATCGATGGAGAATGTCTGCCAGATTAAGCCGTATACAGTCGCGACGATTATTATATAATTTTCAAATCAACACATCAGCTTATGGGTCTTATTATAAAGTGATTATGGCATTTATCACCACATACGGTTAAGGATACGGTTTGAGGGGGTGGCACGATGTAAAGGTTGATCATATTAACCCACGTTGTTACACGATACTTCGATACTATAAGTTAGCAAGCGCCAGCCATAGTGTCACGTTGTCCCTGGGTCGTCAAGGTGTCTTTGAAGATGTATCGAACGTATGGATTCGAATAGACTGCGAATTCTGTTTTGCATATATCGCAGTGTAAACATATTATGTGATAGGAAAACGATTACGTACAAAGGCTAGGTTGTGATAAGCCACACCGCGTTTTGTCTTTCTGCTACATGGGGGATTTTAAATCAGGTTAGGCTAATTTAATGTCATACAATGTGTTGAGTGACATTTTTAATGAGGTAAAGTTTGACGGCCTGGGATAGATTCACACCAATGCCAAGTGAAAGCCAAATATTTCAAATCAATAAAAAATCACCTTGAACTGATCGAAAAGAGTCAAGACAACTTTGTATAATGTTATTGAAATGATATCTGTCGTGGGATTTGTAAAAAAATATTGGAAAAACAACTGACAACAAACCATTGGTTTGGCGAACAGTGAGAAGACATTTTTCCCTCAGACTCCTGATCAGGATTTCCTCAGAATTCTTACTCTCAGAATCCTGAACAGGATTCTCTCAGAATCCTTAACAGGAATCTTATTCAGGATTTTAACGGAATCCTGTTCAAGATTCTGACGAAATCCTGTTTAGGATTCTGATGGAATTCTGGTCTGGATTCCGACGGAATCAAACGCAATCCTTTCCAGGATTCTGACGGAATCCTGTTCTCGATACTGACGAAATCCTGTTCAGGATTCTGAAGAAGACGCAATCCTATTCAAGACTCTAACGTAATCTAACGGAATCCTGTTGAGGATTCTGACGTAATCCTGTTCAGTATTCTAAAGGAATCTCGTTCAGGATTCTGTCGTTCTCCTGTTCACGATTCTGAGGAAATCCTGCTCACGATTCTTATGGAATCCTGGTAAGGATTAGAATGGAATACTGCTCCGGATTCGGAGGGAATTCTGTTCAGGATTTCGATGCTCACATAGTTGTCACGTATTTTTACAAATACCACGACAGTTATCGGTACATTTGTAAACATGTCAATTTTGAACAACTGCTTTGTTTATAATAGGAATCAAGTCAGTTCTTCAAATGCATGTATGACTGAAACTTCGAATGATTTCGAATGCTTTAGGACTTGTTGTCAGACTTCGAGAAATGTGTCTAGACCGGAAACCATTACAAAATAGCGCCGACAGTGACCATTACTACGACTTGACCTTCTTTGTTTCTTCAATTCCACTACAATGAGACGATTCCGCATATTCCGAAAATCATTAGGCAAAAGTAACGTTTGCTCCGCCAATATACACTTGAATAAGTATCATTTCGGTCAATATTTGCCATACTAATCGGATTACCAATGAATAATACATTTCTTAGTTTGTTGTAAGCCCGGTTGAGTTGCTATATAAATTCTCTCATGTGAGCTGAATTATTACAGTTCACTCGAACTAAGAACTCAGCGCATTATGGAACTACAAGCAATAGTTGTGGCCCTCTCGGCTATGCTGCTGATCGTGGCTGCTGAGTCCGATATCAACGCCACCGAAGTGGAAAAAGCTATACACCAACAAAGTGAAGCATTCCTGGAAAGTATCTACGCTGCGGCAGGTGAATCGCAACCGGACGGGTCGATGGATGTAATTGAAGAATTAATCACAGCTGCCGCACCGGAATCAATCCGTCAGGACGTGGCCAAGGAACTTAAGGCCGATGGTAACGGAGCCTTGTCGGACGGTTTGAAGGAACGCATCAATCATTACGTTCTCCAGTGGTCTCTGCAGTACGTTCCGGAAGATTTGCAGAAGGATGTCTCGGAGGCTTTGGAAGAGTATCAGACCACTGGACGAGTATCTAACAACAAGGAACGCAATGAACGTGTTCGCCGTTACCTTGCAGTATTGAGCAATGGCCGAAACAAGCGTGGTTTCTGGGGGAAATTGTTCAAAACTATATTTGGATTTATTTCAGGCTAGATTTGGTAGATTGATCATTTGGTATCGTCAGTTGCAAACTTTAAAAAACTCGACGCATTAACCTTATAAATTTCATTCAAACAATTCAAAAATATATTTGGAATTGGAGTAATACAATAATTTGATTTTGTTTGTCCATGCATCAATAGAAAAAAAAAGCTACGAACGATTTATCTCAAAATGTTATTTTAGAATCTCTAAAAAAGAGGAAAAGGTTCTGAAGGAACCCTGTTTAGGCCATCGAATTCAGGTATGTGAGCGAGGATTCTAAAGGAATAATAATCATCATTTCAAAGAACCAATTAGAGCATTATCATTCTGTCAAAGGTTCTGGGCAAATCCTGTCCACGATTCGGTGAAAATCTCATAGAGAATTTTGAAGGAATCCTGTTAAGGATTCTAATGAAATCCTGTTTAAGGTTCTGAGAGACTCCTGTTTAAGGTTCTGAGGAAATCCTGCTTAGGATTGTAGGAGTATCACGTTTAAGGTTTCTGATAGAATTCTGTTCAGGATTATGGGGGAATCCTGTTCGGGATTCTGAGGGAATTCTGTTAAGGATTTTGATGGAGTCTTGTTCAGGATACTGATTGAATCCTGTCGAGGATTCTGAGGCAATCCTGTTCAGGATTCTGACGGAATCCTGTTCAGTATTCTGACGAAATTCTGTTCAGGATTCTAAGGTATTCCTTTTCTAGATTTTGACGGATTCCTTTTCTGAATTCTGTGGAAATCTTTTTCTGGATTCTGAGGGAATCCTGTTCTGGATTCTGACGGAATCCTGTTCTAGATTCTGACGGAAACTTGTTCAAGATTCTGACAGAATCCTGTTCTGGATCCTGAGGGAATCCTGTTCAGGATTTTGACAGAATCCTGTTCAGGATTCTGACGGAATCCTGTTCAGGTTTCTGAGGGAATGTTGTTCAGGATTCTGATGTTCATCTTGTTCAGGATTCTGACGGAATCCTGTTTAGGATTCTGAGGGAATCCTGTTCTGGATTCTGAGGGAATGTTGTTCAGGATTCTGGGGGGAACCCTGTTCAGGATTATGAGGAAATCCTGTTCAGGATTCTGAGGGAATCCTATTCAGGATTATGAGGGAATCCTTTTAATACTTTTCTGGATTCTGAGTGAATCCTGTTCAGGATTCACATGGAATCCTGTTCTGGATTCTGACCGAATCCTGTCCAAGATTCTGGCGGAATCCTGTTCAGGATTCTGACGGAATCCTCTTCAGGATCCTGACGGAATCCTGACGGAATCCTGTTCAGGTTTCTGATGGAATCCTGTTCAGGATTCTGGGGGGAATCCTGTTCAGGATTCTGGGGGAATCTTGTTCAGGATTCTGACGGAATCCTGTTCAGGATTCTGAGGGAATCCTGTTCAGGGTTCTGAGGGAATCCTGTTCAGGATTCTGAGGGAATCCTGTTCAGGATTCTGAGGGAATCCTGTTCAGGATTCTGACGGAATCCTGTTCAGGATTCTGAGGGAATGTTGTTCAGGATTCTGAGGGAATCTTGTTCATGATTCTGAGGGAATTCTGTTCAGAATTCTGAGGGAATCCTGTTCAGAATTCTGAGGGAATCCTATTCAGGATTATGAGGGTATCCTTTTGATCCTTTTCTGGATTCTGAGGGAATCCTGTTCAGGATTCAGACGGAATCCTGTTCTGGATTCTGAGGGAATCCTGTTTAGGATTCTGACGAAATCCTGTTTAGGATTCTGACAAAATCCTGTTCAGGATTCAGGCGAAATCCTGTTCAGGATTTTGACGGAATCCTGTTCAGAGCACATATTCGGCCAACTTTCAGACTATTCGGCCGATAAAAACCCCCATGCCAAAGAGAATCATAGAGGTGCCCAATTGGTTCTGTGCCCTACTGTAATAAATGTTCAATCTCATGAAGTATACTTGTATAACATAATTTGTTTCGGAAATTTCCATGAAAAATCATGAAAAACATATTGTGTTTATTGTAACTTTGGATGGTACACAAATTATGTCACGCTAAATTTCAACTATTTCGATCCCCCCCCCCCTTTGTCACACTTTTTTTATGGGCTCTTCGAAAATTTTGTAAGGTTTGTCACGTTTGCTCTGACCCCCTCCTCCCCTCGAAGCGTGACATAATTTGTGCATGATCCCTTTATTTCCGTTGGCCAATTAGGCTGATACAAATATTAAATTTCTTTTATGTCCGAGACCACTTGGCAGGTACGAGGGGGGGGGGGATAAAAATAAATAAAGAACAAAAAAATAAAAATAAAAAATAAGTTATTTTTTCGAATTTTTATTTTTAACGATAATTGCTAAACTTTTTTTAAACGTCCTCTGGATCATTATTTTACTTATATTTTTCTTTAAAAATTGAAAAAACCTAACTGATGTCAAAAAACTCAAAACACAAAATGTTTCCATTCACATTCATCTTTGGATTAATGGAAAAGTATTGAGTTCATGTCTTAAATTCGCCCAATTCCATATTCGTACACCTACCAAATTTCGAACGTACAAAATTCAAAACTAAATTTAAAAGCTCTATTTGATTGCTGAAGTGCTTTATTATGATGTTCAGATGTAGTGAAGTTCATTTGGACAATTTATTAGCGGACATATATGGAATTTAGGTAAAATTATGAGACATACCAGTTTTTCAATGAGTTTTGCTACAAAATCCAATAATTCGAATAATAACGTTATTTTTTGTCATTGGATCCAATCTATTAATAATATTCGTGAGCTTTGATAGAAATTTAGTTGAAATGTATACAGTTTACAGAAATCATAAACAGTTGTTATCCCTTTTGAGTTAAGAAAATTGTTGTGTCATAATTTCAAAACTCTTCTAAAATAATATGTTTCATCAATACAAACCAAATTGTCATTCTAAACAACAGGTAAAGGTAAATTCTGAACTTGCCTGTAAAAAGAATTTGAACTACGAACTTCGTTTTACAATAAAGTACACTAAACTACGCTGTACATACCTCCACATAATTGATGTTATCGCAATATTCAATTATCTTTGAATTAATATTCAAATTATATTCAACATTGCACCCTATTTTGCAATTTATTGATTTTTGATAGCAACATTACCTATGGATTATGTATATCCATTTAGGAGCCAAACTGAGAGAAATTGACTAAAATTTTCAATTTTGGGTTTGTTATAGGGTAGATGTACCAATAGTGGAGGTACTAAGCATGATTGAACTTAATTTAACCGCCTTAATTCAAGAAGCGCAATTAACGCACATGTTGATGTTGTATCGGGAAATAACGACCATTGACTTAATGAGAAAAAGGATTTCATCGCAGTAATCCTCGGCATGCCAGTGAAAAATAATACCTCCACTATGGACCAGTGCACGAGTTCACTATCTGACGTTTGGGCGGTGCCGTGTTATTTACGTGACCATGGCAACGAATGAATTCGGCACCGCTCAAAAGTCATATTAGTGAAACTCGTGCATTGATCCATGGATCAATGCACGAGTTCATTATTTGACATTTGAGAGGTGCCGTGTTATTTACGTGACCATAGGCCTATTCACATGACGTCTCAAATAAGCTGATCGGGAAGCACTTTGACAGTTCTTCTATGAAAATGACAGGCCCGTGTTAGCACCGGTCCTCCACCGATGTAAACAAATGCATAGACGGACCTGTCACATGAAAAGGCCTATAGCAACGAGTGAATTTGGCACCGCTCAAACGTCAAATTAGTGAACTCGTGCATCGGTCCATTGGTACACTGTTCCTTTAGTTGCGGTATTTGTGTTCCTATAGTTGCGGTATCCTTTGTTTTCTTATGGGATCCTCCACTATAGGAACACTTTACCGTAACTATTGGTACAAGCTAAAACAGTTTTAGCCATTTTAGTGATATCTCATCAGTTTGAAAGCAATTTGAACGCTCTTTTCAACTATTCCGTGTATCAACAAGCCAACACGTCGATTGGTAGTGTCGGTTCTGCGGCTAATGCAATAATATCAGTGAAAACGGCACTATCGCAACTATAGGAACACCCACAACTAAGGGAACACTTACCCTAAATGTTATGTTGGGGCAGGTTCGCGATTCCCGTTGGAATTGGAACGGTGGAGAAAAACGGCCACTTGCTGTCAAGTAGCCAATATGCTCGGCGGGAAACGGCAATACCGGCGAAAGCACTAGCACAAAGCTCACGGAGGTGTCGCTAACAGCCACTAGGCGTCTTTTTTCTGTTCACTTAGGAAATGGCTAACACTTGGAACTTTGACTTTATTCGGAGGACAACTTCGGAAATTACAAATTTAGGATTATTTGCTTCTTTTAGAGCTCGACTTAGAATGATTTTACTACTACTACTACTACCGAATTTTAATTCATGCTACTCCTTTCTAGCACTACTACCATCGCCTAGCACTCAATTGTAGCATAGATCTGTGTTTTAATATAGCATTATGCTAAGCGTTTAGAGTGAATATACAGTTATGCTGTCATTCAAGATTACATAACCTCATTAAACGCACTCGAATCTGTAATAAATAAGTAAGACGATCGAGCACGTTCTCACTCGCTCATTACGTTTTGGGATATGGAAGAATAATGAAATGACTTTCTTTCATCTCGAACCCCCATTTCATGATCTAAGGTTATATGTATTCTGTGGGTTAAGTTCTGTTATTTCCTCTACGAGAAAGAATGGAGATCAAATTATTCATTTGGCGAGGAAAGGAAATCAATCGCCGAAGAGAATTCTTTCTATTCGTAATAACTGGGCGAATAGTAATGTTAACACACACACAGTGACTTCGTTTATAAGGAACTTTTATCCTGCCTTATTACATCAGCAGCTTTAGCACAGGACACCAACGCGCCAGGCATCCAGCACACCATCATCCTAGTTGTGGGTTCGAATCCTGATTCCAACAAAAAAAAAAATCATTAAGCTGGTAAAGGAAACCATTTAAAGGAAGTCAATGGATTGTTTTGTTTATTTTTAACACAAGCCATAAACATACATTGTTTTAAGCTAATATACATCATTATCCCTAAATATACAAACATAAATACTTTAGTAAGGCTTGTGCATTAAAACTGCTTTACCAAGTATTGCATTAATTTGGTTGTTGTGGGGCCCTTTCCCACTTTAATTATGCTTTATAAAGCTCTTAAAGATTATGTCACTTTAAAACAATATCTGATAGCATACTATAGAGCAAACATAAAGTATTCATATATAGCTTCGTGTTTCTTGGGACCTTTGACCTTCGTTATTAATAAAGTATATCGAAGTCCAGGCACCATTTAAAAGTTTTATATCAACTTGATATGAAAACAGTGCCCCGTACGAAAATGAAATTGAGTCACTGTATAGACCCTTTTTGCGTATTATGGATTCCCCTACAGAGAAACATAAAACTAGCACTCAAAGCAATCTTATTCCAATGGACCAATGCACGAGTTCACTAATTTGACATTTGAGCGGTGCCGAATTCACTCGTTGCCATGATCACGTAAATAACACGGCACAGCTCAAACGTGATGAAACCATGATGATGATGAAAGATGAAACCACACATGAGGGTCCATAATAGGCGAGCCGGATAACATGGGAATCAAATGGAGGGTGCATATCAGGAAACGTCAAATTTGTAAACATTCCAATTATGGACACATGTGAGGTTTATATATGAGAATCGGTATGAAGAATCTGCTTGTCAAACGCATATCTGACGGGACAAATCAAGTAATGTTGTATGTTGTTAGTGCGTAATATGAAGTAGAGATGTTAAACTTGTTGTCAGGTCACGCAAAAGGTATATTAGGGAGTCGATGCCGGTTATGGACCCTTTGCGTATTATGGACCCCCTACAGAAAAACATAAAATTAACACTAAAAGCAACTTTACTCCTATGAAAATCCACCGGAGGAACTTCGATTACATTGTTAGTCAGCAGTTTCAGGCAAAATATTTGGTTTGAGACGCATAAATACAGATATTTGAACAGTTTTGTAAATGAAACCACACAAGAGGGTCCATAATACGCATTTCCAGGTGGGTCCAGAATAGGCTCGTCGGCAGCGAGCCGGATTACATGGGAATCAAATGGAGGGTCCATAATACGCAACGTCAAATTTGTAAACAATCCCATTATGGACCCCGGGAGGGTCCATAATAGGCATTCGGACAACAGCTTTTCAAATGCATATTTCGCTGGAAAATTCGAATGATTTTGTATGTTTCATAGACGTACTATGAAGTAAAGACATTGAATTTGTTGTTAGACTCCACAAAACGTATATACGTCTGAGATTTCAGCTACTAAGGGGCCATTACTAGCATTGAAACCCTAGTTTAGGATATTATTACAAAAAGGCGGCAAATCTCAGCTACTAAGGGGTTCAATACTAGCATTGAACCCTATATCGCAATATTACACAACTTGTTTTTATGATGCTGGCCTAAAATTACAATAAAAAGCAAATCACCCTTTCACGTAGGTTTACTCTGATAGTTCTACTCTTGCATATTCAACTCATGTTGATTAGATTGACATATGATTGCCTAACCGTAGGCGCTATTCCTGAACATGTGTTGAATAATTCAACTAACATACACGGCAAAACGGTTCTACTCAAATCTGATTTGTTTTAGCGCAATTCCGTTGCGCTGTTGGACCATCGTGTGACCTCAGAAGCGGAAGTAGACGCTTTTGGAGGCATTCCTTTAGGCACACCTGCCCATTGTCCGTTCCAGTTGTCACGAATGGGGTGCTCCGCTTTCCACACGAGCAAATTGCTCCCCAAATCATATATTTTTTGGCAAACTTTGACATCTTCTGCTTTTTGACGTCCTCAGGGACATCGAATTTATGATGAGCAGTGAAAAACTGGAGCTCCGGAAGTCTGCTTTTACATATCGATAACAAGGCAATGTGGTTTCACCAACATCTGGGTGTAGAGCTTCCGTGCTCGTGTTTTACGTGGACTTTGTACGTACGACTTTACGTTTTTTTCGCATCTTGCACGAAAGTTTAGGATAGATTCAGTTTCTTCAACACATTTTGAACTGAAATGTAAGGATTCCTCTTGAAAGCTTGAACTACCCGTTTGTGATCCTTAACACTATACAAAGATCCATTTTGCTACTTTTTTCTTTCATCGATCGGGTCAATCGTTCGTGCCACCGATTTAAAATACGAGCTGATTTTCGTGAGGGCCGTTCAAAAACGGACCAGATGTTTACCTTGTGAACGATCCTAGATAAATTCCGGGAGTTTAACATGCAGATTCACCATCTTCTTTTTCTTCCTGGCGTTACGTCCCCACTGGGACAGAGCCTGCTTCTCAGCTTAGTGTTCTTATGAGCACTTCCACAGTTATTAACTGAGAGCTTACTATGCCAATGACCATTTTTGCATGTGTATATCGTGTGGCAGGTACGAAGATACTCTATGCCCTGGGAAGTCGAGAAAATTTACAACCCGAAAAGATCCTTGACCGGTGGGATTCGAACCCACGACCCTCAGTTTGGTCTTGCTGAATAGCTGCGCGTTTACCGCTACGGTTATCTGGGCCCCATTCATCATCTGTTTAATGATTTCATGGCGGCGTACGACTCAGTGAAAAGAAATGAGCTTTGGCAGATAATGTCTGAAAATGTACTATGTACTGAATTTGTTTTTTTCTCATTTATTAAACCTATAAGAAGGACTTTATATAAAAATATATATAAATAATATTGAAACATAAATATGTTTGCATGTGTTAAAAATATATGCACTATTCAACTCGTTATTAAAGCAGGATGCTTTAAAAATGTGAGCTTTATAGAAGAAATGCAATTTCCGGCAAAAAAACTTGAACAATCCAAAGAATTTTTTTCATTAAAAAAATCATGTTTTTGAGTTGTTTTGTTGAATAACTGAATCAAAACCATTTTTTAAGAAAAATGTGTTGTATGAACAGTTAAAAAATAACTAAATTTGCTTCAAAAGCAAATAAAAATATTCGGAATCGATTGAGTATTTATGAAGTTATGGTCAAACAAACATTATTTTTTTAGTAAAATGAGGAAAAATTTGGATAAAAGTATTTTTAACTAAGACTAGTTTTAATTTTAGACAAATTTGATGTTCTACAAAGTTTTCATACATTTAATTTTGAAGATAATGGTGCTAAAAGTTCTAAAATTGGTAGAAAAATAACAAAGTTATGTTTACTACACTGAAGGTTATTTTTTATAATTTGAAAATTCACCTTCAAGACGCTTGCGCCACCTCTAAATGTTGATATTTTTGGCTCGGATTTTGACGTTTCTCTTTTAGTGTGATTTGAATTCAGTAGAGCACACAAATTTTTGGTTTTGAGAACTTTTGAAAAATAACCCGCACCCTACTGGAGAAGTTTCGCCCAAAACCGACAAAATACGCCCGGCAATGGCGTGACGCTACGCTGTAGCCATCAAGGACTCAAGGAGGAATCATCATGTCAAGATTAGTGTAAATTCGAGGAAACATCATTCGGGGTGATGGAATTCGGAGTAATAGTACATTTGGGGTAATGAAATTCGGGGTGATGGCAATCGGGGTAGTGGGGCAGAATCAAGACGTGAAATCTGATTAGCGAACGACCGCATATAATTGAGGACGTAAACAAAGTTTTTCAGGGATGCCCAAAGATCTAAATAATCCAGTTAAACAAATGATTTTACGTTGAAGTGGTATACCGTACCGTAATTTCGGGTGAAATTGATCATTTTTCACGGTTTTTCTTGTCTGATTTCTTTAATGTTGGCAATGTCAAACAACTGAATGCAGGAAAACAAGTACGAAGGTGAGCCTCATTGGCTTAAGTACCGAAATTTTGTAACAAAAGTAATTTTAGTGCTAAAAAATATCTCTAAAATGAAAAATCGGGTGATGTCATTTCGAGGTAAAATTGATCACTTATCAATGCGATTTTTGTTAGTTTTCAAAACAACTTTACATAATAAATTTGAGCTTCCTGAATTCGATTATGCTTGTTAAATTCTTTACAATACAATATTTATATAAATAATGCATAATTAAATTTCAAGAATTGCGCAGAAAACGCCTAATGTATGCAATTTCCTAAGGAATTTCCTCATATCTAACAGAAATTCAATTATTTCAACCAAAAGAGCGAATTGGTACGAGTTTTGGTTATGAAATCTTGTTTGGGGATATATCTTAAGTATCCTCACAAACTTTTAGGATTGTACCATGTTCAAATCCTTGTCTAGAACTAGAAGTTTATTGATGTTTGTCAATACTGCACCGTACATAATATTGAAATTTTTCATTATTTTCATAGAAATACATATTCTTTAACGCAAAAAACTTCACGACACACAATTTGACAATACTTACGACAAACAACGTTCATTCACTGCATGTTACATTGATATTTGTGCTCCATTAGGAAGAAATCAAATCGAGTGACACGGTGATCAATTTCACCCTACTGATCAATTTCACCTGAATTTACGGTATTTTGATCACTCACTATATCACAGTGGGCCGCTAGTTGTGAGACGGATCAAAACTGATCACGACCAATATAAATGGATACGACGAGGTCAGTAATAATTTCATTGCATTTTTTCGAATAAACGATCAACATTGATCAAAGTCTTATTACACAATGCAAACCCGTCTAGGGATACTGGGAAAATTGCAGGTTCTAACTGATCAAAGCTTAATACCGTAATTTCGGGTGAAATTGATCACTTTTCACTGTTTTCTATGATCTTGCCAATTCCAAACAAATTATTGCAGGAAAACAAGTACGATGGTGAGCCTCATTGGTTTATATACTCAAATTTTCAAGTAGATGAAAAAACCGAATTTAGTACTATACCATTTAATTCCACTAGAATTTGTATCCTTTGACAAATACGCGTATTTCGACCTCAACTGTAAGGCCGTCTTCAGTGTCGTGTACTAGACTCGACTTATTAGACTCGGCCTTACAGTTGAGGTCGAAATACGCGTATCTGTCAAATTTTCAAACAGTTGTGATTTTAGTGCTGAAAATCGTCTCTAATATGAAAAATCAAGGAATTCCATTTTGGGGTGAAATTGATCACCTGTCAAATCAATTATTGTTAGTTTTGAAAAAAACTTTACTTATTCTATTTGGGCCTCCTAAATCCAAATATGCTTGCCAAATTCTTAACAATGCCAAATTTATGGAAATATAATAAACAATTAATTTTCAAGAATTCCGCAGAAAACGCCTAAATGTAGGCAATTTCCGAAGGAACCTTCTGATATCTTTAAAAAATTCAATTATTACAACAAAATGAACAAATTGGTACGAACTTTGATGATAAAATTCGTTTTGGGGATATATTTCAAGCATCCTAACAAATTTTCAGGTTGACACCATGTCCAAATCCTTGTTTAAAACTATAAGTTTACTGATGTCTGCCAATACCGCACAGAACACGATTATGGAATTTTCTATTATTTTCATAGAAATAAACATTCCTTAACACAAAAATCTTCAAAACATGCAATTTGACAATAGTTAAGACAAACAACGTTCAATTACAAAGGTGGCATTGATTTCTGTGCTCTATTGAAAGGAAATAAAATCGTGTGACATAGTGATCAATTTCACCCGAATTTACGGTACCAAGGATATTAGCACATCGCCCTATATTAAACTCGAACATTGTTGTTTAGAATCTAGTTTTGGAGAACTGGATTTTCGGATCATTTCAAGCACATGTCTTGTGGACTTTCCTAAACTTTATTATTTCATAAAACATTGCTGATTGACAAAAACATAACGTTCAAATCGGCGTAAAATATTGGATGCTGCACATCCGGAAATGGAAGAGGAAGATATGGAGGAGGAGGTCGACCCTAATCTACTCACTAAATACTTGGATTACATTGTCCTTTCCATACCGTGCATAACCTTTAAGTTTAAGAATAATATAGCGGGCATAGTAAGCAATAAATTAAGGATTTGGAGATTTACTTTACCGCGTCCTAGTCTGTGCTAGTTTCTGAAACCATCATCACAGAGAAGAGTTTTGCTGTCTGAAAGTAAGTAAACGAGTTGACAGTACTTGATACTAAGATATGCTAGAGAAATATAGTTCTAGAACGGAAGGTTCTATGCAAAATTCTATAACATGTATTAACGATAAAGTTGAGTTTTGGTAACTTTGTTCCACCTGTTTGGGGGAGAGAGGATCGTTTCTAGCTGAAATCGTCTCTTTCTCGTTTTCAACTAATTAACTTTTGTTTAACTAAGTGTATATAGAACTATTTCTTCAGATAAAAATGTCACCGATCTGATTCGGAGTTCTATTAAGGCTAGAATAAAAAGATTCAGGACATACAGAAGAGGTTTCTAATTCTGATAATAAAAAGAAGGGACTTAGTCGACCTCCAGTTTCCGGAAGCTACCGATCACTCCGGCAGCGATGTCCGCATCGGTGGTCTCAGCCCAGTAGGCAGAGTTCTTGTTGATCTCGATTTGCATCTCATCGAGTGCCACCAGCTGGTCTCGTTTCGCCTTCAAGAAAGCCTTGAACTGCGCTACGCACTCAGCCATGGGAACGGTACCGCCGTATTCTTTGGGTAGCAGTTTGGGATTGACCTTGCTCTTCAGCTCATCCATGTTTTTGTGGACGAATACGCGATTCTTCAGTTTGTCGCTCAGAACCGACAGGATGAAATCGGACAGTTTGTTGGCAAACGATGGCAGGTTAACGAAGTGGTTCTCTTTCTGACGCATCGGCAGCGAGTTCTGGACACAATTGGCTAGGTTCTTGATGTCTGTGAAGGACCAGATTCCGAGGAATCCCATCGACAAGTCAGAGTCGTCAATGACGTGGACGTATCCAGCGATTTGCGATTCCTCTTCATCCAGAAGGGCTTCGACGACCAGGGAATGGACCCGGATCAATTGGGCCGCTGTGAAGCGACTGGTGTCGTACTTGCCAGCACTGGAGAAGACAATCTTGCGGCCACGTTCGTCACGTTCGGGCAAGGCGAACAGGTATCCGGTGTCAATGATGGCCTCCAGCTCCGGATCGTTGATGTCCAGCTTGTGGAACCAGTTGGGGTAGATCTGACGGATGGAGAGATATTTCTCGAGCATTTCTGTTGCGGCTGGGATGGAGAACTTCTTGGTTCGCAGGAAACGCAAGAGGAACGGAGCGTCGGTGCGGCACTTTTTGATCAGCGGATGCTTGGCGATCCATTCGCGGAACTGCTTGAGGGCATTTTCCCGGATGTCGTCGTCCTCGCGGAGTTCGTCCTGAGCGGCCAGTTTGAATTTGTCCGGAAGGTTGAACGCGTACGTTTCGTACGATTCGGGCGCTTTGCACATGTTCAGGGCGGCCATCTGTGGAGGGGAGGAGAAGGAAATTTTGATTAAAAAATTATTAGTAGAGCTGTTTATTGATTTTATCCTGGCACCAATGTGTACAAGTTAAGGTCATCCAAAAAAAATTCTGGGGTTCAAGAGTAGGTATGACTCGACAAGTGTGCTTTGACCATTTCATCCAACAACTTCTTCTTTCTGGCGTTACGTCCCCACTGGGACAGAGCCTGCTTCTCAGCTTAGTGTTCTTATGAGCACTTCCACAGTTATTAACTGAGAGCTTACTATGCCAATGACCATTTTTGCATGTGTATATCGTGTGGCAGGTACGAAGATACTCTATGCCCTGGGAAGTCAAGAAAATTTCCAACCCGAAACGATCCTCGACCGGTGGGATTCGAACCCACGAACCCACGGTATCGAAGGTACCGGTAATATCTAGAAAGAATTGGAAAGCATTGAGTACCGGCATTTTCGGTACTGATGAAAAATCTAATAATCATTTGAATCAATAAATTTCTTCACAATAAATAGATCAATCCAGTTGCCTGCGTCAAGGGTGGTACTGGCGGCTCTTTATTGCTACCTCAACGTGTCGCTGGTTCTAAAATGTAAACAACCATACAAAATAACGACCAAACAATGGTGAAGGCGTAATCAGTTTTCTCGCAAACATCTATTTTGGGAATTTAGCAGAATTTTCTGATTGAATTGCCAACAGCGCACTGCAGTAGCACGTAGCAAATAACTGCTTGCAAACAATTTCTTTCAAGCGCATTGATTACCTGTAATTTTGTGAAGAATGATTTTTACTTTTCCGCGTTAAGCCTTAAAACTGGTTCTGGACTTAGGTTGGCGGCTTTTCAATTTTACTCCCAGTTGACAGCCGCCCTCCACCCTTGGCCTGCGTAGTTGTGCAATGTTGACAAAATTTTCTTTGTTTGCTGTGAGAACTGTCACAACATTGCTTTTGTTTGCTGTGAGAATCCAAATATAAACAGAATTGCTGCAAAACAACCACTTCCTTGTTGGCCTGCCGTTGACTGAAAGCTCAATGACGTCAAACAAACATCGATACGTTTTCATTCTGAGGAAATCGCCTTGTGTAAGATTGATTGTGCGTTGGTGTTCCTGGCAGTTTGCTTGGGGACCTCTATGCTACGTAGACTGGAGATTCTATTCTTGACACTGTTGATTCACTTCGGTAGCGGGGTTTCTTGGCAGATTTATTTTTGTAACAATGTTTATAATATCCGTAGCGAACTGGACTATCGAAATTCATATATTTTGTCTTATGAAATGTGGAACTATTATTGCAATGCGAGCGCTTTATGTACCGTTCCAGCATCACCCCACATCAAGGCGTCGATAGGCGCGTGGTATAAGCACGGACCAATCGATCGCAAGGTTCTTGTTCGATTCCAGGTTGCCGCGTTAACATTTTTTGTTTTCAAATTCTGGTTTCATAAGGCAAATCTATGAATTCCAACCCGATTCCTTGTGGCGAATTTTCATAAGGGGATCTTATGTATTTCGATAGTCCATTTGCCTGAGTGTATTGAAGTGCCTTATACACTGAAACATGCGTTGCAGTAATGAAAACCATGAACAAGTTTTTAAATTTTCTATTACAACCAAGATTGAGCTATGGTGGACGTTTTCTATATTTGCGTTTTGTTCCATCTCAATCCAACCGCATCGCTAGCGGTAAGCGTTCGCGCTTGACCATCGTCAGATCCTCGGTTCGATTCTGCCCTGCTGCAAGTTTTTAACCATGATATAGTCATTACTGTCGGAATGGTGCCATGGTAGAATTGAAAACACAAACTGTTCGAAATAAAGGCGAATTTAGTCTGCACAAATCAAGTGGCGTTGTGTATTTAATTTAATCCTCTGATATAGTATTTTCAACCGCAACGCTGTTCTCAGTGTAGAAAAGTTTCAGACAATTTCACCGAGAAAATCCTCCATGCCAAAGTGAATCATAGAAGTACCCAAGTAGCTCAGTATCTTATTTGTTAAAATTCTTTGATGGCGAACTTCTTAGGTCGATCATACTTAGAATTAATTACCAAAGTCGGTAATTTATTTACCGAAATCTCAACGATCGGTATTCGATTCGTTAAATGAAAATATTACCGAACGATCCGAAATTTGCGTTTAGAATGGCAATTGTCAAAATTACTGAACAATCGGTGATTTGTTTTTCCCGAATAACTGTAGCTTTGAACTAGCGATGTCTCCCCGAAATATTATTTTCAACAAGTATAAGAACAAACACTCTGGAATACCCAACTCATTTTTATTTAAAGAGGAATGCAGTACACACTGATCAATTACATTGAAATTCGCTATTATCGTCGGCTGATCGTTGAAATTCTATTATTGGGGAGCAAAAACGACATGACTCGATATAATTCGAAAATGGCTACTTCAAGAGAAATTATTCATATCATCGCTATGGTTCAGAATCAATTCAAGATTCTTATCGTATCATCAGAACGTATTAATTTGACAAAAAATCAAAATTTTGTAAATCGACCAAAAGTTGTTTTTAGAAAAACTTTTCTATTAAAAAATTCTTCATCATGAAATTTTGTCCCAAACATCTGTTTACTATCAAGATTCTATGGTGAAAATTTAAAAAAATATTAAAAATAGAGTTTTTGTGTAATTTAAAATTTAAGTTTTATTTTTGAATTTTTATATTTCTTGTAGGCCAAACGGTTCACTACATCTTCTTCATAGAACATTTTTCTCTAAAATCAACAGTTTCGGAGTTAGAATTTTTCAAATAAGTTGCATGCAAAAATGTTTAGGCCATTTTCGTAAGTTATTCTCGAGTCAAAATTATTGTTTTTTCTATGGAAAACACTTGTTGTATCATACCAAAAACATGTGCAAAATTTACTTCAAATCTAGGATGGTCGAGTTCTGTGGCTGACCGATTTGACATGGAATTCGTCTGTTATGAAAAATAATCATCAATAATAAGTGGTATTAATAATACAATAGGTGACTTCCCGCAAATATATTCCTCACCATCTCATTGGAAGTGAGCATAAAACGAATAGCCTGTCCAAATTATATGCATGTCCAAGTTATATACTTTACCCTATTTGTCTAATATAGAAAAAAAAACTGGATTCTCATCACCATACTGCCCACGGTTTGCTCCGACTCTGACTCATATTGCATCAGTTGAAACAGTTGTTCAACGCCACTCGCGTAGGCTCTACCAGATAAATAAGAAAAAAAAGGAACTTTCTCTTTTGCTACAACTCAACCGTACACAGTTTATGCCCGTCCCATTTTGCTAGCAGGCTGACTAAAACTCGTGACTCTATGAACGCCGGCAGGAAAAAGATGTTGCGAAATCTTACGATACGGGTTGTTGAACCCTCCGCCGCAGCTGTAGAGTTATCAACCTTGAAAAGGGAGATTTGCCTAATGGAATGGAAATAGAAGCTTTTTCGATTGGTAATTTCCATATTTCGAAAACGTTTGTTTCAAAATATTCTGTAATTATTCAAGTTTGAACAGATTTGAGATAATCTTGTGAACAGGACCAGTGAACCATATCACCGATGAGAGTATCACGGCGCCCCGACAGACTGTTATTATGAAAAAAAAATTGTCCATCAAATTATTTCACCGACCTCAGTAAAATTTTTCGCCGATAACCCAACAGCTGAAAATTCGGTAATTTTCAATGCCGAATCTCGGTACTTATTTTACCGAGATTTCGGCAAACCTCAGCCAGCACAGTTGCTGGCTAGTGTTGTGTGCTATTTCATTACATAAAAAATAATGCGCTCTCGGGCTAGGGATTGGATATAAATAGAAAGCGTTGAGTTTGGATGGGCATCTAATTCTTCCGAAAGAGGTGCACTTTGCGAAAAAGGACCACGTGATTATTGAGCTGAAATCGAATTCAGATTAACTTCTGCGTCCTCTCATAGTAACGCGCCCTAACTAGAGAACAGGGAGTCGTGAGTTCGATTCTCACTGAGAAGACGTGTAACTTTTTCGCAAAGCTTCACATCAATTTGTTCATTTAATCCAATTACTGCGGAAGCGACAAATGCCGTATGAGAAAAATACATCGTATGAGAAAAACACGTCAAACACTATTGATAATCGTTTATCGATGTGCCTAATAAAATATGGCTAAATTACCTAGCAATTACAGAAAACTGGATGAAGTAATACGCACTTAACACCAGATTGATAGGTAAAATATGAATGTCACATTCGAAAACGAGTGTGTCTCGTGCCTAAAACGGTATTTTTAAGCGAGCTGTTAAATTAG
The DNA here is from genome assembly GCF_002204515.2 of Aedes aegypti. NCBI lineage: Eukaryota > Metazoa > Arthropoda > Insecta > Diptera > Culicidae > Aedes > Aedes aegypti. Next base: position 36,786,750 of record NC_035108.1, read on the forward strand.
CACCTTCTCCAGCACCAATTTTTTGGCTTCACTCCAGTTGTTCGTGGATGACAGCCGTTTCAGTCAGTTGTGATTTTTAACGCAACTGAAACTTGAAATATGGTGTTGATTACCGTTGGATGATAAGAGTAATTACTCATGTCTTGGGATCCAAGGGTGAACTGGATAATGTTGATAATTGCATCGAAATGAGCTCGATGCTCTAGACAAATTTTCCGAACACCAAATCGAAGCAGTCTCTAGCCCAGGCTCTTTGATTCAAGTGAGGAAACAAAGAGTGCCGCCTATCGTGGTCAATTGTTCCGTATTTGCGGGATCAAGGGATTAGGGTTTTGCCGGAAACTCTTAAGGATCGCGAACATCTTCTCAAACATCTTGAAGAGAAGAGGCACAATTTTTTTACTTATGACGACAAAACTGAACGTTTGTGCAAAGTCGTCTTGAATGGTCTCTCAAGTGACTGTCATGTCTACCTATCTCAAGTGATATGCCTTATGACTCTGGTACATTTTACTTGTTCGTACCTACGGAATTTCTGAGCTATAAATACAGGCTACCGTAGACACAGAAGAGAGACTTCCCTCACTGTGGACTGATTAACATATTATTTTATTCTTTATTTGCAGGATATAAAAGTGATTTAATTCGGAAATTATCAGCACTGAAAAATGTAAAGAATTCGAACATGTTTGGGTGAAAATACTTGTGGAAGGCGAAACACATGTGTTTGCCTCGGTATACTTTCCCCCAAATAACGCTCGTAAAAACTCTTATGATAAATTTTTCCAAATCGCTGACGAAATCATGTCTAAGCTCTCTCCAGAAGTAAAAGTTCACATATTCGGAGATTTTAATCAAAGAAGCATTGACTTTATTCCAGACGCTGACAATGAGTGCATTCCAATCGTTGGTGATAACGAAACATTGCAATTTTTATTTGACAAAATCGCCAGCTTAGGCCTCAATCAAGTTAACCACATTAAAAATAAGCAAAATAACTATTTAGATTTTTTATTAACGAATATGTATGAGGACTTCTGTGTGTCTGAATCACTAACCCCATTATGGAAAAATGAAGCATTCCATACGGCAATTGAGCTCTCAATTTTTGTACACAAGAATAACAGACCTGATGACTGCGAATATGAAGAAGTTTTTCAATACCATTCGGCAAATTATGAAAATATTAGGGAAAGGTTAAACAGGATAGATTGGCAAACGATTTTAAGAAGCGAAAGAAATGTCGAAGCCTCAGTCGACGTATTTTACAAATTGTTATTTGAAATTATTCTTGACGAGGTTCCATTACAAAGAATAAGGCGAAGAAACCATTCCAAGACTCCAGTGTGGTACAATGAACAAATAAAAAATTTGAAAAACCGCAAGCAGAAAGCACATAAAAAATACAAAGAAATAACAATAATAAAAACTTAACAAGCTATCTATCAATTTGTGATCTATTTAATCAAGCCATAGATAACGCATATGAGGATTACAACTTAAAAACTGACAATGAAATAAAATCTTGCCCAAAAAATTTCTTTAATTACGTCAATACAAAACTGAAGTCAGATAATTTTCCCTCGATAATGCATCTTGACAAAAACGTTGGTGATAGCTCCGAGAAAATTTGCAATCTTTTTGCATTTTTCTTTCAAGAAATCTATACTACTTTTGATGATGAAGACCGCGATTGCAATTACTTTGATTTCTTACCAGAATATACTAGAGACATTGTAATCTGTCATATCAACGTAAAGGACGTCATGGAAGGCTTGAATAAGTTAGATGTTTCAAAAGGGTCTGAACCAGATGGAATTCCACCATTATTCATGAAGAGCTTAGCTGTAGAACTTACAACTCCATTGTTTTGGCTTTTTAACATGTCATTAGAGTCTGATACTTTTCCAAAATCATGGAAAAGCTCATACCTGGTACCCATCTTTAAAAATGGAAAAAAAATCTGACATAAGGAATTATCGTGGTATTGCCATTATTTCTTGTATTCCTAAACTATTCGAAGCAATCATTAATGAAAAACTATTCAATCAAATTAAAAGCAGAATAACAAATGCTCAACATGGATTCTTTAAAGGACGTTCAACAAATACAAATCTAATAGAATTTGTCAATTACACACTCACTGCAATGGATAATGGTCACCATGTAGAGGCACTTTATACTGACTTCAGTAAAGCATTTGACCGCGTTGATATACCTATGCTACTATTCAAATTACAAAAACTAGGAATAGAGTCTAATCTTCTGAAATGGATTGAGTCCTACTTAACCAACCGTCAACAAATAGTTAGATTCAAAGGAAGTAAATCGAATCCCATTCAAGTCACCTCTGGAGTCCCTCAAGGTTCCCATTTGGGCCCTCTTCTCTTCATACTGTTTGTCAACGACATCTCTTTGATCCTTAAACACATAAAAGTTCTGATTTACGCTGATGATATGAAACTTTATTTAGAAATTATTAATAAAGAGGACATAAATATATTCCAAAATGAAATAAAAGTCTTCTACACCTGATGTAATAAATCCCTGCTGCAATTGAATGTAAAAAATGTAACTTAATAGCTTTTTAGTAGAAAACGAGACACACCAAACGTTGCAATCACCCTAGGAAATCAGCCAGTGGTAAAATGTGACAGAGTCAGAGACTTAGGTGTCATCTTAGATTCAAAACTAACATTCATTGATCATTATAATACAATCATCAACAGAGCAAATAACATGATTGGATTCATAAAACGGTTTAGTTATAGTTTCCATGACCCGTACACAATTAAAACGTTATATACTGCATATGTAAGGTCAATAATTGAATATTGTAGTGTAGTTTGGTCTCCTTTTTCAATAACACATGAAGAACGGATAGAATCAGTACAAAAACAAGTCCTACTGTTTGCCCTACGTAAATAAGGTTGGACAAGATTTCCTCTACCTTCTTATAAAGCACGCTGCATGCTTATCAACATACAAACTCTAAAAGTGCGTCGTGAATTCGCAATGGTGTCCTTCGTAAATGATATTGTTTCACATCGTATTGACTCCGCAGAACTCTTAGCAAAACTAAATTTTTATACACCCTTCCGACAACTGCGAAACCGGAATATATTCCTTACGTGCCATCATCGTACTAACTATGCCAAATATGGGCCTCTTAATCAGATGATGGCAACATACAATAAACATTGCGCTAGTATTGACTTCACAACGACAAAAACCAAATTGGAGCGATATTTCAATTCAGTTCGATGATTGTAAACTCGTTTATAAAACATTGCAGCATAAAATGTTCCTTTATAATTCCTGTTAGAAATAAGAAAAACATGTAAATTAGTGTGTAATGAAACGGTCTACTATTGATTGACGACAAATAAATAAATAAAAAAATGACTATAAGTCACCTGAAGAAATCAAAAATGGAATTAATTTTTTACTTGGATTTTCCCCAGTCCAAGTAATCAATATGAAAAAGAGAACCCAATCTGGCATTGTTCGGAAATGGCTTTCTCAAGAATATTATTTAGTTCACTTTAACAAAAAAGATATAAATAATATTAAAGCTTTGAAAAAGCTAGACTTATGTTCGATTTTCGTGTGACGTGGGAATATTTCCAGAAACCTAGAGGAAACTACCAGAACCCCACTCACGCCAAGTCTGTCTGTCTAGTGAAGGAAGATACCACCAAGTTTTGCGGGGGCAATCATAAGTCAATTTTTTAGGATTGCCCTTCGCGTAGGAGAGTCGTCGAGGCTCGTGTCAGGCAGATGAAAGATAATATCCGTTACGATAACGGTCGTTTCCGGAATTTGCCTGGTAGAGTATCGATCAATGCATTTTTCAGTTAACGATCGCTTGATCAAGAATCATACCCATCAGCATAATCATGCTCATTCACAAACAAATTTTAGTCCGACGGGTAGCCGTTCGAATCTTTCAATTTCGAATGTATCTACCCACGGAAAATCCTTTGCCGATATCGTAGCAGGTTATTTGAACTCCTCCCCTATTAGTACTATGAGTACCCATTTTACTTGTTTCAAATCAAATGCATAAAACCCTGCCGCCACAGGTAACATCTACTTCGTCTCTTCGTCTACGATTAACTTGGTCTTAACCGACTCTAGTCATCTTTGTAGCCAATTAGTTACTCATGCTGATTTTGATTCTGATCATGTCCCTGTTACGAAGCGATTCTCAATCCTATCAGGTCCACTTTTAATTATTTTCGAGCCGACTGGAATATATATGAAACATATATTGACCCTAATCTTGATGTTAACATTTCTTTACAAACAAAACTTGATATTGACAATGCTCTTGAAACTTTAACAAATTCCATTGTTGAAGTCAGGAGCATTGCAATTCCAAATGTGAAAATTTGAATCCGTGACTATAGACGATGATCTTAAACTCTTCAACCGTCTTAAAAACGTGAGGGGAAGGCAATTTCAACGCTCTCGCGATCCTGCTATGAAAATTAAATGGCAGGATCTGCAGAAAGAAATCAAGAAACGTTTTGCACAATTAAGAAACAACAATAATAAAATTTCTCAATTGGACCCTGGCTCTTAGCCTTTTTGGAAACTTATTGGAAACTTTTGGACTTATTAGTCCAATTGAAAATCAAGTTACTCAGGACTTCGAAAATATTCTCAATCAAGAGCACGTTTTCGAAAATTCCTGGGAGACTGATTTGGAAGAACTATTAATCAAAATAATTAAAAATATGAAAGCTTCTGGCTAAGATGAAATTTTCTACATCCTCATCAAGAAACTTCCAGAAAGTAGCTTGCCATCCTTAATTGATATATTTAGCAAATGTTTTCAATTAGCATATTTTCCTGACAAATGGAAAAATGTTAAGGTTGTACCAATTTTAAAACCAGACAAAAATCCTGCAGAAGCTTCTAGCTATCGTCCAATCAGTTTGCTTCCTCCATCAGTAAACCTTGTGAAAAGGTCATTTTGAACAGAATGACGATCCACATCAATGAAAATTCAATTTGCCAATGAACAGTTCGGATTCTGCCATGGACATTCGACCACTCATCACTTTTTACGTGTTACAAATTTGATCCGTTCTAACAAATGTTTGCGGATGACACAGGCCTCTTCGCCAAAGGACGAAGTCTGCGTGTCATCTGTAGTCGATTGCAAAAAAGTTTGGATATTTTTTCTTCATACTTGCAAAAATGGAAGTCTTTTCCTAATGCTTCCAAAACTCAACTAATAATATTCCCACATAAACCAAAAGCTCTTTATTTGAAACCTTCGAGTAGACATGTTGTCACGGTGAGAGGATTTTCAATAAATTGGTCAGATGAAGTTCATTATTTAGGGCTCATGCTAGATAAGAATTTAACTTTCAAAAATCACATTGAGGGCATTCAAGCCAAATGTAATAAATATGTAAAATATCTCTATCTCCTTATTAATAGAAAATCAAAACTTTGTCTTAAGAACAAGCTTTTGATATTCAAACAAATTTTCAGGCCAGCCATGTTGTATGCTGTATCAATATGGACTAGCTGTTGTAATACCAGGAAGAAAGCTCTGCAGAGAATTCAAAATAAAATTTTGAAAATGATTCTGGAGCTTCCTCTCTGGTATAGTTACAATCAACTCACCTGTAAAAAATCTGAACTGCTACGGCAAATGAAATGTAATATGTTGTTAACAAAATGTTAATAAAATCTTAAATTTGTTTTACCAAATTAGGACAATAGTGTTGTCTAATAACACAGAACACCTAGATATAAGAAATGAATGTGATGTTTGGAATAATACTAATAAAGAAATAAAAAAAACGCATGTCTTGGGCACACTCCGAACCACTTTCTCCTATTTGCACATATATCTATCTAGAGGACTACGATAGCCTGATATGACGTGTTGCAAATCTATATTAAGATAATGCCTCTGTTTCATATTAACCTCATATGTATTTTTTTACATTTCCAGCGCTAACATTCACATAGCCTCTGTGGCGCCATCGGCTTGCGCGTTCGGCTGTTCCCCGGAAGGATGGTGGTTCGAGCCCACCCAGGGGCGGATTTTTTTTAAGATTTGCTACGTTAGCCAGCGCAATAAAATCATGTCGTTTCCAGCTTGCGCATCTAATCATATTTGCATTCCTCGCAGGAAGTCAATCAGTCCTAACAATGCAACTGCATTGTTTGACGAGGTGTGTGTGTAATGACACAAATATGCAATCGACAATTGAATTTATAGACACGCATCGTCGTCGCCTCTCGACTTCAAGGTGTTTTTTTCCACGCCAAGTAGGTTGGGTACCGATGCAAAACCGTTATGTAAAACAGCATTGTTCCACCGCAGATGGATCGGCGTCAATGGAACACGATTCCCGCCAGCTAAATCGTCTTCTTCAACGTTTCAGTGACATTGAAAGTTCAAATTTCGTAACGTGTCGAAATCCGGAAAGCCAGTGGTCGCGGGCAAACTGTTTATCTGCTCCAATGAATATATCGCGAGATTTATCACCCGATGACTACGACGCACGGTAAATTACACAAGTTCGATAGATTAGACCATTGCACAGTGGTACCGCCTATAGGCCAAAAATAAACAAAATGAGTAGTATTGTTTTCCACGTCCTTATCGTTTGATGGAAACATAATTAATTTGGCTATTTTTTGACAGTATTTTCCATTACATATCATATAAGATGATTTATAACCGCCTCGTAGAACAAATGGAACCACTGTGCATTTGCGCGAGTTTTGGACTTTGACGGAAAATTAGCATAGTGTTCAGGATTGAAAGTCATAATGCCTCAGCAGATTGGCGACAATTTCCTCGCGGTCGCCACTGACCGATCGTAATTATAATACACATATCTATCAGTGTGGGTAGAAGCGAACCTAATTTGATGCTATTTCGAAGGCAGACACCTGGAACCGAGATTAGCACGACGTTGCGCAAATTCGCGTTTTGGATTTATCGGTCAGGGTGAGTGCGAAGATCGCGCGTTCGCGATAAAGGTCAGCCAGTGAGTGTGCTTTTTCCTCCCCATGTATGTTTGTAACGAGCAGGTAGGCACAGTACTTAATTAGGCCCCCCTACTAGAATTGCAACATTTCTATCGGCCGATACCGGTAATGTTATATCATGTGATGGCTGTGTGTGAGCCACAGTAAGAAAAGCATGCGCGAAAAAGGGAATGCGCGAGTGTTATGTTATGCGTGCGTAGCTAAATTGAACCGGTTTTTGCGTGCGCTGTAGATGCTATCCATTGATTGACGCCGGTAAGGCTAACGCCAGACTGACTGGTCGGTTTCACTTTCAACATTGCGCGACGCGAATTATCATTGGCAGCAGCAACAAGTGTCTATTTTGAAATGTATACAAGTAAAATGGACCGAGATGTTAGTTTTGAACAAATTTTATGATATTATCTTTCCACTGAAAATGCATTTTTTATATAATGAAATCGTTTGTTTGAACTATGAAATCACTCGTTGTTTTTTGAATCGAAAATGTTTTGAGTCGTCCCTAGCATTTTTTTTTGCTTTTTTTGTGTGTATAATTGGGACTCATTCCGAAAGACAATGAGTACTCTTACTTTGTATGTATTTTTTGCAGGCCTAAAGTTTTATTTTGATGTGGTATTAGAATCCTAATCCTAAACTCTTTGAAGCGCACTTTTGGAGTAAAGAATAATCTTGAATTCACTTTCAAAACTGTGCGATGAGAATAATCTTGATTTTTTGCGTTAGCGTTAGCGTTGGCGTAGTTACGATATACTTCGTAGATTGGATACTAGCGATATTCATGTTATTCTATTGATAATCTCATCTAAATTGCTGTCAAGAACAAGGCTAGGGAGTGAGCCAGCTGTAACCATACTGTAGCTGCATACATAGTTGATAACTGAAAGCACGCTTTCAGCACACAGATATCTTACGTTATCAAGCCAGAAATTCAAGGCCAATGCATTTGAATAAGCAGTGTAGCAAACTGCTTTGGCACTGCTCAAGGAAGCAGAATCTTTTCACGTTTGAGCTGATTCACTATTCTTCTAATATCATACACGCCAGAAAATGCGGGGATTCTTCTTCCGAGTTTGCGAAGTGACAACAACGTGCTAAATTTTCATAATATAAACTCATCAAACACCATCGTGGAAGGCCTTCCCAAGTCTACTGGTAATGACTGCGGCTACAAAGCAAAGCCACGCCGAAGATGTATGGGTTCGACGGTCAGTTTGACTTCCCTGGGCATAAATTATTATCGTTCCTACCAGACAATATAAGAATTCAAAATGACAACTTTGACAAAGAAAGCTCCAGTTAATAACTGTGGAAGTGCTTCTAGAACACTAACCTGATGGGCAGGCTATGTCCAAATATGGACGTAATGCCAAGGAAAAGAAGACTATCCTGGAGTAATTTACTACGAATAGCGAAGAAAACCTTCCATTACATGTATTGCGGTTTTGCGTGGCTACTGGAACAGACTGCTTCATAGCTTAGTAATTATGAGTATTAGACTGATGCAAATTTTGAAGTTTTTGCTCCCCTATGCTTAAACGATGCCAATTATGATGAAAATGATCCTCCCAAAATTTGAAGTGATTCGGAAGAAATTTGAATGTGCACACGCCATTTGAAGTTTATATGGAGATTACTATGGAAAACGCCAATCTTTTGGGTTCAGCCCTCTATCTCTTCGTCATAACATTTTATGAAGAAGTGAACACACTCATCTCATGTGAAAACTTCCCAGCTACAACTTTGCCGAAGATCTCATTTTGATGGGACGTAAGGATAATTTGTTATTATTGATAACAAAGTCTATATCATGCTGAGATGATCATTCAACTACTTTCAGAGCAACACTGCTTTTTTGCTGTAGAACATAGTAGCCTGGATTACTTTGATCTATTCTTCCCGCCAGGAGTACCACTGTTGCCTGCCGAACAGTTGGTGAAGCATGCTACACGCAAACCAAGTTTATGATGATGAATAACAATTTATCCTGACGTCCAATCAAAAAGTGGTCTTCGGCAAAGTTGCAACTGGGAAGTTTTCAAATAAGGTGAGTGTGTTCACTTTTACATAAAATGTTATGACGAAGAGATAGAGGGCTGAACACAAAAGATTGGCGTTTTCCATAGTAATCCCCATATAAACTTCAAATGGCGTGTGCACATTCAAATTTCTTCCGAATCACTTCAAACTTTGGAAGGATGCTATTTACCATGATAAAAATCGTTTGAGCATAGGGGAGCTAAAATTTTAAAATTTGCATCACTCTAATGAGTATCTACTTTCATAGTTGTTATTCAAAATCTTTATTACTTTTTCAACACACCATATTTGCATTTGTACGTGGCAAGCAGAAAGATACTTTATTAAGCCTAAAAAATTTCAAATTCGAAAAAAAAACCCTCGACCGAAGGGATCTGAACCTAAAACACTCAGCATGCTCTATTTGTGCCCAACTGCCTTCTCATATTGAGTGTACGTTGAAGTATAACCTTAAATTCTTCCTGGGCCTGGAGACAAGTAGACAACAGAATCTCACAATATCTATCTAAAACAGGATTTACCCAAATTTGTGGAGGGCATTCAAATTGACCGCTCCAACACTGATCGGAGAGTCACTACTACACCATAAGCAAACACAGGTGTGAATTGACATACCATCTAACCGAAATCGCGGTTGAAGTCAACGAAACACACATCATCCACAACCTAAACTCGTTTGTTGAGCGCTTCTATTCACCACTGGCTGCTTGACATTCCAAACAAACCTCGGTGACGTCACAAAGCATACAGCGTCCTCGCGGATCGCTTAGCGTCCCACCCTGAAATGGCATTGAAAAAGTATCAATCGACGAGCGAAATCTCCGCTTGAGTCATTAGCGACTTCGTCGTAGGTAGGTAGTCGTTTTCGTCTTGTTCGGTTTTATTGCAAATTGCGTAAATGTTGACCATTTCATTGTCGTCACCGCGGTTGCCATTTGAGATACCTACCTATGGAACCGTTTTTTTTTTCTGACGGTGACCATAAACATATGTCGTCGCTGCCTGCAGACGTAAAAGAAAGTACCTTCACTTTTCCTCTTGCATTACATCTTGCATTACGACTCTCCGAAAACAAAAACACAAGCTCCATTAGCCCGAACTAAAAAGTTTTTCTTTGTTCACAGACAAATAGAAGTAATACTGATGAAATTTCCATCGACCACTAATTTAACGATCATTTCAAATAAATTTCACAACCAGAGGCACGAGTATCGTTTTTCTGCGTATTTGAAATTTCACACTATCTGTAGGTCTTGGTGCACAATAGTAGTTTACGGAACAAGTTGCAGAATGATGATTTTTACAGCACGAGTCGTAAATTTATCCTACGAGGCTTGCCGAGTAGGATAGTTACGACGAGTGCTGTAAAAATCGAGTTCTGCAACGAGTTACGTACAACATTTTTTGCAATTTCGTAGAAGACCACTTGAGGGTATCAGAAATTATATAGGAATGCATACACTAACATTTTACATTTTCTGAGAAATTGTTGTGTTATGATTCATTACGCAACTCAAAACAGTTGCGTAATGAGAAAGCGTTGCGTAATGAATCATTACAGCACTGGTTTCAGTTAGGTAATGACTATTCCCGCACTGCATACTTCAGTGCAGGAAAGTAGGCCGTTTCATGACAGATTGGCGTGATGATAAACAGCCTATTACGATGAGAAATTGCAAAAAATAGCATTTCGCGCATCATACTCACCAGATGATGACAGTGTGAATTGGCCGATATGTTACGGTTCTTCTGAACATTTTCCGTTCTGCGGTAGCCGCCAAGTTCTACCGCAGCTGTCAAAGTTCTACCGCAAGCTTGAAAATCATCGTATCATTGAACGAAGACATCTAATCACTGTATGCTAGTAGAGTCCGAAGCTTTGGAAAACAACCAACAACAGTCATTAGCGTGGTTTCCAAGGTATCATCGCAACCGATCGATGATGCTTTGAGAAAATCAGCAATGTGACTGCTGCGGTAGCTTTCTGTTCAACCGTAGAACGGAAAGTTATCTCTACAATTGCAATATTTTGAAAATGTAACAAACGTAACAGTCTGTGGCTTGCGTGTCTTCTTCTTCTTTTTGGCATTACGTCCTCACCGGGACAGAACCTTCTTCTCAGCGTATTGTTCTAATGAGCACTTCCACAGATATTAGCTGAGAGCTTTCTTTGCCAAAGTTGCCATTTTCGCATTCGTATATCATGTGGCAGAATACTCTATGCCTAGGGATGTCCAGGAAATTTCCATTATGAAAAGATCCTGGACCGAGCGGGAATCGAACCCAGACATCTTCAGCATGGCTTTGTTTTGTAGCCGCGAACTCAAACTACTCGGCTAAGGAAGACCCATTGTACATTTAAAATAAAAGCATGAAACGAGCTCACCAAATTGATCATCCATCCTTGGCTGAGCAACTGTAAGCTACTTTCATCAGCATGCTTATTTAACAAAAGCAAAATATCACTCCGACGACGCGAAACCCCGAACTCGACTGCACTCAGAATGCGTACGATTTTTCTGCTTAGGCTTCAACGAAGCACTGTCCAGTAAAACGCGTGCGGAATAATCCGACTTATTTCAGCTAAAGAAACTTTTTTTTCTCAAAAACTGCACCAGCTGAATCTAATAATTTGCGGAGACGATAAAAACGTGACAGATCAATATTCAACACATCCGTTCGCGAGCGCTGCCTACTGCGATACAAATACAATTTTTCAAACATTTTTCAAAAATACAAAAAAAAGTATCAACGGTAATAAAAAAAAACTTTTCTTATATGCGTTTTGTGGTCCAAGGTTGAGACCAAAAATAAAACCAGAGCTACGGAAAAATACTTAAAATTCCAAACTGTGCTCCGTCTAAAGGCGGGTTTGTGTATTAGAGGGTAGAGAGGATTCTGAGTGATCCCTGAGAGGATTCATCAGAAATTTGCAATGTTTCTCATCTTTCCTTCCAGGGCTCTCAATGGAATCAAAATTTAGAAAACTAATTTTGCTACTAAAACCTGAATTGCCGGACAATGCTTGAAAGTATCCCAAAGGCACAAATTTAGCCTTAGATAGTTTTACCCAAGGTACCTGGAATGCTAGGAAAAACAATCTAAGCAGTCAGTGGATGCGGGGTGTGCCAAACTGTGGGGAGGTGGAAGTGGCAGCTGGTGGAGTTTGTGTACATGATTGTTTTTTCAACACCTTGGAAACTGAGTTGCTAGAGGTAATTTGTTTCAACCACACAAGTGAAAATTTCTCGCGCATCAGCTATCCTCCTTTTCTTCTGAATAATTTATTGGACTAGAGAAGTAAGTTATTCAAAATTATTATTGCTGTGTGCGTTTGAAATGCAAATATCAAATGCGGGAACACTAAATGCGGTAAGATTTTCAACAAAGAAGGCGAAGTCAAAATTTGATTTTCTTTGCTAGGTTGGCGGTGATATGCATCATGGTTGCTAAGTATCCTTTGGTTACTTTGTGTTACCGCTTTTGAAGCTTAGTTACACTGGATTTGCACGTCAAACGCAAACAGCAATATCTTGTGGCATTGATACTTGTGTGTAAAAAAGATGGCCATCCTGGAACTGAGACGCTGACAGCGCTCAACTTGCAGACGTCATATGAAACATATCGCGAAACTTAGCTCTGTGCCCTTAGAGCTACACATATTACAAATGATATTCGATGTGAATGATGTTATTGTATTCCATATTCAACTTGCAGTGTCTTTACTACTAATTCGATGTGCTACCATAATTTTCCTTGTCTAATACACCCTAAGCGGATGTTAGAAAGAAATGTTGAGGATACGCCGGGGAATGTACTCTAACCGTGTGCTTATTTTGCTTCGACGTGTAAAAAAATGAATTGTGAACTTCACAACTTCGGGCCAAATTATAGAAGTAAGCTCTAATAAAAATGAAATAATCAAATTTTCTATTATTCGATTTAGACTGTTAAGGCCCCATGGTATGATTCATGCTGACTAACCAGTTCCGCTATCGTTGCGATTGGGCCTCTAGATAATTTCATTGTAGCTATTTGGAACCTACCACCAAAAAAATGTTTTCAATTTCGTGGCTTGCTAATCGGTCTCGTAAAAACAAACAAGCCAGCTGTCATATACGTTTTCAATATGGCGCAATGAGCGATTCCACACATTGCACACATTGAACTACCTCCCTTCTACATACCTTGGTTTTACCTTTACGAAACAGTTGGACTTTATATCTCTCATGATGGGAATTTTGTTCAAGTCTTCATTTATGTGCTTGTTCATATATTCTTAAGAATATGAATTTAATTTCCGTAACCAAAAACTAAAGTCGTCCACGCCTTATAAGGGTTAATAGTATCTGTGGCCAAGGTACATACGGTGCAGGAACGATTATTTAATGTTAATGTCTACATTGAATAAAATTTAAACAAAATAATGTTGTAATTTTACCAAAAATATAACTCAATATGTTTTAAGATAAACAAAAATGTAACTCATCGAAGTAAATGGACCAAGTATAAGCAATTGCTTTCAGATTCTTCATAACAAACTCTGTGATAATTATGAATTAAAAATTAAATTTATAAACAATTTAAACAAAATTTGTTATTTGCCATACATTTTGATATAATTGTGATACAATTTTATTGTAATCCATTGGTCGGGACGCCGTTTTTGCTCATATTGAAAATTTAACTAATCCAAATGAAATTTATGTACATCTAGATTTGTCTCGACACTTTTTGATGCTTTCTTCGTTATTTCGATGTTCTTCTAGAAAGAGCTGTAGATGATCTCAAGAGGTCACATGATTTTAGATCTATGACCACAAGAAAAAAGATATTTTTTCAATTTCATTTCATTTTCAATTTCATTTTCAATCGCATTTTGTTATAATTATTTTTGTGGGAAATAATAGAAACTACCGTAATCCGGGGTATCATTGATCAGCGGGGTAACATTGATCGGAATGACTTATGTCGTAAAAAGTTCGTATTATCATTTATTGATGGAACATTTCCAAATAACAAATGGTGCTTCTATTTCTTATATTCATAAGCTAATGTAAGTGAGGATTTTTGCGAAAATTGCATTTACATTATGCGTAAATTTGTCAACTTTTCGAAACAATGATTTCAAAGGGTAAGGATGACACTACCGAAGATTCATGTCTCACATAAGTTCTGCAAACGATATGAGCAAGGAAAATGCGGTTCTTACTAAAAATGGCATAGCCGAAAACGATTCCGTTATAAAAACTTTCATAAGTATGCTCAATTAGGCAACATTAACGAATTACTGTAAAGAATATAGAATTCTCTTAAGAGATTGCCTACCTTTAGGCGTATTCCGTGGTTCGAGGTGTTTTTAATTTTAAAATAACTCAAAAGGTAAATGACTTGTAAGCGTTTGGTCTTCATATTCGGCTTCGGGGGCCATGAATTAAGTAGGAAACGATATTTTTAATATTACCGAACGGTGTTTACGTAGGTGATCAATGTTACCCCATATCAGCTAAATCAAAAAATCATTTAAAACATTTTTTTAAACATGCATAAATCTTTCAAAAAACAAAATGCAGTTTATAGTCACGAGCTATGGGTGGCAGTACTTGTTTTAAAAATATAAAGTTTGCAACATTTGCTTTTTCAAACAAAATATTCAAGGAATATTCAAAAAAATGATCAATGTTATCCCGGATCACGGTACCTAGTTTTTGAACGCGAGCTGATTGTATGCAAAATTTAAGCAATGTACACGGCGAAAATATGTTAAAAAGGTGATTCATTTTAAAACAGTTTTAGAAGACAGGTTGTGATTCTTCTTAATTAATTTTCTCAAAACCGTATGAAAGTTACTTACGTCGATTTGAAAAAGTAATCGAGAAATGTAGTTTGTGAACTTGTGAAAATTGTGTTTGTATGTTCCTGGAGTCGCAGTATTTGGATCAGAAGTGTACTGGACGTTTACCAACGGACAAGTACGGGTTATGCAACAGAATGCAGGCGTTTGGTGAGTCCGTTCCTATAACGAAATTTGTTTTTTCAGTTTTGATCTTTGTGTTTTTTTCGGAGTGCGGAGATTCGATGTGTCGATCGGTATGTGTTTGTTTAATCTATCAATATTGGTTTTGTTTGTTCATGTTTGCAACAATTCGATGACCCTGGAGGGATCGAAACTACTTTTTAACTGATTAACAAGCAGAAAATTACCACCATTCGACGAGAAACAACATCTTTCATAAAATAAATAAAAGTAAATAAAATATTTTTTCTCTTTTGATCGCCGGCAATCGAAAGATTAAATGTAAACCAATTAAACACCACATGCTCTGGGTCCATCGCTAGTTCAAGAAACTTGTATCATAAAGTGGTGTGACTGGTGTCGATCGTTAAACATTTCTCTCAAATCGTGTTCGTCCATGCGATTTCGGTGAAAAAGTGCAAAGTGGATAATTGAACTGAAGTTGTTTAACGAAATACAGTAGTTTTGTTGCATTTTTGGTGTACAAGCGTACAAACCATGACAGCTTTCACAAAAATACACTAGGAAAATAAATCTATGTTGCAGGTAAGTTGGAATATCCGCCGTAGTGGAACATTTTAAGTTTGATACGACGAATAATAGCGCTCACAACGAACTAGAACGAAACCCTATCAATGTATGTATAGTAATTTCTATACAAACTTTGAAGGGCTTGTGCAGTCTCAGTTTTCATCCAAATGAGCACAAACTCTGGGAAGACACTCAAAATTGGATCTAGAATCGAATGCGTGGTGTGGAGCAAAAACGATTTTTTGTACCCTCTCTAATAGACACTCATTCAGATCAACAACATGAGAATACCGTAATCCGGGGTAACATTGATCATTTTTTTTGAATATTTCTTAAACATTTGATTTGAAAATGCATGTGTTGCAAATTTTATATTTTTAAAACAAGTACTGCCACCCATTGCTCGTATTTATGTACTGTATTTTGTTTTCTGAAAGTTTAAAGCATGTTTAAAAAAATGTTTTACGTGAGTTTTTGATTTAGCTGATATGGGGTAACATTGATCACACCATGAAAACATCGTTCGGTAATATTGAAAATATCATTACATACTAAAATCATGGTCCCTGAAGCCGAATATGAAGGTCAAACTCTTATAAGTCATTAAGTTTTTGAGTTATTTTAAAATTAAAAACACCTTGAATTGTGGAATACGCCTAAATGTATGCAATTTCCTAAGGAAATTCTTCACGCTTTATAATAATTTGTGAATTATGTTTTATTGAACATATTTATGAAAATTTTGACAACGGAGCCGTTTTCGGCGATGTCATTTTTAGTAACAACCGCATTTCTTTTGCTCATATCGTTTACAGAACTCATGTGAGACACGATTCTTTTATGGTGTCATCCATAATCATGAAAATCATTGTTTACAAAAGTTGAAAAATTTACGCATGAACACCACTTTATTTTCGCAAAAATCCTATTGTTTATTAGCTCATGATTAGAAGAAAGAGAATCGCCATTCATGCATTGAAAATATTTCATCAACAAATGTTGATTCGAGCTTTTTACGAAGAGGGTCATTGCGATCAATTTTACCCCGCTGATCAATGTTACCCCGGATTACGGTACTTGAAAAATCCTCTGTCGGTGAAAATCAGGTTGGTTTTCTAATAGACCGATCATCATTTGATCTGGTAGACTCGTCATATGTTTACTAATTTCAAAGCAACTTAAGGTTTACAGAAGTTGATAGTACAACGCTGGATGGTCTGGGGTCAGAGTTGTGAGCAAAGACAAGGTCAACCTTTATTGTGACATTAGATACAAGATTGGAATTTACTGATTGGCATATTAACGAAGTTAAGTTGCTTGGCTTTGTGGATGCAATCAAATTCAGGCCTGCATAGGCCTTTATATAAAGTGGAAAATAACGAGTATAGACTTAATCATCTATTCTAACAAAACATAGAACATGATTGTTGATAGAGATCGTTTTAAGTTTTTCTGATCTTCTTTTTCTTCTTCTTCTTGGCACTACGTCCTTATTGGGACAGCTGGGCAGCTTAGTGATCTTATGAGCACTTCCACAGTTATTAACTGAGAGCTTACTCTACCAAAGTTGCCATTTTCGCATTCGTATATTGTGAGGCAAGTACGATGAAACTCTATGTCCAGGGAAGTAAACAAAATTAGCATTTCGAAAAGATTCTGGACCGACCGGGATTCGAACCCAGACACGTCGTTTGTAGTCGCGGATTCTATCCACTCGGCAAAGGAAGTTCGCTTCTGATAAGTATGTGTATATGGATGAGTTGTAAGGAAAATTATTTTCCTTGGAACTGTTGTAACATGTGACAGTTAACAAGACCAAGTGTTGCAAACTGAACTTTGACAGGGCTAATGCTTGCTTAAATCACCATAATGGGTATGATAGGGGGTCACAGAACGGTTTTTGAACATCCCAGTTTTTAGATTGACCACTTCAAATTGCCTATTTGGTACGCTTCTTTTATACATAGGTATCACGTGTTCAATATTTTAAGAGATTGGAAAGATTGATACTTCTGATATATATAGCTGCATACATTCATAATTGATAAATCAAACATAAGGCACTGATATTCGTTTAAGATTTGAACTTAGCCTATAGGTATTCTCCTAATACGTCAAACTCAGAAAAAATATTGTGATTACAGTTTGTACGCTTTTTGAAGAAAGTCTTTCGTCTAAAAGTTCAAGACAAATCCAAAAATCACCAATCCATTTTACACCTTTCTACATTACATCCGTTCCACATCTGTTTCGCCTCTGTCTGAATGCAATTAATGTGAACAGCTCAACCCATATACCGATACTCGAGAGACCCCTCCACTCCACATGCAACTCTTTCCGATTGTTCAACATGCATTTCCATTAACCCACAATCGCCACAAACAGTTCAACCCCAAAAATCTTGTTCCGGTTCATTTGCCCACTTTTTTTTTTCGTCGGGCGCTTCGCCATCACCGCGCGGTTTTTACTTCGTGTCCATAAAGCCGCACATTTCTTCTCCACGTCTGATTGGCTGTTTTGGCCATCGGTTTTGGTTTTCGTAATCGTGCCCGGTCGTCTGTCCAACTTTCATCTTTTGCTGTTTCTTTGTGCTTTCTTACAACGGAATCACTCTCTCTTTCGGCGAATGGCATGGGTTTTCTTTGCACTGAAAATTTAACACTCACTTTTTAATTAGGGATCCTTGTGCTTGTCGTCTGCTTCGAGGAAAGGTAGCGGTGCGTTGATTATCCTGAAGAATGGTCCTGTTTCGGCTTCCTCTTGTTTACAGGGTTGTTCCCGAAACACGCACTCACACGGAGGGGGATAGAAAAGAGAAATCACTCACGGACACGGTCAAACGTAGCACGCGGATCGCGTCGTCGTGAAGAAGCTCAAGCACTTCCGAATTCCGAGATGGATAAATCCAAACTGACTTCAGCGACTGGTTGTTAGGTGGAAAGCTCCCTTTCGATCGCGCCACACAGAAAGCTCCCCTCCCCCGAATGAGAGAGATCGTTTGCATGGCTGTTCGTTGTACGGATCGTGAAGTTTCGCCCCGTCTCGCTCTTTCAGGGCGATCGAGCGCCGCGCCGTTCACCCTCTGCCTCTGTTGTGTTGGTGGTTCATCGATTGGCACGTGGTCTTTCACTTTGCGGCTCATTCGCAACACATGGGAAGAAGTCCACCACGGTGAATCTAAAACCGTTATTAACGCAAGAAAACGGTCATCGATCCTCATCGAATCCTCATATTATAAAAACATGAAAACCTGAATTTAGTACTATACCATTTAATTCCATTAGAGTTTGTATCCTTCAAAAATACGCGTATCTGATTTTGACCTCAACTGTAAGGCCGTATTCAGTGTCGTGTACTAGACTCGACTTGACTTCCCAGCAAACCAGAGATCATATGGTCGGTGTTTAGACAGACCGGACTACATGAAATTTGGGCCGATTTGTCAAGAACCAAAACAGTTCTGATCTTTTTGATACTATTTTAATACAGATGATTAAACGAATAGATAAATTCCAATATAACAGAAAATAATGCAAAAAATCTGTTATTCCGAAGTTAGGGAACAAATTATGACATTTTTAGGGATTGTTCTTCAATATAAAAGAAGATGTTTTGCAAAATTATAGAGTTTTATATTAGAGGGAAGGGGGACAAAATGACCCCCAATGATTTCATGTCACTATACATGCAACATCACAAAGACTGATATAAATATAGCAAAAGTGCACGGATTATGTTGAAATTTGGCATGATTACTCTACGTTATACAAACTTTAAGATAAGCATGGTATATGGCTTTTGAGTGTACTCCAAATAGAGAAAAACAAGTTTTTCATAAACATTTTAGTGATTTTCAAATCGATTTTTTCCCCAGAATAGGACATTCCCCAGAAACGTTTTTATACGTTTTTAAAGAGTGGAAAAAATAAATTTGATTATTTAGATTTATTTTTTCGTTCAAAATTGTACCTATTGAGTCGATTCGAATTCCCAGAAGCTTTGATTTCCGGACACAGACGTCAATTCACCCAAAATATTATTTTGTCAAATTCATTATTATGGATCTCATGCGAATAAAATCGAAATTTAGTTCAAAAAATCCCTTTAAAAGGAGAGTGTTTCCATCACACTTAAACGGATTTGCCGAGAACCCAACAGCTGATATCTCGGTAATAATTTGACGATTCTCGGCAAAAATTTTACCGAGATCTCGGTAAACGTTAACCGAATCTCGGCAAAAAATTGGGTTGCCGAAATCTCGGTAAAATAAGTACCGAGATTCGGCATTGAAAATTACCGAATTCTCAGCTGTTGGGTTCTCGGTGAAAAGTTTTGCTGAGGTCGGTGAAATAATTTAAGTGCGTTCCTTTGTCTCAGACAAACCATCAAAGGGGCCGAACATAAACCACTTAATCGTCTATGAGAGGCATGGTTTGGCCAAAGATCACGGCCCATAGTAATTTCAAATGTTTGTACGGAATCAAGAAGAGGGAAAGAGGTGGTTTTGAAAATCCAAAATAAATGATTACGTGATTGGGCAGACTTAACCAAAATCTTAAGGCGAAAATGATGTTTAACAATTTTGCATCTGCTAACATGATTGTGCTACTGTCGTTTCCCTGAATATAATTTCCCCGAATGCCACCTCTCCCAGTGACCCATCTCTAAAAGACATTTCCCCGAATGACTCGTTTCCCCGAAAAGTGATACAGTTCAAACCGGTGCAAGAATAGTCTTTGAGGACTGGGTGCTGAACTAGAAAGAATGATAAGCAATTAAAAGAAAAAGATTATATAGATTATAACGTCATCCTTGACTAAATACATCTTGCCAAAAATGCCGATGATGGTGAAACTCGAAAGAACCGCCAATCAAGTAAAGAAGGGTGCATATCTCGTTTGTGTCAAGGTACACAAAAAGTTATGACAATTATAAGAGCTAAAAACTTTTCGTGGAATTAGGCTATTCCGGGAAACGGGGTGTTCGGGGCACTGTCATTATGGGAACTTTTGTTCGGGGAAACGACATTTGGGGAAAAGTAGCACCGGTTTAAATTAGCTGCCCTTATAAGTGTCATACATTGTTTTATGATCAAACTTGACCCACACAGTTAAAAATAATGAAGATTACACGTTATATAATCTAAACGTTATGGGCTAAACGAGTTTAAAGCTTGTTAGAAAAAAATCGTCAGAATATATAAAAATCATCCAAACGGTTCTTATTATATTTCCGACATAAGTGGCGCTGTATTTCATTAATTTCTTGAATTTTTGATTAGAAGATTCTCCAATCAATAAATGAAAAACTGCAACAAATCGAAAGTGCTGACGTTAAAAAAAACTAAACTAAAATGTTTACCTTTAAAAACCACAATTTGGTTTTCCTCGAATTTTTCAGTTAAATGTGTTCACTATTTACTATTTACCATTTACCTGGATTTTAAGAGCCCAAAAACCTGTTGTTATTTTTTTCCCATTCTGGGGAATGTCATTCTTGGAAATGTCGTAACTTGAAAATGGGTCAATTTTGCGAGTACCGCAACCCCCTGCTGAAATTTACAGGAGTTGTTTTCTTAGGGGCCGTCCATAAATGACGTAGCATTTTTTCACTGATTTTTTACACCCCCCTCCCCTCTCGTAGCATTTCGTCACAAATGCTGGTACACCCCCCTGGAAAATACGTAGCATATTAAGCACCCCCCCCCCCTTTATTTTTTAAATTTGTTTTCCTTAGTGACTGGGTTGAAACAAAAAATTGGAATTGAGAAGTTCAATACAAAGTTTAATTACTGACTGAAATGTAAGAATAATCTAATCTAACAGTTTGATATAAAGTAATTTGGAAAAGTTTTAAATAAACATTTTCGTTGATTTTGGTTTCCAGGTTCATATAGGCTAAATTATATTTCTTTTGCTGTTCTTATCATAAAAAAAAAGTTTACTATAAAAATGTGAAAAAAAATTTTTTTGATTGGATTGATGAAGCTCGTTACTGTCGAGTTGGGGTCCAATCTATTTTATAATATATTTAACAAACATTTCGTTATATTAGAGGATTGTTTTTTTTTAATTATTCGTTGTTAGGAAATAGATTTCAATGAAGATGATAAAGAAAATATATTAATTCGAAATAAACCATCGTTAATATTATCCAATTTCAAATCATTTTAGCAAACAGTGGCCAGATACATAAAAGATTACACTTGAAATATTTGAAATGTTTAGAAAATTTTAGCGATTATTATACAAATACAATGATCTCAATAAATATTTCAGTTGAATTTCATTATTGTTTCCATACTGAAATAATCTTACACAACCTATAATGAAAAAGTTAAATAATAGTTGTTAAATAATAAAAATTGTTCAAATTACCGAGTTATTAAGAAAATTGAATGATAGGGCAATTTTGATAACACTCGAATCTATTATCCTCATCAATATTCAGGCTAGTCCATCGAGAGCATTGATACATCGAAACAAATGATGAGTTGATTGGTTGGAGATCGCCTGCAACATTGAAGGCATAATTCACGGAATAAATATTTTGTTTTGAATGTAATATTTGCCAAGAAGAGCATATTTTATTTTGTTGAAGAAATAAAGCCCCAGAGGGATTCCACGGAGGCATGCAAGTCGATTCTGATCGACCATTTCAAAAATATCTGAAACTTTGCACAGTTTTTCAGTTCCATCTAAATCGTCATTTTCCGATATCAAATCTTCAAGTTGAGTCACGACTAACTTTTCAAAAGGGTGTATGTGAAAATGGTTCAAAAATATTCAAAAAGCTGCACAGCAAAAACGGTTCGTTCGATTGTTAGACAACTAAAGAAACAAAGTTAGACAACTAAATAAAGATTCCAAAAAAAAAAAAAAATACACACGGTAAAAAAAAAATATTTTTTTGCATTAAAAACCATCATTTTTGTCACAAAAACTCAAATATCTCAAAACCCTATCGGAATACCAACGTAATTTTTTGAGGGAAAACGGTCCATTATATTAGCTATCTACCATAAAAATTTGGTGATGGTAAGCCAATAACCAAAAAAGTTATGACATTTCAAATATTTCACAAATTTGACACTTAGTGAAATTTTTTTTTTCATTGTTAATTTTTTTAAGACCGCAGTTTGTTGCTGAATTTTTTGTTAAGGGTACCACATGAGGTTAACAAGTTGTTCTCATGATATTTTATTTAATTATTCATAACTATTATAGCATCTATTAGAAAGTTAGACGCGATCCAGTGTTGTGATCTAAAGTCTTGATAGTGTCATATTTTTTTATTGTACGTAACTGAAGAAAAATTCTCTCAATAGTGTTGAAACCTTTTGATAAAAGAAACCTATAAGAAATCTAATATTGAAGACAAAAGCTACAAAAAAAGTTTTCTATACAGATATACGAGTAGTTTACCTGCAAAAAGTTTACCTCGTAGAGGACAAGGCGGGTCTATACCCAGGTGATCTAGTATACGTAAAGCAGGTCGGTTTTCTCGGCACTGGTTTTCTCCACAAAGTTAAAATCTGATTACACCTGGGTATAGACCCGCCTTGGTAGAGAATAGACTTTGCTAATCATATTTGGGAGAAAGCGAGTAACTTCAACAACATCAAAAACATGATAGGTACATACCATGAACATACTCACGAAAAAGCTAAAAATATGCTACCACTATGGTTATAAAAGATTTAATTGTAAAATTTTTCTTCAGTCAAGCAAACGACACCAAACTAGTCAGTAAAAACTTAAAAGTGATTTTGTTTATTAAAATCTAACGAGCAACATGAGTAGTCGCTTTCTCAACTGTTGCAGGCCGTTTGCAGAAAAAAAGTGTTCGAAAGAGCTACGAAATCTCACCGAAAGCACCATAGATAAACTGAAAGCGGCTGGTTATACTCCAATGTCTACATTGAATACAAATTTACGCATTTGTACGTCCTGCCGTTTAAACGTTGACAAACGGGCAATCTGTACATCATCGGTGGATCAGGTTGCAGGAAGTTCGAAAACAGCAACAACTGAGGAATTACTAGATGCACCGACAACAACTGAGGAGTTACCAGAAGTACCAAGTGCAGATAGTCTTGCCACGGTACCATCAGCGACATCTGTTTCAACAAATCAATCAGAAGATGAGTGCATTTAGAAGGTCAACATCGAACGCTTCAACGAAGGGATAGCTGGAATAAAAGTGACTCCGATTAAATGGACGAAGATGGGTTACGTCAATTATCCCGAGAAAAAATACCGTGAAATCAACGAAGCTGTACGAAGAAACCTCTTCAAATTAGGACCTGAGGATGTGGAAAATACAGACTACGATGAGGTAATTATGAATATGAAGGAAAGGTTCTCGAATCTAGCCACGACAAGGAAAGAAAAATTATTGATTTTGTCGATGCTGCCAAGCTCGTGGTCTATTCAAGACGCCATTGATGAGTTCAAAACCAATAGAAATACAGCAAAAGAGGCAAAACAATTCAAAAATAACTGTCTTGCAACCAAAAATGCTAGGTCGAGTACTTCATTAACAGATGAGACAAAAGAAAAAAAAAATCAATATTTTGAAGACGATGAAGTAAATAGAGCTATGCCTGGCCAAAAAGATTATGTATCTGTAAAAAAAGATGGAAAGCGTCAAGCAATCCAAAAACGATTAATGATGACTACTTTGAAAGAAGCGTATACACGCTTCAAGGAAATTAACGAAAATATTAAGGTAGGTTTTTCCTCATTTGCAAGCCTTCGTCCAAGGCAATGCAAGCTTCTATCCAATTCAGGAACACATAATGTTTGTGTGTGCACAACACACGAAAATATTAACCTAATCTTACATAGTTTGAAAAGAATCAATTTATCAAAGGATATTAAAATGTTAACTGGTAGTCTTTTGTGTGAAAATACAACATCAAATTGCTATCTACGATCTTGTTGGGATTGTCCAGATTCTTCATCATTGGAAAATACTTTATTCGCTGAGTTTGAAGAAAATTATATTGATCAGTTATCATTTGAGCAATTGGTGACCACGGATAGGTGTGACCTAGAAACTATTGTAAAACCTGTAGATGAGTTTGTGTCATTTTTTTGCTTGAAATTAGAAAGTTTAATTCCTCACGACTTTATTAAAACAGAGCAATCCCGCTTTTTAAAAAATACGAAAAATACATTACAAGATGGTGAATTTTAGTCATTTGTGATTTGTGATTTTTCTGAAAACTATAGCTTTGTATTGCAAGATGAAGTGCAGTCCCATCACTGGAACGTACAACAAGCTACAATTCATCCATTCGTTATTTATTTCAATGGAAGTACGCAAATTGAACATTTTAGTTTTATTGTAATTTCCGAAGATTTAAGACACGACTCAGTATCTGTAAATTTGTTCATTGCCAAAATGATTAACTTTTTACGCGTTGATAAGGATAAAGAAATCAGAAAGATATATTTCATGTCTGATGGAGCAGCATCGCAGTACAAAAACCGTAAGAATTTTTCGAGCCTATGTCAATTTAAATCAAAGTACGGAATTGATGCAGAATGGCATTTCTTTGCTACGTCACATGGCAAAGGTCCTTGTGATGCTATTGGAGGAACCATAAAGCGCATGGCCACAAGAGCAAGTTTAGCCAAAGAACGTGAGCATCCAATTAAAACTGCAAAAGAACTATTTGATTGGGCGAATCGCAGAAAAGAAGAAGATTTAACAAAATTATCATTTTGTTTTACTACTACTGAAGAGTACGAATTAACGGCATCAGAGCTCAGTGAGCAATATAATAACGCGAAAACGATCCAAGGAACCCAAAAATTTCACTGTTTCATTCCATTGTCAGAAAATAAAATTAAAGCAAAACTATACTCGAACTGTACTGATAATGATGCAAAAGTGTTCGATATTGTAAAAAAATTGAATAACAATAAATAAATAAATAAGTATTAATAAAATGTTTTCATGATCTCATAACGCATACCCAAATCCAAAACTTTTAAAGTTTATATATAACATTTAGAAACTCATCGATCATACTCTTAAAAAATATCCTGGTAAAAAAAAATATTTTCGTGTAATCTGTTAATTCATTTTAATTTATACATATATACATATACATATAATATTTATACATATACATAATATTTATACATATAATATACATAATACTAATGAATACATGAAAACGACTTGTTTAATTCACGCAAGGCCCTTAACAATCAAGCAACAAACTGCGGTTCCCGTAATAATTTACACCGAAAAAAAATTTTTTTTTTCTACTAAATGTGAAAATTGTGACATGTTTGAAATGTCATAACTTTTTTGTTTATTGGTTTACCATCACCAAATTTTTATGGTAGATAGCTAATATAATGGACCGTTTTCCCTCAAAAAATTACGTTGGTATTCCGATAGGGTTTTGAGATATTTGAGTTTTTGTGTCAAAAATTATGTTTTTTAATGCAAAAAAATTTTTTTTTTACTGTGTGTATTTTTTTTTGGAATCTTTATTTAGTTGTCTAACTTTGTTTCTTTAGTTGTCTAACAATCGAACGAACCGTTTTTGCTGTGCAGCTTTTTGAATATTTTTGAACCATTTTCACATACACCCTTTTGAAAAGTTAGTCGTGACTCAACTTGAAGATTTGATATCGGAAAATGACGATTTAGATGGAACTGGAAAACTGTGCAAAGTTTCAGCTCAATAGAAAGAAATGAATTAAAAAATTTACCAAATTTTGGTGCTGTTGCTTGGAATCACTCCCCAACAGAAAATATGGATAAAACTAAAACGCCTGACTTGTTAACAAATGGCAACAAAATGTTCTCCAAGTAGTTAGAGCATTGATTTTAAATCAATTTATTAAACTTTAATTTTGTTTATTTATAAATTTATTAATTTAGACACGAATATAATAAAATATTCACATAATTATTCAAGATTCAAAACATCTGTTTGATTGCATTTATCAAGAAAATCTAAAGTTTCATAGATATTTTTTCAATCTTGTCATATGAATGTTTTGAAGCTTAATCATAATTTCATAGCCCAAGTTTATAAGTAAAAAATAAAAGAAGTTTGTTAAAAAATAATTCTATGCAATTTTTTCAGCGCCTTTCTTTTAACGGACTTGATTCAAAATGCTACGTCCACTAGCTAAGACCCCTCCCTCCCCCTCGTCACACTTCGTCACAAATACGTGAAGACCCCCCTCCCCCCTAAAAAGCTACGTCATTTATGGACGACCCCTTATGAAAAAAAAAGATGTTTCGCAAAATTTCAGATTTTTATATTAGAGGGAAGTGGTACAAAATAACAACCAATGATTCAATATGAAAATAAAATACAACATCAATTGAACTGCAATAGCTATAGCAAAAATGTACGAATTTGTATAAAATGTGGCATGAACTTCAAAACGAACATGGTAATTGTATAAAATAATGTTTCAAATTGAAAAAATCCTGTTTTTTCAAATCGACTTATATTTTTGTGAACCGAACTAAATTGTAGGGGCAACTCAAGAGCTTTGATTAGTATCGAAGTCGGTGAAATATTTCACTGATACATCGGTAACCTAGATGTTAGATTACCATTCGATCGGTAATTTGGATGGTTCGAAACGTCAAAACGTCTCAGGTCAAAACAATACGTTTTCAATACGTAAGTGGAATATAGCCAGGACGGACATGGCAGTAATCTGAAGATTGGGTGTGGATTTTGTGATTACATGAAGGTAAAAGAAGCAAAATTCGTATTTTTCTAGCATATTATCTTCAATTATTTTTACCTCAGTTTTTTTTGGTAACTATTTACCAAATAGTCAGTAATTTTGACAGCACCAATCAGAAATGCAATTTAAGGCCGTTCGGTGTTTTGTTCATTTACCGAACCGTTTACCGATCGTTCAGCTGTTGATATTTCGGTAAACAAGTTATCGACTTCTGTGATTTATTTAAAGTGTGTAGTGGTAGTGCCGACAAATACACCCGCAACGTTTATACAACAATATTGAATGAAAAATATGCTTTTTATGTAGTGATCATAACATAATAATATACAAAGTTATAGTTTAAAAGCTTAGTGACACCACATTGCAAAAATATGCTGTAAAAAAGTTTGAAATACAAAAAAGAAGCTGTCTGGAATTGGAGCTAAATGTTTTCAAATCCGGAATCGTATGTTTCGATGCGGTAAGTACACAATTTTCAAACAAAACTTAAATAATACTTTGAACATCATCAACACATAAGTAATATGTAATAAGAACAATACTGTGCGTCGTTCAATGCGGATTCATTGAACCAAGTGATGATTGCAGTTAAAACCACAAACATGTCTGTCCAAACAACTAAATCACAAACATTGCTTAATTTTGTATTTTTAAACGAATACAGAACACATGCATTCTACTGGTTATTAGAGACGTGATATATTTAGTTGATTTTGAAAAGCATAGTTGTTCGAAATTTGATTTTAAAGTGTCCGGATTAATAGCCATGATTTGCTGAATTTTTCGTTGTAGTGTTTGAACTTGAACAGGTAACCAAGTTAAAATAAGCACAATTTAAAGCTTGTCAACTATCTCATAATAATCTATAGTTCTTCAAGATGGGTTCATTACTATTCAAAAAGAAACCCATTTGGCAGAACTACACTTATCATAAAGGAAAAGTGGGCCACAATGACCCCCAATATGTTTGTGTCGAAAAATATACATAATCACAAGAACTACAGTATAAACGGATTTTACTGAAAATTTGTTTGTTTTTGTAATACATAATTTTCGTGTAAAAATGCAATTTTCAACAATCTTGCTCTCTCTCTCACTCTTTCGTGAAATTTGCAAACATCAAGGCCAGTAAAAGTCAAAATTCCATTCAAGATATAAACAGTACGGGGCCTTCTTTAGCCGAGTGGTTAGCGTCCGCGGCTACAAAGGAAGCCATGCTTGAGGTTTCTGGGTTCGATTCCCGCTCGGTCCAGAATCTTTTCGTAATGGGAATTTCCTTGACTTCCCTGGGCA
Organism: Aedes aegypti; assembly: GCF_002204515.2. Classification (NCBI taxonomy): domain Eukaryota; kingdom Metazoa; phylum Arthropoda; class Insecta; order Diptera; family Culicidae; genus Aedes; species Aedes aegypti. The sequence goes on from NC_035108.1 coordinate 36,815,394, forward strand.
AGTATAATAACTGTGGAAGTGCTCATAAAAACACTAAAGCATGCCAAATTTAATACGTGAATTTTTACGATAGCTATAGCAGTTTAATTGATTTTGTATTTTTTATATTAAATCATTAGTGGTTATTCTGAACCGCTTCCTTCTAATACAAAAATTTGAAATTTTGCGAAACATCTTCTCTTATATAGGAAAACAACTCCTGTAAATTTCTGCTCGATCGGAGAACATCCATAAAACCTCACTAGGCAAAGGGGTTGCGGTACTCGTAAAATGGCTCAAGTTCAAACACTACCCGAATTTTTTTTCGGAAATTTTTGAAACGGCATATTTGGATTACACCTCTAATGAAAACCCATGAGTTGCTCTACAAAACGTCATATGTAGTTTTTTGACCTAGTTTGGTTGGCAAGAAAAAAATCGATTTGAAAATCACTAAAATGTTCATGAGAACTTTCAAAATCCATATACCATGTTAATCTTAAAGTTTATATAGCGTAGAGTAATCATGCCAAATTTCAACATAATCCGTGCACTTTTGCTATAGTTATATCAGTTTTTGTGATATTGGATGTATAGTGACATGAAATTATTGGGGTCATTTTGACCCACTTCCCCCAAATATAAAAATGTAAAATTTCGCAAAACATCTTTTTTATATAGTAGAACAATCACTGAAAATTTCAGATTGATCGGAGAACATCAATACAACTTCCCTTGGGGCTTGCGGTTCTCGAGAACTGGCTCTGCAATCATTTAAAAGGTTTTGGTCCATTCTGACTAAACACCGGCCATATAAGGATATTAATTTCAAATTGTACAAATGTGCAGTTTTCATTAGAATAGGATATGATGCAAAATTTAAGGACTGTTCATTAAAGAAAGTGGACACTTATTTTTTAAAGGAAACTGTTTATTTTCGAACAAATTCATGAGTTCTCTTAAAATACATGGCAATCCAGGTAATTTCGACCAAATTCACATAAGTTCAAACATTTATTGAGCATTCCTGGAGCATGCTCTGACTTTTCTATTGATCCCTCCCATCGGGCTCTGCACAACTTTCTTCGTAACTGCGTTGTGTTACTGACCACATTTTCTTGTAAAAATCGGTGGAACTTGCTTCTTTTCCATCCTTCTTAAGATGTCTTTTGATTTTTGCCCAATTTTTTTTCCAATGGGGCGTAGTTATGGGCAATTTCGTAGAATCTGCCATGTTTCAACAAATTCGACTTTTTCCTTCTTTTCCAAAGTAGCTGAAACATAGTGGGTCGATGTGGGCAGAAGACGTGTTTTGATGCATTCAGTTCTGTAATTTTCGCCGTTGATTGAATCCGTTGTGAAATATGTAGTTTTCATATCGCAGGAGCAAATAGCTTGCCATACCAAAACTTGTTTTCCCAAATTTTTCTGGTAGGATGTATCGTACGTCGTCATTAGCATCTGTTTTCGATACAGTGTTGAAAAATTGGAATTCGGACACTTCACGATTTAAGCCAAATCTCGGAACGACAGCTTTTCTGAACACCATTTGTGCAGAATAAATCTGCGTGTCGCCATGTTAAACTGACCCATTGCTTGGAATTTACAACTGAGGTCAACTTTTTTCTGTTGTCAAAATGAACACTTGAGTACACACTGAAACAAAATTTATTTTTTTTTTCTTGGAATTTTCACATCAAAATCGTTAATGTAGTCAGTCATCAATTTCAAAATATGTTACTTCAAACTAACGTTCCATTACGATTTCAACTTCACTTATTGTGACTCTATTATAATCATCAATTTGAGATTAAATATGAGTTCATATGACGCAGATATATAATCATACAGGGGAAGACCGTAGCATAGACCGTACATGTCCAAAAACGTGGTATTCATATGGTCATCCCACGATAAACCTAACTAGTGGGTCACCGAATTCCGTGAAAATGTGCTATTTTGTTCCTTATCCGGAATAAGGATACGCGTGTTTTTGTTTTTTTTTTTTTATTAGGGTGGCCAGAAAAATCGTGATCGTGATCGTAATCACTTACCAGTTGAAAGAGCATCACTGTTCAACAGAAACACAATGACATGACTTTACCTACACAAATATTTCCGTACAATGCACTATGGTCCAAAAAGCACTTCTACGTGGAAAGATGCATTTTGAACCTTCTTCAGCAAAGTTGTAGACCATTCTATTTCGAACAACTTTGTCAAAAAAAGTTTAACAACTACCGAAAAGCTAAACATTACATATAATTTGCAATTGGATTAGATGGACAAATTGATGTGAAGATTTGCGAAAAAGTTACACGTCTTCTCAGTGAGAATCGAACTCACGACTCCCCGATCTCTAGTTGGGGCGCGTTACCACTACGCCATGAGAGGACTCATGAACGCAGAAGTTAACCTGAATTCGATTTCAGCTCAATAATCACGTGGTCCTTTTTCGCAAAGTGCACCTCTTTCGGAAGAATTAGATGCCCATCCAAACACAACGCTTTGTATATATATCCAATGCCTAGCCCGAGAGCGAATTGTTTTTTAGGTGTAGGAATAGCACACTACACTAGCCAGCAACTGCGCTGGCTGAGGTTTGTATTGTCTATTGATTCATAATTAAAAACAAGTAAAAAAAGTTTGTGTGTATCTCTTAAATTGACCGATTTAGAGCTTTTTTTTCCTACGGTGGTCCAAACAAAACTTGTTTTCTGGCTGTAGCGTTTTCAATTCAAATATCTCATCAAAGAAGGCTATTAAACACTTTTAGAGCTTTATAGAAATGCGTAATTTGGTGAGTGAAGAAACTCGCTATCTACTTCCGTTTGGGAGTTATTGATGTTTTTCGCACAAAAACATGCTTACTTTGATTGTGAATATCTTTGATTGGGGAAAATATAAAAAATATATTTCGGCGGCATTCAAAAGACAAAATAAAATTGTATATTATATCAAAAAATTATACTAGCTCGCTGCACTCTACGGCGAACCTAGCATCCTGAAGCTAGCAAAAGCTGGAAGAATGCGTTGGGCGGGGCATGTTGTAAGAATGCCGGACAACAACCCTGCAAAAATGGTGTTCGCTTCCAATCCGGCAGGTACAAGAAGGCTAGGAGCGCAGCGGGCACGGTGGGCTGACCAGGTGCTGCAAGATCTGGCGAGTGTGGGCTGCAGCCGAGGATGGAGGTAGGCAGCTGCGAACCGAGTTGTATGGCGTGGAATTGTTGACGCGGTTTTATTGTAATAACAATGTATGGGACACCACATCCTTCCTCCACCGAATTTACAATATAAAAATGGCGTAGCTTCAAAACAGGTAGTACAATTTTTTTTAATTTTTCTTATACATGTAACGTAGTCCTAGAAATCGACTGGTGAGTACAGACTTAACGGAGATATTTTCTGACAATAGCGGCCTGGGGAGCACCGTGCCGCCATGCGCATAGCAATTATCGAACGGCGATCGATCCGGATACCAGTGGTGGTTCGTCGTTAATTTCACTGTGACCCCCAAAAATAGTTCGTTTCTGGGCTGCAGCTGGAGGTGTACTTACGTCTACTAGTGTATCTATTACGACAAATCACTAGCTGAACTTGGAACTACTACCCGAAGATGACCGCCACAACACACATACTAAGCATTGGCACGACTCCACACAACTTAGTAGAAGACAGATAAGGAGTCAACATTGACATCGATTGGTCTGGTGCTTCAAAGACGTGGTGGAGATATTCGAAGTTGTGTAAATTTGCGTCTGGGCGAGGTGTTTGGTGCAAAATTTGTGATCTTGAAAAACACGTTATGATTATAAGACGATTTGCATACAGGTGGCTGGAGAAACGAAAATGTAGCAAATGTTGTGGGAAGTCTAGGCGGTAATAAGAGTCGCAAAAATCGTTCTGGAATCTGAGGATTATTTCAGAATTTAACATCAAACGCGTTACAACTATCATCCCTAAACGAAATCATTTGAATTTATTTTTCATTCATTCATTCATTTTGGAAGTTAGGAAAGTAACAATAGATATCGTAAAAGGGGGGGCTGTATCCACGCTATCAAGATATTATTTAAAGATTGGATTATCAATTGGGTACCAAGTAATTTCTTATTCATGCCAAGAGAATCAATGGCTCAGCTTACAAAGCAGAAAACCACGAGATCGTTTCCTTTGAAAAAGCTATTAAAATCTATGTTGTTCAAACTATTTTGACCCATAACGCGGGTAGATCACCTTTTCGTGGTGCGTTATGGGGTAAAGATCTACCAGTGAACCCTGGTCCTGACTGCTTCAAACGAAGAGAACAGGATGTTATAGTAATCAAAGGAACACTTTTAGTCCTTGTTACATTTTAAACCTTGTTGAAAGTGACAAGTCTCGGTTTTCCCAGTTGCCGAGAATGATCTTGAGACAAGGAAAAAAAAAATGAGCCGAATTCAACTATTTGTTTTCTAATCTTAAATTTATTTCGTTCTCTAGTTTGAAGAAGTAAGGACTAGGATTCTGATGCATGGACAATATCGGTGTAATTTCTTGGCTTTATCGAGGAATCCGATTTTGCCTGATAAAGGGGCGCGTCTGTGGAGAGTGCATGCACCACACTCTTCGAAGGGTAGGAACCTTTCAGTTAGAATCCTTTCCTGTGATCAAGTTAGGAATTACAACTGTAATAAAACCGAATGCTTTATCACTTCTCGATAGTGACAAAGTAAAACGACATGCACTACACAATGGACACGGGATATACTACAATAGATCAAATATTGGTCGCAGTGGTTTATGTTCCGAACAGAAAAAAAAAAATTTCCATAGCAAGGATGGGACCATGGAATTTCGACGAAACTGATGTGCAACAAAAACTATGTCATACAGTAATGACCCGATTTTGTCAGGCCCCGATTTTGTCTACCCCCGATTTTGGCATCCTTTTTTCCCAATTTTGTCAGGCTAAAATTTATATTTATTATACTCAGAGTAAAACCATCTATACTGACAATATTAAGTGCATAAAGTCAATTATGACTTTCACCACGTCTATACAATCATCTCAAGACCAAAATTTTGAAATTTGAAATTTTTAATAATTATTCAAGAAATTGATCAATGTTACCTTGGATCACGGTACATAGAAAATGGAAATAAAAAAAAACAATGTTTATGCTAACAAAATCATAAAACTAAGTCTTCTTCTTCTTTCTGGCGTTTCGTCCCAACTGGGACAAAGCCTGCTTCTCAGATTAGTGTTCTTATGAGCACTTCCACAGTTATTAACTGAGAGTTTTCTTTGCTGATTGACCATTTTTGCATGTGTATATCGTGTGGCAGGTACGAAGACACTCTATGCCCTGGAAATCGAGAAAATTTCCTTTACGAAAAGATCCTCGACCAGCGGGATTCGAACCCAGGACCTTCAGCATGGTCATGCTGAATAGCTGCGCGTTTACCGCTACGGCTATCTGGGCCCCACATTAAACTAAGTACTTAAGTTAAAATAAAACTTGAAACCTGTCGAATTTTTTTCCTGATTTTAGCTCTTTCCCGATTTTGCCAACCCTAAATGCAGCATGGGGCTGAAAACTCGGAACCTTACTGTATTACAATTAATTTTTTGCAGTTATGAATAACTTTTTCTTCAGATTAGTGCTCAGGTCATTTGACTTAAGGCCATCTAACATGAAGTTCGATTGGCAGAATGATTCTGAGATGGAAAATAACATAAGGAATTACATTTACGCTCTGCTGAACCCCCTCTTTTCTCTAATAGCATGACGTACTTAATGAAAGACCTATATTGCCCATAAGGGGTCATGCACAAATTACGTCATGCTCCAAGGGGGGGAGGGGGTCGAGCCAAGCGTGACAAGCCTTACAAAATTTTCAGAGGACTCATACAAAAAGTGTGACAAAGGGGGGGGGGGGAGTTGTTCGAAAAAGTTGAAATTTGGCGTGACATAATTTGTGTACCATCCCTAAAGGCATAACTGTCTCTTTTGAAAAAAGATGGTATTGAGAAAATCAAAGTTTGAAGTTTGTCTGCTCATAAACTTGATTACTTTAATTCCCGCGGCCATTGCATCGAGCTTGCTTGTTTCGAACAGTTTGATCTCAATAGGCTCTACTTGAGAAGAACATCTTAATCCTTCAACTTGACGATAACTAAACAAATTTCAGCATGTTTTACCACGGAAAAATTCAGCATTTTTTAACACGGAAAAATGTTAAATTCGCGATAACTCTCTGGATTGGGATATATTCCGAAATTCGTTGGGGACCGACGCGTAGCTATAATCCACGTAAATAACTTAGGCTACAGTTTTTTTTAATCGTAGTCGGATAATCACTCTTCGGAACAACACATTAATAACAGTATGTTGTAAAAAATGAAGCAATTTTGTGCAGCCGTCTTCGAGTGATGAGTATTTTTATTATTATTTATCTTTATTAGGGAGATTTTCAGCCCTTGGCTGGTTCATCTCCGTGAGTATTTTTATATTTCTGGTACAACTATGGCCAAAAAAGAGTATTCTCAAGTAATATCTAATAAATCTGTTTGTTTTTTTCAGAGTAGCTATTATGTGATAATCAAAATGAATAGTCCACATTTAATTTTTTTTATAACTCATGCGAAACAAAATGGCCGCCATATATCTTTGGCGAATGTAGGTCCCCCGTTCGGAGAATGTCGGTCCCCCAAGGAACATAAAAAATCTTTAAAACCAGATGGCCAATGATCAATATCGATTAATTAATTTTAATTTTAATGATCAATATCGACACGGATTCTAGAACTAGAGACATTTTTTAGAAAATTTATGAAAAAATTGTGCAAATATTGCACAAAATGTAACAAAATCGTTTTTTTTAAAATCTTGAATAAATATTTAGAAACAGGTTTGAGCTCAGGTTTTCTGTAAAAAAGTAAAATAAAAATCATTGGCTTTTGAGCAGCAAAAAGTTCATACTTTCGAACATGCAATAGTTCTCATTACCTTTTGTCACAGATAAATGAAGGTAGAAAGAGTTTTATTCAAACGTTTGACATCATTTTTAAAACACTGCTTATTGAGTGGAGCCAAGATCTTACCCAAGCTATTTTTGCATGTGTATAACAGTATACTGTAGCCAATAGAGAGGTCAAAGTCAGAAGGATGAATCGAATTAAATAAAACATAAACGTGATATTGTAAATAATAGTAATGCCTCAGAGTGATCAACTCAACACTCCAGATCAACTGTTTGCCGGTTTCACAACACCTACTGTGAACTTCCAAATCATCTAGCAAGACATCTGTTCACTGCAGACGCGAGAGTCATATCCCATGTATGAACCGTAAGAAAATTTCACTTTCATGAAACATTGCACTTTTTGTGCGGCATCTCTTGGCTAGCCGTCCACTCTCTCTTTCCCTCTCACTCACTCACTCGCGCCGTCGTCTGAGCCGGGAAAAGTGTGTCGTCAAACGGGAAACTGGTTTGACTAGTCTACATCTCGAGTCGTCGAATGAGCTCCTTGGAGGAAGAGGTATGAAGTAAGATGCCGAACGAAACGACTAGGGCTTGTTATGCTGTAGAGCTACCGTGCAACATAATACGGTTTATGGGAATTTTTCCTACGCCAACCAACGCGGAAAGTGAAGGTTCGATGAACTTGGAGTGATTAGTTCGCTGGATGGTAGTTTTCCTGGGCTTTAGTTATGGTGACAAAACCATTGCCCAGGTTAATCCATAGAAACTATGTTGAGGCTTGCTGGTTAGGCACGGAAAGGTGACTGTGAGCACTGAGCGGCAATGAGCACTATTAAACTATTACCCAACCACGCTTTTAATGAACATGCGTTCTGTGCTCACACTGGTAATCAGACATGTTAACCGCAATGTAAGGGCTTTTGTTTGCTGTTATATCATAAAAAGTATGCTTGTAGTTAATTACTAAAGCTGTTGTTATCGGCATGTTCAAGACACTGAACACAGATACTAAAAACAGTGTGCAAGCTTTGTCACAATAAAGGGATTGTTTTAGCAAAACTTCGCAATTTTCATTATTTGTAACATACAGCCTGTTTCAAGAAATGCTACTCTATTATGGATGAATGCTAGATAAAACTTGAAAAGTTCATATCTATTTGAAAGTAAGATTTGTAATCGAACTTATACAACTAAATATAATATAAATTTGCCCATCGAACAGCTGTTCAAACATAGCTATTGTTGTGAGTCGAAAGTGGTTTCGACATGACCAACATCGAAAAGAAAACATATTTTTTGCAATTTCTCATCGTAATAGGCTGTTTTTCATCACGCCAATTTGTCATGAAACGGCCTACTTTCCTGCACTGAAGTAGCAGTGCGGGAATAGTCATTACATAACTGAAACCAGTGCTGTAATGATTCATTACGCAACGCTTTCTCATTACGTAACTGTTTTGGGTTGCGTAATAAATCATAACACAACAATTTTTCAGTAATTGTGAAATAATGGTGAATGCATTCCGACATAATTTCTGATACCCTCAAGTGGTCTTTTACGAAATTGCAAAAAATGTTGCAGAACTCTACTAAACAGCTTGAAGATTCATTATGCTTTTTCAGTTTTGACATTTGCTCCATTTTTACTTGCACCTTAAGGTTAAGACTTTGAACGCTCTTAAAATAAAAAAAAATGGGTCGATTTTCGTTCTTTCAGCTTTATTTGAAATACATGGAAACCTATAATGAAACTCCGGACATGGCTATTCTGGGTACGAAGTACCCACCAGTAAGGACCAGTTCAAATGGAGCTCCAATAAATCCTTAAGGAAAACCAGAAATTGCAGAAATTTCTCCAGCGATCCCATTAGGATTTTTGCCAGAGATTCCCAAGAAGAAATTTTGTTCGTCATGAGAAATTTTGGACCGGTTCTGATAGGGCTTCAGGAATTCCTTCAGGAGTTCCTCCAGAGATTTGACAAGGGAATCTAAGGATTCCTGCAAGAAAATATCTACAGGGATTACTCTGGAGATTTCGCAAGGAGTTCCTGAACGAATTTTTTCAGTTATTCCTGCATAGCTTCTTCCAGTACAATCTTTACTGGGATTCTTTCAGGAAGTTTTCCACGGATTCCTCCAAGATGTACTTCAAGAATTCTTCCAGAAGTATATCGCAATTTCTCTGGAGATTTCTCCATGGATTTTTCAAGCGATTTCTTCTGGTATTCCTTAAGAAAATCTTCCAGAGACTTCTCCAAGGTTTCCTCCAGGAAAATTAATACAAGGATTCTTGCAGAGATATCTCCAAGGCTTTCTCCAGGAATTGCTTAAGCAGTTACACTAGGATTATTCAAAATATTTCTTTAGCATTTCCTCCGAGGATTCCTCTATGGGCACATACAATGATATCTCCAAGTAGTCCTCTCGAGATTGGCTCAAAGTTCCTCTTGAAATTCTTCAAAAGATTCTACCATGAACTCCGCCAGGAATTTCATCAGACATTATTCTAAGAATTTCTCCAGGGATTACATTGGGGAAACCTCTACAAAAATAACTCAAAAAAAAAAAATAAAAAATCTTCACCTAAATTGCTTTTGGAAAAACTCTCCATGGATTCCTCCAGAGATTTCTCCTGGGATTCTCCAAAAATTTCTTCATGGATTTTTTTAGGGATTTCTCCAGGGTTTCGATCAAAAAATCTCTATAGTGGTTCTTCCTGGGACATTTTAAAGGATTCTCTAGGGATTCCTCCAGAAATTTGTCCAGGAGTCTTTCCTTAATAAGTTGAGATAATCTTTCATAGATTTCTACAGGAGTTGTCCAGATACTTCTCCAGGGATATCAATAGGAAAATATTTACAGGCTTTCCTGCAGAGATCTCTCCAGCATTTTGTTCAGGAATTTCTCCAAGGATTGCTGCAGGGAATATCTACATGGTTTCCTCTAGAAATTGTTTCAGGGATGAGCTGGTAGGAAGTGGCTCTATATTTTAATGAAATATGCTTTTTGTCTACGCATTCTTTATTATGAAAAAGACAGCGTATACGCTATAGCCTAGGCTATAACCCAAAGCAAATTTGGTGTCCCAGGGATTTCTTAAGTAATTCCTCCAGAGATGTCCTCGGGAATCCCATTGTAGAATCCTGCAAGAATTTCTCCGGGGATTTTTGCAGTAGAAACTCCTGGCGAAAATGCTACAGGAGTCCCTGAAGGTATTTCTGGAGCCCTATCGGAACCGGTCTAGAAATTCCAGTAGCGAACAGAAAATCTTCTTGGAGGCATTCGTTCCTGACTTACAGCTTGAGGCTGGTTCAATACAATTTAATTTCAATTCAAATTCAAATAGATTTTTTGAGTTTTTTTTTGTCCGAAATTATGTTTTTGAACATCTTATGAAAAAGGTTTGAGATCGGTTGAGTGTTATGGCCAAACAAAGTTCAAATTTTTGATGAAATAAGGAACACATCTAATTTGAAGTTAAACTAGTTTTAAATAAACTTGATGTTTTCCTTACATTTTTATAAATTTAATTTCAAAAAAATGATGCCAAGAGATTTTAAGTTGATAGAAAAATAACATTGGTAGAAAATTCACCTTTAAGTCGCTTGCGCTAAATTTTAATATTTTTACCTCATAGTTTGAGGTTTCAATTCAGTAGAGTTTTCGAACTTTAGGTTTTGGTAAACAGGTAAAGCTGGACTAAACATTTAGGGTAGGTATATCAGTTACGACCATACTGGTTGCCTATTTCACTATAGGTGATTATTTGAATGTTACCACACTTTGGAGGGTATTGTGTATTGTTTCAATAAGATATCTCAATTAACAATTCAAAGCCACAGATAAGCATGTATGTTTAACTACAGGTGTTTGTTAAATGATATATCTTTGTGTTTAAGCATTCAAATAACAGGGATGAACCAGCTTCGGGCTGAATTTTCTCATAATAGTCATTAAAAAAAATCCAAACGAATACAAATATGAAAGATATTGAATTATACCTATGGTCAAATGGGGAACAACTATGGCAATTACTTGTACACTTATCTATCATATAAACAAAACGAAACCAAATGGAATCAGGCGATTTTTTTTACAAGGATTCATCAAAGAATCTAACTAAGCATTTCACTTTGAATATTTATTAGTTTTTTTTTTAATTTTTGTGGCATTACGATGATAAGTATCCTACTAGTAGGTACTAGTAGGTATAATTTTTACGATATTTGCCAGGAATTTGGGAGTACATTAAGCGATTCTTTTAAACATTTTATTCAAGATATCTTCATGAATTCAACGTGTTAACTAAAACTTCAAAAATTACTGCAGAGCTATAACAAAAATTTCCATTTTTTCTGAAATTTTACAAGAAAGACTTTAGTCTTTTGGAAATTTATCTAGTGGTTATTGTTTATTTTTCTCCACGATTTTCTCCAAAATTTTCTTTTATGGTATCTTCAAAAATCTAATCAGTGGCTTGAGGAACTTTTCACAGTCTCCTTCAAAATTGAAGTGCAGGATTTCTTCAAGAGTTCAACCAGGAATTACTCTAAGGATACATTAAGGAATTACTTTGTAGATGGCTCCTAAACTTCCCTCACGAATTCCTCTAGAAATGCTTTGAGAAATTTTCCAAGTGAGTACCTAAAGAACTTATACAGGTATTCTGTCTGGGACCTGTACGTAACCTGTACGCGCCCAGCAAATCGATAAAAAATCAAAACGCTGCCGGATCCGTATGGTTTTTGCTTAAATATAATAGTACAGATTTCTACTTTTTCTATAGCCCACGATACAAACAATATTGGACTTAATTCCAACTTCTTGGTTTAAGTCTGACTTCTGACTCAATTTATTTTGCAAGTTTCGACTACTGATAATATTTAAAAAGTAAATAAGACAATGGGACTAGCATCGATCATGAGAAACCGGTCTCAGATAGGTCAATATTATTTACCTCCATTGCTAGGCGGATACTGGTTAAAACTTTATTTAAAATTTATCCAATAATTTCGGAAAATTCTTTGATAAACTCTTGCTAGGTTCTCTGAGAAAATCTCTGTACTTTTGAGTAAGGTTTGAAGTATTTTAGAGATAAATTGCTGAAACAACAAATAGAATAGGAATACTTCCAAGAAATTTGAGAGAGATGATCGGAGAAATGACTGAATAAAGAGCTCCCAATATTTTTCTGAAATAATCCCAGGAGGATTGTTTGCAGTTTCATATGAGAAACTGGGATGAATTCCTGTAATAATCTTAACAAAAATTGTTGGAAGAAAAACAGAAACAAATTGGCGTAGGAATTCCTGTTACAATATTTTCAGGATTTCTTAAAAAAAAGAATTTTATAAAGCTCTGCAATGAACCAAAGCGGATTTTCTTAGAAGAGCTCCTTTTGAAATATTTTGAAGATCTCCTAGAGTAACAACTGTAATGATCCATGGGAGGGTTAGTGCGACAATCTTTGAAATAAATCCTTGGGTAATCGCTGGGAATTTTTTTAAGAGTAACTAATATCTGTGATAATAACTGGAATAGTCTAGAATAGTGCAATTTGACTGTGGAATAGGCAAACAAAAGTCTCTTATGTTTTCTCTAGAGCTTCTGTAATTTTGCACAAGGAATCACTGCAAACAAAAAAAGGAAAAAAAGCAACCTCGGAGGCCATTTTGATTATAATCCAGCGACAATCCATGAAAAACAGAGACTTTTTAGAGACTCACATTGAAATAGTGACCAAGTCTTTAAAAAGAGACCTGTTACCATCCCTGCAATTGCGTTTAGGTATATAACTCAAAAATCAACCAGCCACAATTTTGCGAAACAGAAATCGTTCGATTTGAATCGGGCTGAAAGGTTCGTTATTTTTTTTTTCTGATCCAGCCAAAAGTTCAATCACTTTCCTTCTCAAAGCTACCGCGCGTGAGTATCGCTTCACTTTCGTGGAGATGATGGAATAGTTATGGCGAGAAGGTAAAATTCACTTTCCACCGTCTGATGGAAACGATTGGCGGCGGACCTAAACTTGTTTTCATTTCCATTACCATGAGCGTGATTATGATTGAAGTCGCGAGACGGGATTGCTATATAATACGTAATGGTTAATTACAGGTTCATACTATCGAGATGGACGAAGAAAGATCATTGACTTGAGAATAACCAATAGGAAGTGTCTTATACTTGACAGTGGCACAGTAACGAAGGTTAAATAAACTTCATTATGCAATGGAGTTTAGATTAATCATGGAACAATTTAGGAAAAATTGGACACAGGGGTAAAGTGGCCATATGGTATCCAAGAGCAAAACATGTCCGATCATGTCCTCCTTTTTCTTAGAGATATTCTCCTTTAATAATTGAACTAATTACATAAAAATGAAGATAGAAGTGATTAAAACAGTTTTTTTTTTCTGGCGTAACGTGACAAGCCTTGCATCTTTTTTAAGGGATTCAGAGTGTTTGAGTCTACTCTTAAGGTTACAGAACATTTCAAGCATTTAAAATTGCCTTGTCTTATCTTTGCAAAATTAGATATATAACATAATAAATCTTCGAGCTGTTTAGTAGAATAGGGTTTCGTTCTACTTCGTCGTGAGCGCTATTATTCGTCGGATCACTTACCTGCAACATAGATTTATTTTTCAAGTGTAATTTTGTGAAAGCTGTTATGGTTTGTACACTTGTACACCAAAAATACAATAAAATTTAGATTGTAAACAAAGTTCAATCCGTCGCACTAAAAAAAAAAGCTTGTGCGCATCAATGTGTGCGCGATGCTCAACGTAAAAATACGCATGACAGATACGCATATTTTGACCTAAACTGTCAACTGGCTGTCTTCAATGACATGTACTTGATACGACGAATCTTTTCGATAACTTGTAGTTATATAACGCTATTTTCACTACACATCACTTGCGTCGTGAAATGGCATTTACGATGCAAGTGATGTGCAGTGAGAAAAACGTTGTATAACTATAGGTAAATGAAAAAGACTCGTCAGTCTACCAAAGGATACAAATTCTAGTTGAAATTAAATGAATCAATTAGTTGATTTATTTTGCAGTTTAAAAGCTTAAGTCCGGACATCAAACCGTTTAAACGTAAATTTATTATAGACTAGTGGCCCCGGCAAACTTTGTTTTACCATCAAGTAGGCTGATGAAAATTGCAATAAAATCCTCCATACAGAATGACATATTAGTTTTCTTCCGTTTTTTCCGACTGTTCCGAAAACTTTTTTTAAACTTTTTCTTCGCACAAACACGTCGCATATCCTGTACAATCCAACAGTAAAAGAATCATTCAAATTCGTTGACGCGGTCTAAAGCCATTTTGTGGCATATAAACACCATTCAATTTTTATTTATATAGAAGAAGATTTTGTAAACGCATGTTTAACTAAGCCCTGTTGATTTGCCATAGACGTTTTCCAAATTTACATAATTCTTGATTATCTGCTTGCATCGCCAAATTATCACTCGAAGTGAAAGATTACGGCTTGTGTAGTGAAAACAACTTCCGCCGAAATTCAATATGCACGTATTACATAGTAAAAGTCTACGGCGGAAGTCACTCTTCTGATAAATGTGTTACTGCTAAATCTGTTTATATAATCCAACCAATAATAAATGATAGTTTGTCGAAGTGCAGACTGCATGCTGTATAATCGAGATAGGAAAGCGCCTTTGGCTATACTACTCGCGCACCTGGTGTTCATACGTATTCAAGCTAAAAAGCTGCAACACGACAAGTCCCCTTAAAAACTTATTTATTGTTATCTGTTTGTTCGTAATCGCATAAAACAGCCTAATACAGAAAATTAACATTAGAAACAATTGATTAACTTGTGAGCTGAATCAATCTTAAACCATTACACTCTAAAACAGAGTTTCACCACATTGAGGCTCATCCACACAATATAGGGTTCTAGAGCTGGGCATGAGCCACGCCGTTTTATTTTCTTGGTTTTTTTTTTGTCCAACAAGTAGACAACACAAGTAGATTTACGAAAAAGGTGTTAAATACATCGAAACGTCGGACAATTGAAACGAATCAGCTTTTGGTTTACACTGACTGCAACGCCAATAACAGATCACTATGCTATACATCTATGTAAAACATAGCACCATCATTAATCCTCAGACTAAGAAACTATTTCAACAACTTTAGCGCGATCTAGAACTGTCAAAAACTGGAAAAGTAAACAAAAACAAAGTACGCCTCTCCGTTTTCTCATATAATGTAAATTTTCACTCGTGGAATTTAAGGTTTTTATGATCAAAGTCATTAATGATCTATTGAACTGCGGTGCACATCATATCTTTAGGGTTGTTCGCGCACGGGTAGGACCCTTTATTCGTTGTGATACAAGGAATAAAATACACGGGGTACGGAGGTTACTTGCCATGGCAATGGTCTAGTAATTACTGACTTTATTGTTCTTATATTTAGGAATACATACATATACTTATAGGGGTAGATACACATATTATTTGGTTTGGACAAACAAGGGTATTTACGATTAGAAGACGGAGAATGATAGTATTTTTATCTTCTAAATTCTTAGAACAAATGATTTGATTATGTTGATTCTTTAAGGGTAAAATGAACCACTCGTGATGGGAGTAATAGGAACACCGAGGCAGGGCGAATACTATACCGGTTTTTATTTCAGGTGCCGAGAGTTTTCCGGAGAAAATACAAAGACAGATATGGACAGCCATCCAAATAATCGCTCCTAACGGTCCCTCGATTCCGGAATGACTGTGAGACATACATTGATCATGAACCAGATGCCAAGAATCATGCCGCAACCCGTTCAATTTGATTTGGTGTTCATTTTACCTCCAGTATATGTTCATATTACCCCCATTGTATGTTCATTTTACCATCATTTATATGTTCATATTACCCTCGCTACATGTTCATTTTACCCACATGTTTGGAACATTGATCTGTGAAAAGAAGTTTTTAAAATTATAATATTGTTGATAAAATTCTATTTCCATCACAATATTTCAACTTCACGCAGAGGAAAATATTGTAATAGCTAAAGAATTCTGTATAGAGTCAACAAATTTTATTGTTGACCCACGGCTTACCAGCAACTTTTTTAATTTAATAAATTTGCTTATTTATCTTGAAAAATAAATTTGTTGTTTCTACAAATGCTAAAAAAGGCAAGCTGTCAAAGACAAATGTGAGATATTGTAGAAACAATAATTATGATTTGTGGAATCTACAATAGCTATGCATTGATGTAACAAAAGGAGACGTATTGAAATAATAAATCGTGTTTGTTGAGTTTATGATTTGTTTAGGGTTTTATTTTCACTTTTATGCATGTTCAATAATGAATGGACAACAATTGAAATTGATGTAACATAGGTTCAAAAATTATGGTACACACACGCTGAAAAAAGTGGCGAAGCCATTCTTTCTTAGGAATGCCAAAATACCAACACGATTCCGATCCTGTGTCATCTGACGCGTCCTGGATTGAAAATTTTCTAAAAAAGGAACATAATTAAACTACTTCAACTACAATTATATCAATTCTTCGCAAATTACCTGCAACACTGACCATCTATTTTCATTTTTCTATCACAGTCTTTCTGTCTAAGCAATAGAAAAGATATTCCAACTTTCTTCACGTATACTGACTCACTTAAATGTTTGTAAACATGAAAAATAACAACCGTTTTTACGTTATCGTATAAAATATTTGATTCAATTAAATTTAATTTTTGATTCAACAAATATAATCAGTTAAAATTAAAATCGTACCGAAGTATTATTTCTACTGGAAATTTTGTTGTTTTAAAAATAAGGCTGCATTGAATTGAACAATTAAGTGGATTAACTCAATGGGCATGTAACAGGTTAATTCTAAAGACTGTGATTTAAGAATCAACACAGCAGCTTTATTCTGCGTGTTGTTACATTGCATAGACATCCTTCTTCATTTCTGAGCAAAAAAGAAGAATCTGACAGAAAACATGAAAATTGCTAAGGGCGTTTATTTTACCCCCAGTTCCCCTACTACAAAGCTACTGGTAGTTAGCTTCAGAGGTTGCTACTCATGCTTTGAGATTGAGAAATAAATAGAATAATTAAAATTTGAGTAAATATCATGGGAAAACGATGCCAGCATTGATATTTTGAAAGGTGTTTTGAGATTTCCGTAGAAATTTTGATATTTTGAAAGGAATTTTGAGATTCCGGTAATGAATTTTGAATTTATTTGACAGATCTGGTATTCTTTCTGGCGTTAGAGAGCCTCATCTTAGTGTTCTTATGAGTACTTACACTGTTTTTAGCTGAGAGCTTTCAATGTCAATTGACTATGCAAAATGTGAATATCGTGTGGCAAGTACGAAGATACTCATTACGATAATAATTATGTTCAGTCTGGCATTACGATAATTATGTTGTTTCTTAGGAATTCTCGGTTGTCGGATGGATTTCAGCTAATTAAAAAGTAATTCTTAATTTTATGTTAGAATGACTGACTGACTGACATCCCAGATTCTCTGATTTCCTTTGGAATTCTGGAATCCCTATAGTAATGCTGGATTTCCGATAGGCATTCTAGATTTGTTATAACAATTCTGGGATTCTTTTTGGAATATTGTAAATCCGGTATTTGATCTGGCTATTAATCTTTTGAAATTATTCGGGTATCTTCAAGACGGTATTTCTGTAAGAATATCTGGGATTTCAATGAGATTCATGCAAACTCTGGTCCGAATCTTTGCACAGTGACTTTTTTTTTTGCTGATTTTGTGATCGAAATGGAATAGCGTCTAAACCGTTGGTTTTAGCGAGAAAGTTGGTTCAGGGAAGTTTCTTGATTTGTGAAAGCGCTTCTTTTGATACTAACGGCCAGGTGATTAAATCACCTAAAAGTGAGATAAAAAATATTTTTTTTATCTGTTGAAGATAGACGGTCGGTGTCTTCAACAAAGTTGTAGCATATGTTAATTCAAGACACTTTGTCGATGACACCAAATTTCTATCTCTTATACATTACAAGATATGTCATTTTTTCTTAAAATGACACTTAAAAATCAAAATTTTAGGATAACTTTTTTCTAACATTTTTGACATTTTTTGTGCCTTCTACAAAGTTGTTCATCTACCAAAACTACATGTTTTTGCTGAACATTGAAACTTGCTATCTCTTATGGTAAAATAGTTATTTCTAAATAATCGATTTTTATGGGGCTTTTTTGGACTAATAGCATTAGTGTGGACGCAGATTGACGCACTTAGCGATTTGTGATTTTGAAAGGGCTATTTTATGACATTCAAATGACATAAAGAACTTTTGGCCAGAAGCGATCTATTGATTGTTTTGTTTTAACTAGTCAAACCAATGTAATGTTGGGAAATTTATAATGCCACAATTGCTGTAATCTCAAGATCTCTTTATATGACACAGATTTTTAGCTAAAATTCAAAAATTCTCAGAAAAATCTTTGTAAGCATCATCATGAAATTCACTTGCACATAAAGGGAATGCTAGATTTATCGCAAATTTATACTTCAAATCGTGTAAAATTACATAATATACATGAATTAGTGTCCATGCTCGATTATGCGATGTATAGCGGGAATGTAGTAATATTCATATTTTCACATCATTTGTGTGAATAAGCGACAAATATGGCATATATGCATGATTTTATTGATATTAAGTGTTACTCTGAATGGAATTTTCTTAACTGGTTGTGCGTAATGATGATAGCTATCAACTGCCCATAACTGTATATTTGTAACATTCGACAAAAGTAGGCTTTTAGTAAATGGAATACCTAGTGTGCGTTTTATGGCAGTATGGGAGGAAGCTTAACATTTCTAAAAAATTACCAGGAACTCAAAAGTGCTTATTTGAGGCTGATATTTTGTACAACTCATATCGCATACTAGGTGAATTGTCAGAAAATAATTCTAATTGAAATTTCATTGCTATCACATTACTAGCCCCATTTATAATCTCAACGTGACTGTTATGCGGTTATAATTATCAATGTGACAAAACAACTTGGTATTTTTTTTTCGAATTTTCTAGAACAATCTCACAGATTTCAGTAAGTTGATCGAAAGTATTTATCATTTGATGACTCTCCATGGTATTAACTCCATTTTGTCAAAAATGTCGAATGTGACTGTTTTGCAGTTATGGGCAGTCAAGTCTACCAAACATTTTTTTCGATTAATACTTCCATCCACAAGATATTTGAAGTTAGATGCCTTTCCCCATACAAAATAAAATGAGAAAACTTCTGCTGATCAACTATGGACGAAAGCAAAGCAGGTAATCCATTTCCATCGAAATTGTAACTATTTTGTAAATTATCGAGAATTTTCAGATGTATTTCCAAAAACAACTAAATTCTGCAACCCATTCTAAACGTTGTCCATCCCACAGATGTTGATCAATGGAAGAGGAGGTTCCGTATTATGGATCAAATCGTCTCATATTATGGATCAGTGCACTATAACAGCAATTTATCTTCGCGGTAAATGAATGGCGTGTTAGTGACAGCATACGTTTTGGCGTTTATTCGGAAACGTCTTATCGTTGATTCATAACTGTGGTATGGTTTTCATTACCCCACAGTTATGAATCAACGCTTCTAGGAACATGGTTGACATTTCATTTTCTACGGATGGAAAAAATATGCTTAAGTATATTATGATTGATTGCTATACAGTGTAAATATATGTTTCACGTTGGTAAAATGTGTTATGCGTGATTGCAACTCTATTTGATGAGATATTAACCTATTAATTCGAATTTGATCCATAACTGTGGGGTGACTGTACATTGATTTGACTAAAACGAACCAAACCTCATGTATTGCCAACTAACAAGTCTTGCTATATCACTGCACTTATTTCTTAATACCATATTGACGAAAAAACAAAATCAGCCTTGGTCTATGACAAATGCAGTTCGATGCATGTATTTGATTAATCTTACGTTTTCGTCTCAAGCTATCGAAGATCGTATACGTCAATAGGTTTTTATTGTCGTGTTCATCGCATCTATGATGGAAGCAGAAAAAAAACCTCCTCGAAGGTTAGGGTAACGTAGTTGTTTGACAATTATTTGAACTGAAACCTTGGATTCCGGAGACGAATAGCTGATTTGTCGGATTTCCTATCGCAATTTGGAGTCGAATTTAATTGCATCACCTAAATCACTTCTTCATCATCAATCAGCAGTTTAGTTCCATTAGGTTGATCTATTGCAGTAGCACGAAAGGTTTTTTTTATGTGTCTGATCACGTATGGAGCCGCTGCTGATTTGTTCTAATCGTGCTAAACGCAACTTGGCAGGACGGTTGTATAGTGACCATCGACTGCTACTAGAGATCATGGCCATCGGCTTGTCTCGTTTCGGGGAGGTAACACAGTTTGAAAAGTGGAATTCGGTTTTCCATTTGGCTAATACCAGATAAGTCGGCTTTCGTACGAGGAGTGGCGTTTTGGGTACGCGTTCTCATTGGAAACCGGTTATTTTTGCATGCATACAAATTTGAGACAGGTCAATTAAATTAAGTCAATCTGTTGGCGAACGGACATCCGATTCCGTGTGGTGATATTTATCTTATTAGCGTGTTTGATCGAACAGGTTGGTGGTACGTATAGATTTATTGATATTTTTTTACTTAAGCCTAAAAATCTCTTAAAAGCTAAAGCTTCACCTAACTCCAAGCAAGTATACTAAAATTCTTCATTTCGTTTATTTAGCATAGGGCGCATTGCAATGTACATCTACAATCACGAGATTATAAGAAAAAATATCACCTTTAGTATTCACAAACGAAAAACAACACGAGGCTGGGGGGCCACGATTTAACATCTACCTAATCGACTTCCAGCTTCCGGAAGCTTCCGATCATGCCACTGTCCAGATCGCCACGGCACGTGTCCGCGTAGAAGGAGGAAGATTTGGTGATTTCGATGTGCATTTCGTCCATGGCCAGCAGTTGGGCCCGTTTGGCCCTGCAGCGCTCCTTGAACTGAGCGATCATGTCGGACAGGGGGCCTCCGGTGCCACCGTATTCGTTGGGGAGGATGCGTTTGTTGAACTTGGTCGAGAAGTCGTTCACGGTGCGGAACAGCTGTAACGATAAATGAGATGAAGGCCGATTAGATACGGAGTGGATAGGCAGTCGTATGTTGGTTTCGTTATCAGGGATGGTATTCATTGATATATTTTAAGTTGAGTCTTTAACATTTTTTGTAATGAAAAATATAAAGATTTCAGCGGGTCAGTGGTCCAACAAGCCGATTTATACGCAGGAGAAAATCTTAAAATCGATTATTTAGGCAATGCTGTTTGAAACTGCATGGTCTATAACTGAAACGTGTATTACATTATTTCCACAAATATGAAAGTTGACTATTTCAAATATGGGGTCATGCACAAACTACGTCACGCTCCAGAGGAAGCAGGGAGTCCAGCATAGCGTGACAAGCCTTTCAATTTTATTTGAGGTCGCATGCAAAAAGCGTGGCAAGAGGGGGAGGAGCGGGTAGGAAAAGTCCCCATATGAAAATGTGGACCATTCTAAATTTGAATGACACAAAACAAAGGGTCTAACTAATGCAATCAAATTTGTAGAAGTCAGTTTTCGTCTTAAGTTTCATTCTAAAGCTCTAAATGCATCTTTCCACGAAAATCGGCTTTCAAGTTCACAATGCAGTGCTAGTAGATGCAAGCTTTTTTTTAATGAATACAAAGTTAAGGTTTAATAACCAAATTCACCCTTGATTTGATAGTAATGGAAACGCAACGTGGCTCTGGATACCGCAAAGCTACATAGAAAATTCAAACCAAGCAAGGGCTAGTTCATTATATCGTTACTCTGAAAAATGCCATCAGCGACGGAAAATCTCATTTTGCTTAGCTTGTTCATTTATTTCTGCTTAGAGCATATTGTGGTTTTGATCTTGAACATGAATTAAGCTCTAGAGCTTTCGGGATTACTGACCATTGGTGTTCAATCAAAACAAATCGTGAGCAAATTTATATTTATTGGATTTTGAAAATTAGAAAATTAACGTAGAGTATGGGCACAGAACAGATAGCCATCCTAGAACAAAAAGTAATTTTCATCTAGAGTACAGAAAAAGTGAAGAAGAGTAGGCGAATAAAACATTACTTGCCCCACTGGCATTTACAGTGCATCATATTGACGTTAATTTCGTCTAAAATGATCTGCCTCGCTCGTATAATTTGTTTGACGTTATGTCAACACCGTTGATTCGCTAGCACAGTAAGCCTTGCAGCCTCGCAGTGCACAAAATCCAAACATTTGGCAACAAAAGCCCGACACGCTTTGAATTGCAAAGACAAGCATTTTTCCACTGATTATTGTCTTTTGATGTTTATTTGGATTTCTTTGGGGATGTGTTAGCAAAATGGTGTGGTAACTGATAATATCATTTATGTGAGACTGTAGTTTCCTACATGATACAACAACTACAAACCTCCCCCGCCCCTTGGTTTACTGTGAATGAATTTGTTATCAAACTTATAAAAAAATAACGTCCACCGTTTTAAAGCAATAAATAGATATCAAACATAGTTTTTCTACATGTTGCGGCACACAGTTTTTGCTTGACGAGCTTGATTTTTGCAAGCCTCAAAAACGCCTTCACGCAACGGCATTTCTAACACGATCGCACAAACACTCTCGTGAAGGATGCGGTTGAAATTATTCAATGTTTAGTTCCAATGTATCGAGTTTTGTTTATTGCTTTCCATCAAAGGATTACTATGATGTAAATGAAGCAGATACCTCCGTCTGATGTGCAAATTTTTAGACGAGTGCAAGGTTGATCAATTTGTTGCGGTGTTATGTTATTTAGTTTCTTTGAATTACATTAATACAATTTTACTCTGCTTTGGCACCACAGTTTGGAATGTTTAAAAAAGATTTGTCTCCGAGTCCTCAGACTTAGCACCCGACATGGCACGTTGTATAGCGCATCAGATCCGCTATCCAGCCTGAATACAATGGCTGACGTTTGAGGAGCAGAAACGATTACCGAATTTCGGTGTTCAGCCAGAGTCGCGATCTACAAAATCAGAAATAAAACTAAGTAAATTGCTCAGTTATTTTTTCTTTATTTGATGGAATTTATACTCATCTTTGGTCATTTATTCCCACGAATTTCTTAAATAGTGCGGGCCGAAGTGTGGAATTACGTCGGATCAATTAGATGTCCTAACTGCACTTGTTGAGCGTGAAATGACGAATAAACGCAGTGTAGATACCCAACTAATCCGACATAATTACATAGGGCTTATTCACAAATTTTATAAAGCTGAAGGTGGTGGGTGGGTGTCCTTGAGATGTTACAAGTCATATGAAATTTGATAAATATTCATACAAAGTGCGTTACGTCAACAAAGGGTTTTGATGGGTGTCAAAAACGGTAAATTTTAGCGTTACGAAATTTGTGAATAAACCCATACCGTTAAAATTAATATATTTATAAAATGCTTGACTTCATGAGTGCTTTTATTTTTCAACAACATTTAATGAATTAAAAATATCCATGTCACAATATTTAATAAGTTCAAAACTTGGTTGAAAAATATGCTTATGAGTTAAAAAATATCAATGTTTATGACGATTAAAACTCCTAATAACATATTACCCTGGAGATGGGACAAAGTTTGAATCAATCCGATACGATTTTTTACTTAAACTGTTATGCTATTTCTGGTTGTTTGCACATTTCGAAATTTTCGGTTTTGAAGATGACATATGTTGGGTTACCGGACCCTTCCCAACATCGAGTAGGGGGTAATTTATTGATCTGCCATAAGCGGAATTGGGTTGCTGGTTTGAGGCCTATCCATTCCTTCCTTGGGGTCCAAAACTTCCTTTTCGTCCATAATAATACACACATAGTCCGACACTTAACACGTTTATTATCAACACTTAAAGTTATTTATTATTCATTACGATTCACATATATTTACAGGGTCTACAATTAGATTTCTACAGCTAACACGACAGTTTAAAACACATTAAAATCCAATTTGGCTCTTCTCCTACCGTCCTACCTTAAGAGCTAGAGCCTACTGATGAGTAAGGGTCTGAATTGGGTGACGATCATGCGAATGACGTCATTACTAGTCTTACTCTATAGGAGAGCAGAAATACTCCGAGGAGAGGCTTTATTGACCAGTGAAGTAGCAAGAGTGGGTGGGCTTACTCCCAAACAACATAAATGAGACAATTGGCAATCAAGGTGTTCACTGAAATATGATCCGTGATTATATCATAATGCTCGCAAACTATAAAACCATCTCCTCTTGATTTTTTGATTTTGTTTTGTCAATATTTGTATGTTATTAATATTCCAGAAAAAAAACTTCGCGTGGATTAACTGAAATTAGCATGGAAGAACATGAATCAGATCAAAATATAACATGAGAAAAGTAAGGACAATGTAAATTCGTCGAAACCGCTAAATACGTTATATTCGGCCTACAAAGTAAAATTTATAAAATCCCGCGAAATTACACGTAATTTGTCAAATTAGGAGAACTTATACGATTATCTCAATAAACTTCTGATTTTTGTTTATGAAAATTGTTTACTAATTTTGAGTCGAGATTCCATTAAAAATGTTCTAATCGTCCATCTTGAAACGTTTTTCTGGCTTGTTTGTCTTGCTCTAAAATTTGCATCGACAATATGATATTAAACTTATCATCTCAATTTGTAAAATAAAAAAAAGTATTTCCTTAGAATTTAAACAGATAAATATTTTCAGAATATTTTCACTGTAACAGCCATATCATAGCTCTTTAAGTTCAAAAAGGTGAAAAAGAAATGAAAAGATCTGATATAGAGAAGTTTTTTTGTACAAAATCCTCTAAATCTAAGAAAAAAGCATCTAGAAAACTCTTGAATTATAGACGCCTCAACATAAAGCGTTCATGCCATCTACCATATATTTTTAATTCTAAAAATGTAAGTTTATAAGAAATCGTTCTTTACTCTGGATGGTTTACCCCCCTCTTCATTTGCTTATCACAGAAAAGAAAGATGCAGAAAACTTGAGGGAATGTTATCGAGAACTATGTTCGATTTGTTTGATCACTTACTACACTCATTGTTGTTTAAGGAAAATAAATAAATAAAAGTCTGGAATATTGTAAGAAAATTGCATGATTTTATTTTATTACATACTAGTGGTCCCGGCAAACTTCGTCTTGCCATCAAGTAGGCTGTTGAAAAACGCCATGGAACGCCCCGTGCAAAATGGAAGTTCCGTTCACTTCTGTTTTTTCAACTTTTCCGTTAAATATCCTTTGCTTTTTATAGACACAAACACGTCGGAACACTTCAGGAACATAACTATTGAAGAATTTTCAAAATCCGTTAACCCGTTCTCAAGCCATTCCGTGACATACAAACATCATTCCATTTTTATTTATATAGATGTGCACTACAACATATACGCTTTGGCCGTTTTTTCTTACAAAATGATTAATTGAATCCAGGCTTTCAATTTTCGTTTGACCCGAAATTTTCCACGCAGCATGTAAATAACTTAAAATTTGCTCAGTTGGAAATCATCAGCATTTCATAATCAAACTTTTGAGATATCACAAAACTCAGATTTAGTCAAAAATGGCGATTTTTTGAATAAGCAATAATTCTTAAATGAACAGATTAAGAGCAATATTCCAAATATCATAAATTTGGTTTTTGGAATATTTTTTTATTAAAACTGCTTGTTAAGTTAAGCTTGTTAAGTATAACTGTCTCAAAAATTTTAAAATTGAAAAATTGAGTTTTTTTTTTGTGCAAAATTTGATGTTTGCGATAACTAAAACAATGTGTAAAAAATTGTGAATTTTTAGCTAAGTAAACTTAAAGTTATGTCTGAATTGCGATTAAGATTTCAAGGTCATCTGAGCACTAGAAGCCGAAACCTTGACCTCCAAACTTGACCATTCAAAAAACATTTATCTCATTCATATTGAAATTCATTTAAATAAAAAAAAATGTACAATCTGATTACTAAAATAAGGAGGAAATACAAAACAATTTTTCGTTACCCTTAAATTCAATGAAAATATTCCGCTCTACCTTTTTTGCAACAACCTTGGAGTAGAAATCTAGGAAAAAAGATTTAGACGAGTTGTCTTGTCTAATTCTGTACATTTTTTCGAAAAATTTACAGTGTAAAAAGCTTGCCCGCCGCCACTAGGTGCGCTAGTGTTCGCGTTAATTTAAGGCAGCTGTTTTTGTTGTCATCATTCCCATCTGTTCTGTGGTATGGGGCTAGCAATTTTTGATTTTTGCATGGTATTTTGTTGATTACAAATATTAAGGTATAGTGCAAGAGAAGGATAGATTTTTGTGCAGAATCCCATAATGTTCTTTAACAATGTTATTTCAGTAGGCTTAGAGTTACCGTAATACGAGATCAAATTAATCACTTCGGAACAGAAATTCAATCCGCGGTTATTAAGTTGACATGCAAATTTAAGCTTAGTATATTATGTAAGCTTGAAAATAAACTACTTATTTAGAGCACTTTCGAAGTCATACAAAGTAAAGATCTTTGTTTTCCAATAGTAAAATTCTCGCACAGCCTGCCCAAAAAATGCCTACATCTAGGCGTAGAGTACGGATTTTCAAAGTTTCCTTATGCCTAGTTCTAGTTCTTCTTGCATGATTTGGCGTAGGTGCAGGGGTATAGCCGGTATACTGTGGGTCAGTTTTACATGCAACATTAACTCAACTTTTGTGAAGACACCAACTTTGTATAACGAGAAGATCCAAAAATGAATTTTTTGATCTCACTGTTAGGGGGATAGATTAAAATATTAAATACTTAAAAAGTAGCGCATTTACAGTTTTGCTTAGAAACCCGGACACCTAGAAGTAGTGTTGCTTCAAACTTGAATTTTATCAGCAAATTCGTATATAGTTCCAAACTATAATGTATTTTTACAACTTTCATAGCTTCTTGTTTGCTATACTGCAAAGAGAATTACATTATAAAGGTCGAACACGAAATTATTGCGACATCGAAAATGTCATGCCAATTTTCTTATAATGTTAAGAATCAAATCAAAATTTTAGGGTAGTTTTATACATATACAGTGGGATTCCGTTTTTGGCAACAAAGTTGAAATTTTCAGTTGCCAAAAACGGAACCGTGCCAAAATCGGAACCCATACTTCAAATTTTATTTTTCAACTATTGGTTTTGAAAGCATCATTACAATGTTAATACATCATTTTTATGGAATCATAAGGCGTTGAGACTTCGAAAAGGTTCACTTCGAAGCATTTTCCCGAAGGGTTATACTATGCTATGAATCTATAGCTCCGTAATATTAAATCTGGCAAACGATTTTCTGGTCGCATTTTTACGCCTCAACGTCTTCAATTATTTTTTAGAAGCTTTATGAATATTTTTTGTATAAAAGGGCCTTGTAAAACCAATAATCGCATAAGTGACTTTTATTGAAGAACTGGACATTTTCTTAAAACTATGAGAGAAAACGAACACAAAAATGTTTTCTTTTCAAGGCGTATTTGCGAATCAAAAGCGCTGGGTATTGCAAAACGGCATGACCTTTTTTTCTAATTAAATGAACATTTAAGTTTAGAATTGCTCCTTCAATTTATGTTTCTGATAAAGTAAAGCATTTTATAATAAATGGTTGACTGTATCAAAAGGGCAAACATAAACATGAGAAGATGCATAAATGTCTTGTAATTGTGTAGAATTTAATTTTTACTTGAAATAATCTTTAATTCAGCTTGATATATGTTTTACACCTGCCTTATGAAATCAACTGAAATTTACAGGATCCTGTTATGAAACCTCAAGAACCTTATAGGAATCTTCAGGTTCTCATAATAAATCTACAGAAAAAACTCTTGAGCTCTGAAGCATCTTGCCAAGCATCCGTAGAATCTCGCATAGAGTTCTCAGGATCTTGCTAAGGATTTTGCTATGAGTTAACATCTTGGAATTCCGCTGCGATGTTGCCGTAAATTCTCAAGTCTTCGATGAAAAAAATAAAAGTATATTATTATCAGGCTACCAGTAGCACACCTCAAATTCCTTTGGGAACCTTTTCAAAATCCTCAAGCTTTCGCCGAAAATATTAAAAATATTACTAGAAATTCACATTATCCCGCTTAAAATTTACAAGACGCCCTAGAGTTTATTAGGAATCACCAGATTTTGGACATAATCCTCCATAACCAGTTATACACTCTAACGATCCCTTAAGAAGGTCTCAGTGTCCTCTTGGAATCTGCAGATATCCTCATGAATTCGTTAAAATTTCTGAAAAGTCCCACAAGAACGAAGAATCCCTTGAGGATTCTCCAGGGTACATTTAGGAAACTCATAGACTCAACTCGTAAGGAACATTTTGATGATGTTGAGACCCGTATCCTTGATTAACAATCTTGTACAGAATTCTGGATCGTCTCTTAACAAATCTAACGCCTTATAGAGTCTATAGAAAAGAGAGAACGTAGCTTTAATTAGTTGACGCAGAAAGATCAATATACACACCAATACCACAGACAAAAAGTAAAAACACTCTCAGTCGTATTTATCGCACGCTCCAATGGTATTATTGAAAATAAATTGTAGTTTGGACTGTAGTCGCATTTGTCATGTTATTTAATGAAATTTAAAAAAAGTTATGCTACACGCCATTTTGCTGTACATATTTGTATCTAATATTGCGGTGTGTTTTTACATTCGCAATGTATATAAATCCATAATAATAAAGACAGCGAGACAAAATTTATGATTGTAACTCTGTGTGAGTCATAGATTTTTCGTTGCTTTTATGTCGGTGCTGGTGCTTTGTTCGAACAAGCTGTTCCAAATCTGAAGAACAGTGTTTTTTTATTGTATCACCTACACAGTTAAAATTAATGAAGATTACACGTCATGTAAACATTATTTATGCGATGTAAACACGACGTCATGTAAATTTAAGTCTTGAATCATGTAAATTTTTGTTATATGTCACGTAACCACATAGAATCCTGCCGGATTACATGATATATAATTGAAGTTTACATGACATACCATGTAAATGTCCATTTTATACAACGCTCCGATTATGTGCATTATATGTCTCAGAAATTTACACGTTTCGTTCGAACTGTGTACTGGCAGACTCAAGTGGGCTGGTCACTCAATATGAATGCCTATGAAAAAATAATGATCTTAAGTTGAGATACTGGTGGAGATTATTGGTCTCATGAAACGTTGCCTATGTATGACCATGACCATTCTGAAGTAAATAAGCGCGTACGCGAGTCCTTAGTAGTTGGTGAGATTTGGGGAAACATCGACGAAAATAGAGATCTGGAATGTAATCGGTGTGGAGTTGACATGCTATTCAAGTGACTAAAGCAACAGACACGATAATATTTACAAAAATTTTAATGGTATTGAAAAATGTTGCCAAAAACGGATCCATTTTGTTGCCAAAATCGGGGGGTGCCAAAATCGGAGCATGCCAAAAACGGAGCATGCCAAAAACGGAATCCCACTGTATTTACTTCAAAAATCAAAAGAAAAGTTTATCGATGGAGTCTTGAGTGTATAATTGAAGGCATTTTCGCTTGATGCCCTCCATCAAAGTCTTTACAGTGTCATCCGGTACCAATTTCTCAGTTTTTTTTTTCATTTTCCTAATATGTCCTTCTCGTCTTTGACTGTCTTCTTGCTCTTAAGTTTGGCGGATTCATGTCTTTTGGAACAAAATGGACAGAATTGGCCTCATACCACTCCAGGACACTTTTAGAATAATGGCATGATGCCAAACCGTGCCCTTTGTCACGAAAGGCTCACTCCTCAGTCCACAAGAGCAGATGGCCTGCCAAATGAGATATTTGGACGTGAACTTTGACATTTTCTTCTTCTTTAATTTGTCGTCCACATCGAACTTGCTCTTGCCGGTGAAAAACTCCAATCCCGGAATTTGCTTAAAATCGGCTTTTATATACGTTTCATTGTCCATCACACAGCAGCCATATTTTGTCAGCATCTTCTCGTAGAGCTTCCGTGCCCGAGTTTTAGCCGTCGATTGTTGCCGCTCATTGCAGTTTGGGAAGTTCTGTACCTCGTATGTATGTAGTCCAGCTCTCTTCTTTGCATTCTGGACGTAGCTCTGCGACATGCCGATCTTTTCAGCAAAATCACGGCTTGAGAAGTTACGATTTGCTTTAATCATCCGCATCAACCTTCCCCTACGTCTTTTTGTTCTCCGGTCCCGGTTTTTTTTTTCCAGCTCTTTTACCGTGGTCTAACGCCATCGCTCCTGGAACCGCTTCAACACTTTGGAGACGGTTGAATGGTGAATGTTCAATATTTTTCCCAACTGCTGCTGCGACAGGTCAGGAAATTCCAGGTGTTTGGAAAGAATTTGTTCTCTCGACTCGCGTTGGTTCACCTTCATTTTCGTTGAATCAAAAAACACGACTTCGAGTTTGACAGCATGAAAACAATACACATCAATGAGAAATTGAGCAAATTTAGTTGATTTTTACACAATGGTAGAAAAGTTATGCCCTGTTGAATGTGTCGCAATAATTTCGTGTTCGCCCTTTATGACGCAATATTCACTAAAATAATTAAAATTTCATGATATGTCTTGATTCGAACATCGTTATAAAGCTGATTTGTTTCGAATTGCGAACACTTTCATTCAACTAAAATGCTCACAAATTTAATCAATATTTCAATCAAATGGCATTTTGCGCACTTCATCTGTTAGGGATGAATGACCTTCGGGTTAAAGTCCCTCTCAAACAACAACAACAGCACTTTATCTTAGACGCGTTCTCTAGCTTTCGGTTTCAGTTTCAGCCAAATTCACTATTATACAGCCAAAAATGATGTGAAAGATGAGGATAAATTACATAACTCCCATTCTTTGCCGCACTTGGTATAACGACATGCAACATCTATTATTTAACAGGTTACATTTTTTGGTTTCGATTGAATATACCAAAACGAAAGGCACCGCTTGAGCTCAAGCTGAAGCTCAATACAAAAGGCGCTGCTTGAGTTTATCGTTTCGAGGTTCTAGGGAACACTTCTGTGACCATCAATTAGCTGCTTTTGATCATTCTGGTTCAAATGAGAGCATATTTTATTCCACAATCTGGGCTGTCCGGGTTTATAACCTTTCGGTCGTCGCGCAAATTTTTGTAACGCGAGTAGTCGCGCGTTGTACTTTGTACAACACCCTTGGTTTTGCGAATATCCCAGGATTCTGACCACTTAGAAAGATGACGTCTTCGGCGAAATTGTTCAGTAGCTCAAAGGCTATCGTTGTTTTAGCCAAGAAATTCGGGATTTTCCTACTAGGCGGCGCTAGTGAGCATGAAACTAGTACTTTCGCAGATCTCAGGAACCTTACCACTTAGAAAGATGGCGTCTTCGGCAAAGTTGTTCGATAACTCAAGTACTATCATTGTTTGAGCTAGTTGATTCAAAATGTTGCCACCAGGTGGCGCCAGTGAGCATATAACATTTGTTTCACATATATCTCAAGAGCCTGATCACTTAGAAAGATGGCGTCTTCGGCAGAGTTATTCAGTAGCTCAAATCATTTCTTTGTTTAATCCTTAAAGTTCGAGATTTTTTAAAATAATGATAGTCTCTGAGATTCTGAACAACTTCGCGAAGGTGCCTGTCTAAAAACTCAATATCCTGCAGCATCCACAAAACAAAAATTTTATGCTCATTAGCGCTGTCTGGTGACAAAATATCCTATTTCTTGGCTCAAATAATCATAGCCCTTGAGCTACTGAACTACTTTGCGAAGACACTATTTTTCTAAGTAGCCAGCCTCCTGAGATATCTGAAAACAAAAGTTTCATGCTCACTAGCGCCGTCTAGTGGCAAAATTTTATATCAAAAAGCTGAACAATCATAGTCCTTAACTTACTAAACAACTTTGCTGAAGACGCCATCCTTCTAAATGATCAGGATCCTAAAATATCTGCATAACAAAAGTAAAACTTCCATGCTCACTAGTGCCACCTTGCGGTCGAATTCAGAATTAAATGAGGTACCATCAGATAGCACTTCACCTTCAGATCAACTTTACTAAAGACCCCAAGTTTCTATATTATCTGGATTTTGAGATATACCGATTTCAAACTGTGGTTTACTCGAACCGTATATAGTGCGTTTATTATTATGCGACTTCCATGTACATTTGCTGATTTTATCGTATTATAAAGGGCCATACTGTAAATAAAAACTGTCGAGTATTGTTCTTAAGAAGATTCGTGAGGAATACATTTTGGTTTGCAGTCGATAGATATCTTTGTTGCAAAATGATAGCATATAAATCACAACTGTTGTACAAAGTACAACAGCGCGACAGCCCAAAGGATAAACAGCTGATAATCATGCTTCGTAATCCGGACACTGGCATTTAACTATAAATAGCGAAATTTTATCGCGTTTATCCAATAAATTACACTTATTTTTCACGAGAATGCACTTTTCTTGTTATGTTTATCACTTGTTATGAGAATGAAACACATACTGACTATACAAATACCGGGCACATATCCGAGCACCATTCTTAGGAAACTGTTAAGCAGTAGAGATGGTCGGGTTTCATATTTTTCAAACTCGAACCCGACTTATTTTTTTCTTTCAAACCAGGACCCGACCCGAACCCGAGACAAAAAATGAAAAGCATACCCGGACCCGACCCGAACCCGAAAAATTTTCGCTGTTCAAACCCAAAACCCGACCCGAAACTCGAAAATGTTTTCTAAGAAAAACCCGAATAGAACCCGAGTTCGAAAAGATGACAAATTCATCGTTTCTGATGCATACGGAAGCTTTCAGGTTGTTTCTATGTGAACAATTCTCACCAAACCCGACCCAAACCCGACTAAACCCGACTTTTTTTAAGCCCAAACCCGACCCGTACCCGATAATTTCTTAGCCTTCAAACTCGACCCGAACCCGAACCCGAAAAAATAAAAATTTTCTAACCCGAACCCGACCCGAACCCGTCATTACCGCACCATTAGGGTGGATCAAAATTTAAAAATGTTTGAGAATCCATTCTCCCATTTGTTTCTTACCATCCTTACCATAAAAATAGTGTTCTGTGAAATTTTCAGCTTTCTAGCGTGTTTGGAACATTTCTCAAAATTTCTCCCTAGTAATTTCCATATAAACCTACATTGTCTTTGGGCCACCTTTAAATCACCACCTAGAAAGCTGAAAATTTCACAGAATACTATTTAATGTTAAGGATGGTAAGGAGCATATGGGAGATTGGATTCTCAAACTTTTTTAAAATTTGATTCGCCCTACCCACCATTTTACATTGGGGGTTTGAGCTCATACCCCAATTAGGGTAACCCGGTGACCCCTTATGAAAAGAATGGTATATCTGTGTCAAAAGCACTATTTATGTCTATAAGATACATCTGAAGTCACTGTGAGCATTTAGTATTCGGAATATGAATGAAAATTGTATAAGTTATTTGTATTCGATTGATTTTTGTTAAGCGTGCAGAGAATCAAACAGGTGGGGGAACTAGGTGCTATATGCCCCTCTTCGATATTTAACGAATCAGATTTCATATAAAACTAAACATGACTGAGAATCCTTTCTATTCATGAGACTGTCTCACTATGCAAATTTGACAGTTGCAACACGCAGCAAAACAGGAATAATCCAAAAAGTATCAAAAATCGAATTTCAATGTAATTTTTTTACGAAGTTCGTTTCACCATTTTTTTGAGTCAAATATCAAATTTTGAAGTTCGAGATTTGGATGATTGTAAAAAAATAATGTGTGGGGCCCAGATAGCCGTAGTGGTAAACGCGCAGCTATTCAGCAAGACCAAGCTGAGGGTCGTGGGTTTGAATCCCACCGGTCGAGGATCTTTTCGGGTTGGAAATTTTCTTCACTTCCCAGGGCATAGAGTATCTTCGTACCTGCCACACGATATACGCATGCAAAAATGGTCATTGGCACAGTAAGCTCTCAGTCAATAACTGTGGAAGTGCTCATTAGAACACTAAACTGAGCAGCAGGTTTTGTTCCAGTGGGGACGTTATGCCAGAAAGAAGAAGACGAAGAAAAAAAAATAATGTGAGATTGTGATAAGCCTTACAAAAGGAATCATACAAAATATGTGACAAAGGGGGAGGCGGTCGTAAAAGTTGAAATTTAGCGTGACATAAATTGTGCATCGTCCCTTTACAATGAATCAAAACAAAACACTACTTGAGTCGATTTTACACTGGTACAGAAACGTCGTATGTAACTGAATGAAACGGCTAACCAGTTTGTCATATTTTTTGAGGGAAGTAATAGAAACTACCTAGTTTTTGAACGTAAGCTGATTGTATGCAAAAGTTAACCCGTATAGGCCTGAGTGAAGGCTATAATTCTAAAACCCTCACCGCACAGTGAATTCTTAATGGATTAATATTATTTTTTGTCAGTATACTGACACACATTTCTAGTTTCTAGAAGTGGACAGAGGAACGCGGAAATATTCCTGTGGCCGGAGTTATTTCGATGAATCACTGGGTCAGGTCAGGTGAACAGATCACTGTGCGTTTGTGCCCCTGGAGGTAGGCAAATTTTAAGTCACAGATAATTTCTGGAATCGGCTATAATGTGGCCACTATATGACGGAATTTTAAGAAAATTGTATCATTGTAAACCTTTTGAGAAACGATTGAATTGGATAACTATGAGTTTTGCATTTGATTGATCCTACAAATGACTATTTTTGGGTCCAGGGACGCCTTAAACATACGATAAAGTGGACAATTTGTATCTGAACATCTGACCAAGCTTATGGGATCGTATTTTAGAGCACAAGTTTGTTTGATTTCTACTTTTCGAGAATTGAAAAGGTTTAGTATCCAACAAATCTGTAGCCGGTTATTCCGGGCATTACGTCCGAATAGCCACATCCGGTATATTTTAAATGATGCAAAACTCTGCATTTATAATGTTGAATATCAGATCTTAATGATTTATGCAAATTAAAATGATTGTCATTGGAAATAAATAAAGATAACTTGGCATGTCCCAAAAAATAGCCTTTTTTACCTGACTTGACCCAGTGACCCACCGGAATAACTTCAACCGAAATTTGAACAGCTGAAATCGGTGTTCTGATTTAAGTGTGTGAAATGAATATTTGAATGCCACAAGCATGATCCAATACAATCATAATTTGAAAGTATACATGTATTTTGCACAATATTTAAACGAAATGTAGAAAAATCATATTATTTTATCTTCACACTTAAACCAGAATGCCGTGCTCAGCTGTGCAAATCGCGATTTAAGTTCGTTTACTGACATCTCAGCAAAAGTGACATTTATTGTCAGTGGCAGGAGCTGCTATGAACAAACTTGATTTTTTGCTGACATATCAGTTGAACTTTAATTGCTGACCGCTCGGCTTCCGGCTGTCTTCCAGTTCCGGACAGCTTGATTTTTTACCAGATATCCTAATAATTTTTGGACCAGTGACCCAAAATACACTCATTTTCACGGATTTTCAATTATGGTATCAATCATGCAAATAAGAGGAATGAATATTCAGAACATTATCGCAACACGTGTTATTTTTCATCATAGATGGGGTGGTTTTTGGATGGGCGATTTGCAGGTTTAGTAGAACTCAAATTACCGTTTTGATTCATATTACGGACAGCTTTTAATTCCGGACACTCTTCTTTGTATGGGATACATTTCACATGAAATGTTTCAGTTTTTGCCGTTCAAAAGTTCGCACTTTTGTAGCTCGTTTAATTATGCTTTTTTCATCGATATCTCTAAAAATTAATATTGCTCAACTGCATTACACGTTTGTTTAGTGGTTTAGCGATTTCAATTGATGATTTGACTTCTCGATTTGATTTTCATGAGCTGTCCGGAATTTAAATCAAAGTGTCCGGAATTCAAAGCAAAAGTGAGGAAGCGTCCGGAATAAGAATCATGGAAAGTCCACACATTTGTATTTATTTAAAATTATTCACGTTGCAGAATTAAAATCTTCGCTCACAATTCGAAAGCTAAGTGTGTTCAACGCTCGATAATGCGGAGGAATCATACAAACTGATTTATTTTATATGCTTTTTGATCAGTTTTACTCCACTGAGTCCTTAAGTGTCCGTAATATGAATCAAAACGGTACTCAAACAAATGATGTCAATGCTTTGCGTTGGTAATGAATCACTATTCTTGGAGTGAAAATATTCCATGGTATACTTATTTAAAGAATTCGAGACGTTTTTTGATTATGTCAGGTTTTCTGTATTCATATGATCACTGATCAGATCAGAGGGAGAGTACCGTTTTGTCTCAAATTCCGAACATGTTCCGGGGATGTTCCAGAAACATTTCATTGGAATATGTAAATAAATTTCAAGAAGAGGACGGCCATTTATATCTTAAATATAATGTCATTTATGGCAATTTGAAATCTAGGAATTGTAACAATTGTAAGTCAGATGAATTTGTGTAAAATTTTTCATTTGAATACGAATTATTCGTGCTGTTCGGAATTTGAATCAAGGTGTTCGGAATATGAAACAGAATGAGCTCAGTATTCGGCGTTGTCAAATGTTGCTTCATTTTTTCCCAAAAGTTACCGTTTTGTCTCATATTCCGAACACTCGGTTTTTTGTATGGCGATTTGGTTAAAATGTTTCTCTGAAATATGTCATCAAATTCTCAGGAAATGGCAGCCACGAATTTGTACAGTTAGCCCAATGAATGATTCTACGCTTCATGCTACGCTAATCCAAATTAGAGATTAGGCGTGGCCCTGGTATTTTGATCACGAATAAAAAGAAAATTTGTTCAGATTGTGTTGTTTTCACAACAGACGTTAATTATCATCTCATCTAAAGCGACACTCAATGACGCAAATTAAACTAGTTTGATGTAACTGAAGTTTTGTAGTTATTCATTAAATTAGAATGCCGTTGATGTTGCGGTAATTGTTTACTGGAAATTTTCCTTTAGAAGTGAAAATTATTCAAGTTTATTGAGTACGATTAACATTCTGCTTCGAACGATTCTTTAAAAAGAAAAGCTCAAACGACATACTCAACTGTTACTACCACTCAAAAATAAGTGTCAATGTTAAACAGCCTTCTTTAGCCTAGTGGTATTGTTCGTAGCTACAAAGCTAAGCCATGCTGAAAGTATCCGGGTTCGATTCTCTGTTAGTCCAGGATGTTGTAGTAATGGAAATATCTTTGACTCCTTTGGTCATAATCGTGCTTGTCATACAATATACGAATGCAAAAAAACAAAATGACAACTTTGACAAAGGAAACTCTCACTTAATACCTGTGGAAGTACTCTTAGAACATTAAGCTGATTATCAGGCAACGTTACAATGAAAAGAAGAAGAGGTCTAGTAAACAATGATGATAAACCGTTCAAATTATGAAACTCAAAAATTTAATTGATTAAACATCTTGTCTACTCACGTTGAATCTCTTCCTCAGCTTGTCACTCAGCAGCGAGACACAAAACTCCAGAAGCGTAACCGCCGTCGCCGGAAGTCCGATAAAGTTGAACGACCTCATCCTGGTGGGGATGCCATGCTGTATGCTTTCGGCTACCTTTTTGATATCGACCAGAGACCACAGTCCCATCAACTTCATGGACAGCTGTCGCTCGTCAATGCACTGGACATAGCCGCAAATCTGTGCCTCCTCGTCGTCTGCTAGCACTTCCTGAACTAGGAAATGTGCCCGGGCCAACAAGGCCGAATTCACCCGACTCAGGTCCAAATTGGACGCTACGGAGAGTATCAGTTGCTGGCCGTTGTCGTCTCTCTGCGGCATGGGCACAATATATCCACCGTCGATGAGGGCTTCCATCTCCGGGTCTTCGACATCACAATTTCGGAACCATTTCGGGTAGGTCTGTCGAATGGAGAGGTACTTTTCCAGCATTTCGCAGGACTGCGTTATGGAGAACTTCTTGGTACGCAGGAATCGCAGCAAAAACAACGGATCTGTGCGGCACTTTTTGATGTGGGGATTTTTGGCGATCCATTCTCGCATCTGGGCCAGGGCTTGTTCACGAATTTTGTCATCTTCGCGGAGTTCTGCCTTGGCAATTTTGCGCAGTTTATCACTCAACGTACATCGGTACGGCTCGTACTTGGAGGGGTTCTTACAGTTGCTGTAGACTATACTGTCGACGTCCATTGTGGCTGGAATCTGCAACGGAAATGATCAATGGGTTGAAGCTTGTTTTGAAGACACCTATAAATTTTTTTGAAAATTTGCTTGCTCCCTGTTTGTGGTTTCCATTATGATTGTTACCATGTGAATTGATTCCCAGGTAAAATTTCCACTACGTCTTCTCTGGCGACCGATCGTGACGCGGTTTAGCGGCCCATCTATATTTAATTTTGCTTATTTTGCCAACGAATTCTCGTGGTTGTCGCTCCTATTACCGCGATATATCCACAGTGATCTAGTCCATGTGGTGTTAATTTGATGGGCAATCGTATCGATCAGCACCAATCAGACCCATCCCACTATAATTTTGCAGTGCTTTTGGCGCGTGGTAGGTAAATACATCTGCGATGCACCCCTATAACATATGGGCCAGTCTTATTTCGCCGTCGATCGAATTCGAACAAGGTTCGATATCATAAACAACATTATTTATAGAGCGTCTTCAGTCGGTAAAGTGTGAGTGAATAAAAAGCCAAATTTTGAAAGCATTTTCATTAGATATGTATTGTTACGCAACATGTTATTTGATAACCGGAAACGGCTTACCGCGCTTAAGGTGAATTCGTTTATTCCTAGCGCAAAACAAGTTTTGCTCTAGTTCTGTTCTAAGAGCTTTCAAAGCGATGTTGCCTTTCTCAAACACCGGGGTGTACTGCAGAGCCTGTAGGATCCACTCAAACTTTTTGTCGAGAATGGACGGGAGGATCCATTCTAGTATTTCTATATCACTTGACCTAGTTCAACTATTAAGGTATCTATTCGTGTGCTTGTACGAGTAATACTTTTTCCTTTGATCTGTCCGCGGTTTGCTGTACTCAATGGAAAATTTGGTACCGTATTCCGGGGTATCATTGATCAGCGGGGTAACATTGATCGGAATGACTCATCTCGTAAAAAGTTGGTATCATCATTTATTGATGAAACATTTCCAAAGCATAAATGTTGCTTTTCTTTCTTATATTAATGAGCTATTAAAAAGTGAGATTTTTGCAAAAATTGCGTTAACTTTATGCGTAAATTTGTCAAGTTTGCGAAACAATGATTTTAATGGTTAAGGATGACACTACCGAAGATTCATGTCTCACATAGGTTCTGCAAGCGGTATGAGCAAGGAAAATGCGGTTCTCACTAAAAATGGCATCGCCCAAAACGATTCCGCTGTCAAAACTTTTATAAGTATGTTCAATTAGGCAACATTAACGAATTACTGTTAAGAATGTAAAATTCCCTTAGGAAATTGCCTACCTTAAGGCGTATTTCGCAGTTTGAGGTGTTTTTAATTTTAAATTAACTCAAAAAGTAAATGAGATGTAAGCGTTTGGACATCATATTCGGCTTCAGGGACCATGATTTAAGTAAGTAACGAAATTTTCAATATTACCGAACGTTGTTTACATGGATGATCAATGTTACCCCATATCAGCTAAATGAAAAAATCACATAAAACATTTTTGTAAACACGCTTAAATCTTTCAAAAAGCAAAATACAGCATGTAGTCACGAGCTATGGGTGGCAGTACTTGTTTTAAAAATATAAAACTCAGAACATTTGCATTTTTGAATTAAATATTTAAGAAATATCCTAAAAACTGATCAATGTTACCCCGGATTACGGTAAAACAAAACTTGTTCATTAATTAGCATCAATGATTTTTCAAAATTGCTTCACAGTAGAAACAGTAGTGCTGTTCTTAATAATTGTCGTCCATGTCAATGTCTATACAAATTAGTCAACTTGCTCTAGTTTTGATTCATTACATGCAATTAAGCTGAAATTTTCTCCATAGAACTACACATACATATGTTCAATTATCAATCAATGTATGTATTGTTTAAAAAATGCTGTCACTTGTATTAACCAAGTAGAGCTATGTATAATAAATTTTCGAGCTGTTTAGTGTAGCACCTATAAATAAATAAAAACTGAATCAATTATACCATTTAATTCAACTAGAGTTTGTATTCTTTGACAGATACCCGATTTCGACCTCAGACGAAAGCGAAATCGAATTTCTAATTCTGTTATTTAATTTCAGTTATATATGTTTGAATTATAACGAAGAGCGAAGGTCTTAATATGAAGCATTTGGAGAAATCTTCCATGTTTGCAAGTATGAAGAAAATATATCCAAACTTTTTTGCATTCGACTACAGATGACACGCAGACTTCGTCCTTTGGCGGAGAGACCTGTGTCATCCGCAAACAAGGATTTTTGACATCCCTGAGGTAACTCAGGTAAGTCAGATGTGAAAATATTGTTTAATGTCGGTCCCAAAATGCTGCCTTGAGGAACACCAGCTCTTACAGGAAGTCTTTCAGATCTGGAGTTCTGATAATTAACCTGAAGTGTACGATTTGACAGATAACTTTGAATTATTCTAACAATGTATGTTGGAAAATTAAAGTTTTTTAATTTTACGATCAAACCTTCATGCCAAACACTGTCGAATGCTTTTTCTATGTCTAGAAGAGCAAGACCAGTAGAATAGCCTTCAGATTTGTAGGAACGGATCAAATTTGTTACACGTAAAAGTTGATGAGTGGTCGAATGTCCATGGCGGAAACCGAACTGTTCATTGGCAAAAAATGAATTTTCGTTAACGTGGGCCATCATTCTGTTCAAAATGACCTTTTCAAAAAGTTTACTGATGGAGGAAAGCAAACTGATTAGACGATAGCTAGAAGCTTCTGCAGGATTTTTGTCTGGTTTTAAAATTGGAACAACCTTTGCATTTATCAATTTGTCAGGATAATATGCCAATTGAAAACATTTGTTGAATATATCAACTAAAAATGATAAGCTACTACTGGAAGTTTCTTAATGAGGATGTAGAAAATTCCATGATCGCCACGAGGTTTCATATTTTTGAATTTTTTAATTATAGTTCTCACTTCTTCCAAATTAGTCTCACAGGCATTTTCGAAAACGTTCTCTTGATTGAGAATATTTTCGAAGTCCTGAGAAACTTGATTTTCAATTGGACTAGTAAGTCCTAAATTAAAATTGTGTGCACTTTCAAACTGCATAGCAAGTTTTTGAGCTTTTTCGTTAGTAATAATTTGTTTTCCTCTTTCAATGCCGGTATTGGCTTCTGAGGTTTTTTCAAGATTTTAGATAATTTCCAAAAGGGCTTAGAGCCAGGGTCCAATTGAGAAATTTTATTTTCAAAATTTTTGTTTCTCAACTGTGCAAAACGTTTCTTGATTTATTTCTGCAAATCCTGCCATATAATTTCCATAGCAGGATCGCGAGTGCGTTAAAATTGCCTTCTCCTCACGTTTTTGAGGCGGATCAAGAGTTT
Organism: Aedes aegypti; assembly: GCF_002204515.2. Taxonomy (NCBI): domain Eukaryota; kingdom Metazoa; phylum Arthropoda; class Insecta; order Diptera; family Culicidae; genus Aedes; species Aedes aegypti. Next base: position 36,856,977 of record NC_035108.1, read on the forward strand.
AAGATCATCGTCTATAATCACGGATTCAAATTTTACTTCACATTTTGGAATTGCAATGCTCCTGGCTTCAACAATGGAATTTGTTAAAGTAATGACCTATGTTTGGCATTAAGTCACCAATGACAAAAATTTTTGACTTATTGCGAGTCAATTTTCGCAAGTCAGTTTTGAGCAAATTAATTTGCTCAGAGCATTGAAACGGCAAATAGGCAGCTATGAAAGTATATTTACCAAGCGGTGTTCCAACCGAAACACCTAAAGTTCTAAACCTTCAGTTTCAAATGACGAAAACAGTTGATGTTTTATACGCCTATGAATGATGATTGCAACTCCCCCACAAGCCCCATTAAGTCGATCATTGCGATAAACAATCAAGTTTGGATCGTTTTTTAGTTTGGATTCAAGTTTTAAATATGTTTCGGTAATAACCGCTATATGCACGTTAATCGCTGTAAGAAAATTAAACAGCTCGTCCTCTTTACCATTCAAAAAACGAACATTCAAATTTAAAATATTTAAATTATTATTTATTGGATCTATTAGAAAAGCGTAATCCGATAACAATTTGATTTGTAAATTTTACACCTACTTGGACTGCTTCAGTCATAGTGGTGGCTTTAAACATTGCATCAATCATTAAATTCAATTGTTCAGTTAGAAAATTAAAATCTGAGGCAGACATATCATTCGAAGTGGGTACATTATTTCCCGTTAGAGTTTTCGGTAGACGAAGAGGCGGAGTAGAAGTTACCTGTGGTGGCAGGTTTTTTTTTTGTCATTTGATTTGAAACAATTTTCCTTGGGTAGATACATTCGAAATTAAAAGATTCGAACGACTACCCGACGAATTAAAATTAGTTTGTGAATGAGCATGATTATGATCTACTTGATAGGTATGATTCAGTAGCGCAACCAGGATTTGGCTTTAGCGGGGGTTTTGCAAACTTAAAAGTAAAGTTTTTTTTGTAAAAGTTTTTCGGGGTAAAACATAACGAAACAACATTTGCAAACCTAAGCTTCTCTCGTCCACCCTAGACATACATTTCTATATAAACTAACTCCGCTAGCCAAAGGGAATATGTTGTACCTGGCGAAATTTCCCAACAGTTTTCCTAAGGACGGTGATGGAAGATAAAAGAACTTTCGAATTCCAAAGAATATTTTGTTCTTTATGAAAATTGGCGTAGATTTTACTTCTAAAGCATGATTGGTTTAACGACACTACAATATTCTGGTATCGATTCAATCTACATCCTTCGTAGTATGTTTGAAAGATTATCCAGGTTACATGAATGCACGCACATACATTAGCGTGATAGCGTTCAATCACTCTACGCCCCCTAAATACGTTTCCATGTTTTTCAACAAACATTATGATCTTCTAGTGCAATAGGTTGCAATATGAACCATTACGATTATTATTAGCCGATCTTCGAAGGTAAATCAGCATTTGCAGCTTGTAGACGAATGTTTGTGATTTTTAAGCTTAGGATCGGAACCGCTCTCTCCCATAATCTCTCTCAGGATTTTTATTTGTAATCATCAAAAACTAAAGTATTGCTTTTCGTGTGATTCACGTGCTCCAAAAGCTATGAAATTCGCCTAAATGCTGAGCCAACTTTGAGATTTTTGAGGCATCGGAATTTGCATCAATCATCTGTCAATACGGTCAAACGGTCTCAATATGCATGCATATCTGCATGTATTATGACAAACTTCTCGTCAAAACCCTTTTATTTATCAGAATAAGCAAGATAATTTTAATTTAATAAAACTCTTTGGGAGTCTTACTATTCAAAAGCATCAATTTTGAAGAACATTACTGTTAATACAACGTACTAGTCCGATGTTTTTGGATGGTAGTGTTAAATTTAAATAGTATATGTATTTGGAAATAATTCTTTAAAAACAAATCTGCTCTGGGGGGGTTTGACCCCCAAAACCCCCCCTTGGTTGCGCTACTGGTATGATTCCAATCAAGCGATCGTTAACTGAAAAATGAGCATTGTTCGATACTCTACCAGGCATTCCGGAAACGACCGTTATCGTAACGGATATTATCTTTCATCTGCCTGGCACGAGCCTCAACGACTCTCTTGCGCGAAGGGCAAGACCAAAAATTTGACTTATGATTGCCCTTGCAATTGGCGCATAAGAGCTTATCGCTATCTTCCTTCACTGGACAAACGTCCTTGGCGTGAGAAGAACCTCCGCAAATCATGCATTTAGCATCCATGCTGCAATCTTTTGTACCATGACCCCAGTTTTGGCACCGACGGCACTGAGTGGGGTTCTGGTAATTTCCTCCAGGTTTCTGGAAATGTTTCCATGTCACACGGACATCGAACATAAGTTTTGCTTTTTCTAAAGCTTTAATATTATTGAGATCTTTTTTTGTTAAAGTGAACTAAATAATATTCTTGAGAAAGCCCTTTCCGGACAATGCCAGATTGGGTTCTCTTCTTCATAAGCATTACTTGGACTGGAGAAAATCCAAGTAAATCATTTACTCCATTTTTGATCTCTTCAGGTGACTTATAATCACTTGAGAGACCTTTCAAAACGACTTTGAACAAACGTACAGTTTTGTCGTCATAAGTAAAAAAAAATGTGCGACTTCTCTTCAAGATGTGTGAGAAGAAGTTGGCGATCTTTAAGAGTTTCCGGCAAAACGCGACAGTTTCCTTTCTTTGCGATTTGGAAGGAAACCTTGATTCCCCTAATGGAGTTCAAGATCTTCTGCCTAAATTTCCCAAATACGGAACAACTGACCACGATAGGCGGCACTCTTTGCTTCCTCACTTGAATCAAAGAGCTTAGGCTAGAGACTGTTTCGATTTGGTGTTCAAAAAATTGGTCTAGCGCATCGAACTGATTGCTCATTTCGATGCAATTATCAACGTTATCCATTTCACCCTTGGAAGAAAGTTCGCATACCAGAGAAACGTTATTTCTTCCATTTTTGCTACGTTTAGTGACAGTTTTAAATCTTACTCTTTTGGAAGAAAGTTGTGAATTCAGAGATTAGCTATTCCTTTTGTTCGTGGTTTCAACCATGTTTAGTGAATAGACGAAAGAAGACGTGACCTTCTAAGAGGTTTTTTCCCATGACGGTGTCCAAGAAGAATTAGCACCGCTAGCTGTCGCTAACGGGTCCAGCGGAAAATTGAAGGGAAGGGTCCTAGCAAGGGTCGTAAAGGAATCAATAGTAGAAAAAAAGTACTGAAAATTGCTTTTTTGTAGCACTGGGAAGTACTGTTTTATTTTATAAATTGACGCTTATATTGAGCTGTTCGGTAATCCAATCCGCATGGTTATTTAATTGATTAACTTATTACGCTGTATGTGCTTTATGTAGTTTTCAAAAACTTCCAAGAGCAGAGAGAATTTGTGTACGCTCAGCACAAAGATACGATGCGCACTGAAACCCTTGAGATCATTCATACCAAGCACAATGCACCATTTTAAAAAGAATCATGAGCTAGTTTCTGGAACAATTCTCACAAATTCTAGTACAATATTGTCACAGAACAGATTTGTACAGGACCTTATTGATTAGTATTTTTTTTTTTTCAATAATTCCAAATGAAACATTTCTCCTATCTCTCTTTCTGATATAGGTGATATCAAAATATTCGTCAGCTGCAAGATTTTGTGTAAGCACAGCACGAGAATACAGAGCTTTCAAACATTTTATATTGAAACAAACTAGTATTCATTAACCGAATTTCCAACTAAGTTTTCAAAGGGTCTGTGTGTGAGCGTCTTATTACTCAGACAAAGTTCGAGACTACAAAGAAAATTACATATTCAAATTATTTGCCACTACTACGCCACACGTCAATCATTTCACGACTGCAGATCAAAAACAAACCGATCCGCCGCCACCGTCAAACACGTGCCAAATTGCAAATTTTCCGCGCTTACACACGACTTACAACTCGACAAACGGCAAAATTCCATTTGCCAAAACGCCAACATTTTTCTGTGACCAATGCATTGTCAATTCGTCTCACATTTCAACGCACCATAAAAAGCTGTTTGCTACATAGTTTAATGAGGGAGAACATTCGCCACTCTGGATGGGCGCACTATGGGCAACTTTCAAAAAGCCTGATCGTCAAAATATATAAACCGTTCTATGTCATATTCATGAAGCCTTTCCAATATCCCCTGAGGGAGTATTTAGCTTTTATAAGGAATAGTCCTTCCTTACTTAGCCGAATGATTAGAGTCCGCGGCCACAAAGCAAAGCCATACTGAAGGTGTCTGAGTTTGATTCCCGGTCGGTCCAGGATCTTTTCGTAATGGAAATTTCCTTGACTTCCCTGGGCATAAAGTATCATCGAACCTGCCACACGATATACGAATGCGAAATTGGCAATGCCAAAGAAAGCTCTTAGTGAATAACTGTGGAAGTGCTCATAAGAACACTAAGCTGAGAAGCAGGCTTTGTCCCAGTGAGGACGTTAATGCCAAGAAGAAGAAGGAATATTAAGTTATAAGGTAAGGGTTGGGTAAAGTTTTGATGAGAAATTTAATATATTTTTTCAGTGTGGTCCTTCTATTTACTCGCACTAAAGTACTACTGTTTATATTATTCCAATTTATGTTAAAAGATTTTTTTATGAAACTTTCGAACAGTAGTATATAAAGGTTAACATATTACGCCGGTTCTGTCTATTTCTCTCAACAAATAACTTGGATTTTAATTTTAATTTTTGCTAATAACTTCAACTTTGAAAATCTGTATCACAAAAAAAGCCAATTGGTTTTGCTCTGATATTCCAGCAATACATTGAAACAATCAGAATACGTATTTTTCCATTTTGACCACCTAATCATCCATAGTGGACTAGCCACAATTCTGTACGCCACCACCGTCTCTCAAAAAGTCGTCATTTTACGCCATAAATCTTGACGACCAGCCTGGTGCCGTTTGCGCGGTGAAAATAAGCACACACTCCCGAGAGCGTTAATTACCGATGAAAAAAGAAACGCGTCTTCCCCCCTCAGTTTTGTGCGGAAATCGATGATGAATAATTTATCACCTGATTCTGCAACCATAAGTCACAATCCGAATTTTGTTATCTGAAGATTCGCATATGACAAATCATGCGACAGAAACGTCATTTGTCTAATTAATGAGTAATAAAGTGGAGAAGATATTGCGGTTCAGTCGTCAATCGTCTGATCGATCTACGTATGTGATGAATCTAAAAATATGTTTCTAGAAGGAGGCTAGAATCAATTGGCAGTGCTGATTCAACGGAATTCTATAAACGAACAATTTGTGTACGGGGCAGAGAATGGTTAGATAAATAATCACATACTCTTCGAGGGATATTGCTACGGGTTGGGCTAATAATAATGGACATGGATTTCTTCTGGTGATGGTGTTTGATATTTTGAACGAATGAGGGAAATATGGTCGGATGATGTTCGATTAAGATTATATTAAGTCGCTTGAGAATTCAGTCGAAAACATATTTTTTTTTATTTTCCAATTTCGAAAAATGGAATGAACAATATTTAAAGCTAACTATAGGCTTGTGGTAACTCATGTAAATAAAAACTTGAACTTGTCCAATTTTCCGAAGAAATCCCTGAACAAATTGCTCGGAAAATATTTGAGTATTTTCGCGGAAGAGCCTTGAAAAAAAAAAAAACAGTTGGACGTATTCCGCTAGAAAATTCATACGAAAGATTGATTTTTGTAATTTTCCTAGATAGGCATTTTTCAAGGAAATTTTAATATATCATTTTAGAGAGAGCATTTTGAAGGAATGCGGGGAGAAATATCAAATAGATTTTTAGATAAATCTATAGAAATACTAAGTGAAAAACACTTGTAAAATATGCAGATAGATCTATGGGAAGCTTCTGATAAATTGCTAAGAGCATTTTCCCAATTTAACCCTGATTAATAGTTCATGAAAAACTTGTGGAATAATAGGAGAAACCTTTAGAGTCCTTTTTTTTACAGGAAGGGTTGGATCATTTTTGCTACAACTTTTATAAGCAATGAAGAATCGAAGAATTTTCAAAAAATTTCTGGACGATTTGTTGAAAGAATCTGAAGAGAAAGAATATTTAATTTGTTTACCAACATATCGCTCTGTTTTGCTCAAAGTAATAGGGAGCAAGGAGAAGAAAGGAATGAAAACTAGATGGATAGGTACCGTAAGGAAACGGCGAGAGAAATTGGATTAGTTGTTGAAGAGGGCATACCATATGACACAATATTACTTGAAACGTCCTTCTTTGTGGTTAACATCCCCTATGGGAACGTCTTGGCGTGTTGTTTGAATAACACTCTCGCTATTCCCTCACGGTACCTATCCATTTAGTTTTCATTGCTTTCTTCTCCTTGCTCCCTATTACTTTGAGCAAAACAGACCGATATGCCGGTAAACTAATTAAAAATAATTATCACGGTCGATATCTTTGTACGTAATATAGGAAGAATCTGAAAGACAAAGTTGTAGAATTTGTGCAAATAATCCCTGCTTGGTGATATATTATTGAAGATAATTTTGATGGGATCCCTACCATTTGTCGTACTATTTCTTGGTGAAATCCTCAGTTATCCAAGAAAATCTTGAACAAATTATCAATGAGCTACTGGAAGATAGTTTAAACTAACAATTTGAATTTATGCGTAATAAGTACGTAAACGATCTCCATGAAAATATGTTTAAAAACTGTTGTAAGCGTTATCTGGCAAAATTCTTCAAGAGATTTTTAAGCAATTTGATAGAGATTCTTCGGGAATTTTGGTTGTAAGATTAGAAAGCCTAAATTAACTTCAGGAAAAAAAAATGCTCCATAATAGCTACTAATCCTGGAAATGTTTTTACTTGGGAATCCCTGGAGGAACTCAGTGATAACAGGGAAAGAATTTCTTGAAAGAACTAAAATAATTTATGAAGAAATCCCCGTGATAGTTCACAGAGGAATCTCTCGAAAGCAGATGATTGAATGCCAAAAAAGTTCGTAGAATTCTGGAGAGTTCTTTGAAAGATTTTTTGTGAAGGAATTTTTTACTGGATTAGGCAAACGATGTATATTTTCCGTGGTCAAAACAGAAATTAACAATTATCACTGATGTACAGCGATATAAGACAAATTCAGAAACAAATAAAATGCGAACTGCGAAATTTATGAAAATTGTATTTATTGCGACCGACATTACTTCGGTAAACCAATAATTTGTTAGGCCACCTATAGAAAATAAATGCTAGCTACGCCAATTTTTGCAAAGATAGTCCTTAGTAAATAACTGTAAAAGAGCTCGTAATATTCTACAAAGCTGACAAACAGACTCTATCTGTTACGTCAGGAAGAAGGCAAGCATATAATAGGAAGTTATAACTCATTGAAATTTTCTTGACATATTTGTAAACTGTCCATAACTGCATAACAGTCACATTCGACATTTTTGACAAATTGGAGTTAATACCATGGAGAGTCATCAAATGATAAATACTTTCGATCAACTTACTGAAATCTGTGAGATTGTTCTACAAAATTCGGAAAAATACCAAGTTGTTTTGTCACATTGGTAATTATAACCGCATAACAGTCACATTGATATTTTAAATGGGCCTCGTAACGTAATAGCAATGGAATTTCTATCAGAATTTTTTTCTGACTATTCACCTAGTATGCGAAATGAGTTGTACAAAATATCAGCCTCAAATAAGCACTTTTGAGTTGCTGGTAATTTTTAGAAATTTTAGTTTACTCCCATACTGACATAAAATTCACACTGGGTATTCCATTTACTCAATGCCTACTTTTGTCGAATGTTACAAATATGCAGTTATGGGCAGTAAACATGTTCCCTCAGCTTATTCACAAAAAGGAGAGTGACAATATTACCTACACGTCCTTAGTAGAACATGCTTGAATGTTCGTTCTGAAGGAAAAGATGTTGAAAGTAGGAGCTCCACTATTGACATTAAGTACTTTACCTTACCACTCGATGTTTTGAATCTATTGAATGGAATGTCGAACAAGTTTTTCTTCTTCATTCAATTTGACACAGGGGCTTAGGACCGGTTGATTTGACGGTCCTAGCAAAACAGGTTTGTTCATGAGTTGAATTCTAGTGAACTGACAAAACAATTGGCTTTAATTTAACTCATTTGCCCGCAAGATGCCCATCCTAATTAAAATTGATTCTTAACTGGGATGAATTCATGTTCAGCTCACTTTTCCGGTCTGTTACCATTTCAGAAAGGCATTTCATTGACATTGAACGATGTTTTTTTGTTTAGTGAAAAGAAAGGATTTTTTTTCTTTTTTAATTACAAGCGCAATATGATTCTATTTTATATTTTCCATATTCACGGCAATCCGATGCCATAGATAGATGTGAACAAATAAACACAAATCAGTGTATTTTTTTCATGAATTTGTGCCATGCACACCTATATCTCGTATACATTATGATAATGCCCTACATTTCTTTAGTAACCAAATATGTAGCTCGTTCTTCCTTAGCAAACCAATTATTAAACATGCAATCCTGTATTATAACTGTTTCTAATCCTCTAAACAGAATCTCAATAGAGAAAGAAAAAGTAGATTGGAGTATTTTTTACCTTTTAATACCTTTTAATATTTCGACTACCACTTATCAAGTAATTGAATTCGCATTTGCGCAAAAACTGGACAGTTACATATCAGGTGATACGAAGTTCCATAATCGGAGTCACAACTATCACACACAAATGAATCAGCACGCTGAATATTTGCCATGTGATAGTTGAGTTCGCAGTGGCCTGTCAACGCTCTGACCAAGAGACTGCAATTCTGCTTTGACAAATTTGTTAAATACTTCGCCACTCTTGGAGATGGCTCAGTAATGTACAATTCAGTTTGACGACTCGACTCCAAACTATTCAAATATTGCTTGTGCTGAGTTGCCGCCCAAGAATTTATCTGTAGCTTCATCCAGCACTTCGAAATTGGAATAGCCGGCTCAGGGCCAATGAAGTCATGCGATGCTCCAACGGCATCAGCTAATTAATTTACAGCTATAAAAGAATAGCCAGGTATCCATACAAGGTTCACAGAGTTGACTGAATTTAGTTCCTCAATTTGAGTTCGACATGCGATAACAAGCCTCAACCTTGAGTTGGCCGAAGAAAGAGCTTTTATAGCAGCCTGACTTTTTGAACAGAAGTTTATGATACCATTACCCATTACGCGCTGTCGAAGTGCTGATTGCACTCTACACATAAGAGCAAATAAATATTTCCGCCTGAAAAACAGTGCAGTTTCTACCAAGTGAGTAAAACTGGTTCAGCCTTAGCTCACCAGAATATACACCTGCACCAGCTCTACCTTCAAGAAAGGAGCCATCAGTGTATCATACTACAGTTGAACCTCCATGAGTCGATGTTCCATGACTCGATATCGACTCATGGAACCATACTAAACATAAAAATTCATGGTTACTATGATGGTCCCCTTAAACAGCTTTCCAAGGGATTTGTTTCCACGACTCGATATTTCCATGAGTCGATGGTCTCTTAAGATATCGACTCATGGAGGTTTCACTGTATATTGTTTGATATACTTCTTTCCAAATAGCCAGACGTCCACTCTTCCCGTGAAGGGAATTGTGTGGTAAATGTCCTGTAAGGAAAGTGACAAGCAATTGTGAAATCACTTGGAGCAAGGACAATTTTGTCCCAATTCACCAAAAGTGGAAACAACGAAGTGTGTGTTGATCTACGATTCACTGGATTTTTCTCCAGTAGATCCAGTACCCATAAACGGTAAGAGCAAGAAAATGCTTATTGTTTAAGATGTATGTGTAGTGGCACAACGTCGAAAAAAGCCTCGAGCGCTGCCGTGAGAGTCGTAGAGAACGCACCAGACATCGCCATCAGATGGCCCAAGCAAGCTTTTTTGACTCTGAAATCAATGTGAGGTGTCCATGAAAGTTTGGAATCAAGAATGACTCCGACATACTTTACATAAGGACATATAGGAAGGAATCCGTGTCATGGCAGTGAAAATGGCTTCCTCACATATACAAACACATTTCTGGAAGTCCACATTATTTCTCAAAATATTTCACTTACCTACACTAAGTTCACTCCTAAATTGCTAACGAGACATCAGAACACTATTACCTTACGATTTCCGTAGTGTTAGCACTTGTTGCTGGTGGAAATTTCATTAACCGTGCTAATTTTCAACACGGACGTTTAACTTTGCTACAATTGTTTACGTTTATCCGCCTGCGAACGAAGAACACTTTTCGCAAAATTTTACCACTATCACTAAACGTAGAACCTCCAACACAGTTTACTTTCATTTCTAGGTAATTAAAGAACAATTAATGGTTGATTTCTGATGAAAACAACAGGAAATTTCACCAAACCGTGCTAAAAACAATCACTTGATCACAGCATTTCGCTTTTTTTATTTTTCTAATTTTACGCCGGCTTCTCGCTTGCAGGGCTGTCAGATACGTTGATGGTTACGTACGACATCAAGCAATCTTATTTAGTTGAAGGGGAAAAGACTCAAATTGAAGTAGCGACTACTGGCAACAACGTCATATCAATTATAATTTCACAATTACCAACAAACAAAAGTATATTTTTTTGTGTACCACTACTTTTATACAGTTATTAGTGGATTCAAAGGAGTTTCACCTTAATCAGTCACATCAATCTCAATAGCGTATCTGCTACGAGGTTCCACAAAAGTGGTGACAAGACTCCCCCTTGGGGGCATCCACAAACACTCAATTTTCGAATCGCTGCTTGACACAATGTCGAGAAGAGATGTCGGTTTTTGTGCATTTGATGAATCCAATTGGTAATCATTGTAGGTAGCCCATAGTTTCGTGCAGCTTCCAATATGGCATCGAAAGACACGTTATCAAAGGCACCCTCAACATCTAAGAAAACACCCAAGCAGGATTGCTTCTGAACAAATGCTTTCTCGATATCGTATACAAATGTGCGGAAGAAGTCACAGTGGACTTTCCAGATTGGTTAGCATGTTGATTCACATGAAGAAGCATGTTTGCCAAATAAACATCACGGATGTGATGATCGATAATGCGTTCCAGACATTTCAGAAGAAAAGCGGTCAGACTGATTGGTCTAAAACTCTTCGCTTCCTCATACGACGCACGTCCTCCTTTTGGGATAAACTTTACAGTAATATCACGCCAGGATCTGGGAATATACCCGGTAGCAAAACTGCTTACAAGTCACTTTTTCAAAACATGTTTGATAAACTCAAATTTCTTCTGGAGCAGAACAGGATAAATCCCATCGCTCCTGGAGATTTGAAAGGAGCAAAACTATTAAGTGCCCATTGAATCGATTCAGTAGTTACGATACTGCGAGCCAGAGACTCGTAACTACATGAAAAGACATTTGATTCATCCGTAGATGCTTCACACATCCGGGGAAGTGTGTATTGAATACACATTCTAAAATTTCTTTATCAGAAGAAGTAAAGTCACCATTAGGTAAGCGAATTTCATTCACTTGGAAATCCTTAGATTTTGTAAGGATTTTGTTCAGCCGACTGACTTCACTCAAACTGGAAACATTTGTACAAAGGTTTTTCCTGCCGGATCGTTCAGCAGAACGAAGAGCCTTCTTGTAAGCCTTGCGAGCCGACTTGAACGACTCTGATCCAGCTGAACGGCGTCTGTTCCAACTTCTTCTACATTGTTTCCTGAGTCTAGTCAGATCGGAATTCTACCATGGGGTCCCTCTTGTAGTCTTTACAGACCGCAGAGAACATGCTTCTTCAAAAGCTTTCATAATGTAAGGTGTAATAGTATCAATTCAATGTAGAGTTCCCAGTTTGTTGACCGGGGATTCCTTAAACACAAAGTCTGCGTAGTTACTTTTGAATGTTCAAAGAAGGTGTAGCGATGATCAGATAATGATTCCTCATCTGAAACATGCCAATTCGTCAACTCGTGACTGGTTCTATTCGAGCAGAGCGTTATGTCTCTATTAGATACCATGAAGGTTGGGCGATTGTCTTTGTTAAGTAATCCAAGATCTGTACTACTTAAGTATTCCATCAGACTGGAGGCTCTCAAATTGATATCTGAGCTGCCCAGACGATGTGATGAGCATTGGGCATCACTGCCCACAATCAGCGGAAGGCCTTTTGTTACGCAGTGAACGACAACTCGTTTGAAGTCATCCGTTGGGGATGGTTCATCATGTGGTAAATATACCGAACAATATACGTATTTCCTGTTGAGGTCACCAACAGAAACATCGATTGTGACAGCACATACATCTATGGTAGTTAACACATATATGAGTGTAGCAACGATTGCTTTATTAACGAGCACGCATGCGCGGGGCATGGAGCACGAGTTTGCCATTTCAGGTTTGCTGAAAGTAGCAAAAAACTGGGCACACAAGGTTACTTAGATAGACGTTCTCTCTATGAAAGTAGGGTTCTTGAACTAGGGCCACTTAGGCCATGAGTCTGCAAAGATTGATCGTTGCTGTTCTTTTCTGCTGAAGATTGATCTGAGCTAACCTAACTGTAGCCACTACCCAAACTAGGCAGGATTGAGCTGTTTGAAATCTCAGAACGAAAAAGACCAGCAGCGAAAAAAACAGATTGGTATCTATTGAAAGTCGCCAAAGGCGAAAGAGCACAGAACACACTGTGTAAAACGCATAATGCGAAACCATATAGGTGATTATTTAAATTAATTAGCAACATATTCATAACCCCCACCTTATTTAGCCTTAGGCTATAGACTGAAGAAGAGCAGCCGATTATCTCGGAGAAACACAAGGTCACCTGCGCCATTGCTCCGGGTAGCACAGGAAGGGCACAATACTGCAGAGGGCGCCCTGGTACTCCACAGACTCCGTTAGCGGTTAGATTATATTTAGACCCCCTCTAAATTAGGGGTCACCTGTGAGGTGGGCTTTTACCACCGAAACAGGCAGTCCGTAGTGTTAATTCTTAGCCAGTTGGAACAACCGCTACCGGCACTACGCGGCTATCTAGGCTGCTCGGGAAAAGGAGGTTAATATTAATGATTAACTCCTGACTAGGTCGTCCCTTATTTTTCGAAAATGCGAAATGTTATAAGTTTGTCATTGTAAAGTCCTCTTTTTGGTAAGAAAAAAATCAGGTAAAAATTTGAAGTCCGTACGTGGACACCAACTGGTCCCCCAACGACCCTAAAGGTATTAGGCGTAGATGACCCCGCGCGAAAATCGAGCTCGCTGCTCTAGTGTACGCAACATGAGTACGAAAGGCCACCAGTAACAAATTGATAATCAGCATAGAACTTTAAGTAAAATAATATTTTAAGCTGTGGATATCTTCATAACACTGCACGCTGACATAAAATTCAGAGCTACAAAGGGATCGTTTAAATATTACGTAACGCAACGGAGGGGGTCTTCCGTAGTGTTACGGTCCATACAAAAAAATTGAATTTTTCATACAAAAGCTGTTATATGGAGGAGGGAGGGTGTCTATGATTGGCAAATTTTGCGTCACGTAATATTTTAATCATCCCAAAGAGAACAAATATTTATGCTGATTATCAACGGGCGCAGAACAATTTGTCACAGGTGGCTTTTCGTACTCATGCAGCGTGCACTAGAACAGCGAGCTCGATTTTGCGCACGGGGTCATCTAGGTGTAATATTTTTAGGGTCGTTGGGGGACTACTTAGCGGCCACGTACGGACTTGACATATTTTACCTGATTTTTTTCTTACCAAAACGAGCACTTCACAATGACGAACTTATAACATTTCGCATTTTCGAAAAATAAGGGACAGCCTACTCCTGACGTGCCCAAGCAGCCATCAAAAAAGGTGATAAAAAAATTCTGGTTTTCGAATCTTAGTTCTGGAATGACTTATTAATTTTCAATTGAAACAGACGATCTATTGGTAAACTTGAAGTAAACATTTTTTTTACTCGTTCAGTATTATACGAGCATACATAACTGCAGTGATTGATTTCTCTTCATAGATTATCTCTTTAGCTGAGTATTTGGCCAGGAGAATGTTTTCAATTGATATTTTGGCTCAATAAAAAGTACTCATCGACCTTCGTCATACTGAATCATAAAATGTTTCGTCAAGTATGATGCGATGCGCGATGTTTGATACTTTACGAAACTTTAACAAATTCCATTGTTGCAGCAAGAGGGCTACCAAAATTTTAAATGTTATTATAGACTTAAATAAATTATTATAGACAATCTTAAACTCCTAATCCATTTAAAAAACGTAAAAAGAGAACAAATTCAACGTATTGGCGATCCTGCTATGGAAATTATTTGCCAAGATTTAAAGAAATTAAGAATATTGCATGAATTCAATATCAATTCATCAAAATCCAATTTCAGCGTTGAAAGAGAAAAATTATTAATCAAAAGCACTCACTAGCCCAACTGGTTACTCGTGATTATTAAAGCAACCGCAATCAAGAAAATGGTTTCGATAACTCGTGCTGGAGTGATTTTGGAAGATGTGAGAATTACAAAAACATGAAAGCCTTTGGATCAGCACCATGATGGAGCATGGTTCATGTTCAGGAACGTAGATGTAGTTGCTACTCTATGATAAACTATAACAATCGAAACTGTACAGAGATTCAATGAAAGGGATGGTACACAAATTATGTCATGCTAAATTTCAACTTTTTTGACCACCTTGGCTTGACCGCCTCCCCCCCTTGGAGCGTGACGTAATTTGTGCATGACCCCAAAGAAGCTAACCATACAAATCGAGAGCTCAAAATTTAAAAAGTCAATAACGGTGCTGACTGTGGAAGTGCTCATGAGAATACCTACTAAGCTGAGAAGCAGGCTCTTTTAATTTAACTTTATTTAAGGAAGATCAAAAAACTGATCAGTGCTACTTCGGATTACGGTACTTCCAGTTGATTATTAATCAAATAAATCAGTACATTGACAGTTCGAACAAAACAAAAATCAATTATGAAAACATGAATAATAAGCATGAACTTCATTAGCTGCTGCGTGATCGATCACACCTAAACGATATCATTTCCCCTAGAGGTAATCGGGTGGTTAATGACCCAGATCGACAACAAGATTGGGTCACCCAGCAAGCAAAGCACCGCAACAGCAGCAGCAGTGTTTCCGTTTGACATTAATAGTGTTCACCTTTCCCTTGCATCGCTCGCTCTCAGCTGCACCGTCCAAGTTCCGATTCGAAGGTTGACGACGATCGCTGGCCAATACTGGGTTTGAAGTTTGCATTGTATACGTACGTGTGTGTATATTTCTTTTAGACTTGAGAAAATTATGCAATCTCTATTTGCAAACATGAAGTGGTAGCTCGAGCTACGGCAACTAGCTAGCCACTCACGAAATCACCGTTTTTCACCGTCCAGATCAACCTGAGACCTGTAGGGTAAGGAGGCTGATTTTCGACCCTGTGCAAATTTAGATTAGTAGAACAGTATCACTTTAAAGTGTGCCCTTAGGTAAGACTGGGGAGAGTTTATTCCTTTTCTTTGATGTGGCTGTAGCTCTTCGGGGATAACTGCCATTCATCATCCATCTGCTTTTCGCATAGGATCGATCATGGATTTACCGACTGTATAGCGTTCCACCGCGTGGTCATCGTTGGAGCACAATCAGACAACCAGTGCGGCACAAATGAAATAAACTGTTCAATCAGCATCGTGGAGGAGCGGTCTTCAAACGATCGTTTTTGGCTCTTCAAGTTAGTCCCGGATTCTTTGGGTACCGATTACATCATAGTGAAGAAACTAGTTCCAGCATGGAAGGATTATTATCATATAATTAATATGAATCGATAATACATGATTTATATTAATTATATGATAATAATCCTGGGAGATATATTCCATTCGAACGGATGAATGGAAATACCCCAGTAAATTCCTACGCCCATGTTGTCACAGGTAGTTTTAGTTCATTCCGTCCAAATTTTCTTCCCACGGGTAACCGTTCGATTATTTTTTCACTTAAATGAAAACACCCATGCTTATGTTGCTGCAGGTAACTTCTAAACCGTCTCTTCAACAACGGAAAATCGTAACATAAAATCTACAGAAAATGTACCTGCTTCTAGTAACATGTCTCCCTTTGATTTTGATTTTTTAACTTAAACAAATTGAATGCAATGTTCAAAATCACCAATATGGCTGAAGCAGTCCAAATTGGAGTAAAATTTACTAAAAAAAATGTTATTGGATTACGTTTTTCTAATCGATGAGAATATTTATTTTAAACATTTTGAATTGGAACGCTCATTCTTTGAATGGCAAAGATGACGAGCTGTTTAATTTTCTAACAGCTGATAACATACATATGGCAGTTTTTATTAAAACATATTTGAACCTGCATCCAAACTTATAAAAGATCCACACTTTTTTGTTTATTTTAATGATCGACTGGATGGTGGAGTTGCTATCGTCATTCATAGGCGTATAAATCGTAAATTTTCCTCGTCATTTGAAACCAAAGTTTTTGAAACACAGCTTGGTAAATATACTTTCATAGCTGCCCATTTGCCTTTTCATTGCACTAGGCAGCAAGTTAATTTGCTTCGAATTGACTTGTGGAAATTGACTCGCATTAAGCAATTAATTTTTGTTGTAGGTGACTTTAATGCCAAACATCGCTCATAGAATAATTCTCAAAGCAATTCCAACGGCAGATTTGGGTTTTTTGGATTTCAAAAATGAGTGATGGTTGTTTCATTACATAAGGAAGTCCTAGTAAGGCATTTTGTTATCATGATCAATTTCATAAGTGAATTCAATGTTTCCGTGAGCATTAATAATTGGTTCCAAAATTTGAGGTAAAATATGTTTTTAACTATACTAAAAACATTATCAACGATTTCAAGGAGCTGGTTCATAAATTCTAAAAGTTTTACCAAATTTGCCATAAAAATCTCAATTAAAGTGGTTTCCCATAGGGGCTCCATTTAACTGATTGTAAGTTTGATCTCTAAAGGATTAAATGTTCTCTTCCATACAAAGTTTAGTTAATTTACATACGAACTTGTTTTATCTGATCTGTGTCATCATATTGACTAAGTAGCCAATCCACTATGGGGCGACTCCATACAAAAGGGTGGCCATTTTTTTGGGTTTTCTGCATTTTTTATGGTATTTTAGTAAATTTAGCCTAACATTAATCATATTCATAAATTTTCATCGTTTCCAGAAGGTGTAACTAGTCTTTACCCCGGTAATGAGCTACGTATTCCTGTTAATCGCAATTAACAACAAAAATCCATTTTTCTAACATGTGCCCAAATGATGCTCATTCGCAGCTATCAGCAGCTGAATTCTCATTCCGCAGATAGTAGGGCTCCCCCTACTGGATACTTAAGCTACTTAATTCGTATAAAAAAATAGTGGTTTTATGTGATCTGGTTACCAATTTATGATAAATTTTATCATTCTTTTAGTGTACAAAAATAAATTTAAAAATATTAGTATTCATTTCGACATTACAATTTGATTGACCAAATTGGTCGGACACAATTTGGAAATGGCTCGATTTCTGTAAATTAGTACATCATCGAATGTTTTTACTCCATGAAAAGTATTTCATAACCAATTTGATGCATTTGAAATATTTACAAGAATAATTTGAATTTAACCTAGTAGCAAGATGTCAATCAACAAACTGATTTATATTATGATGAAAATAACATATTACGATGTTGTTCTGAATTTTTATTCTTCTTATTTTTGCATAATTTCATGGATGTTATTCTACCCAAACATTATTCTTCACAATAGCTTTATTTCCTTCTAATATACCATCATGATTGGACCATGATTTCACAATATTTTGAATTTGTACGGTACTGGGTGCTGTCCGGTTCTGGGAGATCTCCCCCTATAGACCCCAAACTACACTAAGGTGGTTGCCCTGCTCATTAGATATTGTAAAACTTAAACAAAAAATACATTGTTTTTCAACAATTACCCATTTTTTACTAATTTTAATTAACCGTGTAACCTCAACAACATATCCATTCCAAAGTATAGGCAGTAACCTTTTCAACAGTGTATTCAAAATTGGACCTTTATTCGCTAAGAAAAATGCATTTGTTTGAAATGTCGTGGCGCAATTCATCACAGAAGGCTGACATTTTGGGAATCAAGATTTGAATTTTCTGGCTATCAAATGATAGGGTAGGTGTACCAGTTATGGCCACAGTGGTTCCCTATTTCGCCATACGTGATATCTTGCACGCCTTCATATTTTGAAAAATCTTTTGTGTTTTAGCAGTGAAATAAAGGATAAATCTTGATGTTCAAACATTCAAAAAGATTAAACATGTAAAAGTTATCCAAATTTTGCATATGGCCAAATAGGGAACCACTATGGCCATAACTGGTACACTTTCCCTATACAAAGAATAAAAGGTATACAAGACACGTCATTCAAAGCAAGCCATTTTTTTATTTTTGGCCACCAATTTCCCCATAGTGCAATATTCTAATGGATCATTAAAGGTATCTCTTTTGGCACTCACCGCATGCAAACAGCGCCGCCACCGTATATGTGATCTAATCTTGTGACAGCATTGCTGTTCTGCCAAACACACAAGTCTATGGTGACGCTATTTATGCTTTTCATAGCGGTCGTTTCGGATATTTTAATGATCCATAGGCTTAGGGCTACAAGAATGCTAGGGAATAAAGATTTGTTATCAAAGGAAACTAAAACTTCATCATCGACTAGTTTTAGATTTTGAATAGATACTGTAAAGTGTTTGAAACTATTTTAACTGATTTACTTAGAAACTTTTTTGGCAAATTTAGGAATTTCTGGACTGAATACTTTCCAATATTGTGGGTAGGTGATGCCATAGCTGCAACATGCTCGTTTTACTAGTGATTTTTAGTATTTACTTTTTTCTTCTGTAAAAGTGAAGTGTTAAATTTCAATTAGTGTTTTTCTCAAACATACTCTAATAATCTCTCCATTAATATAAAAAATAGCTCTCACACAAATTTGATTTTATATCTGCTGTCATCTGGAGTAGAATATTATTATGATAAATTTAAGCAACAAACGACAAGCTTCTATGAAGAAACAAATATCGAAGCATCAACTGAAAACAAGATAATTATCAACAATGAGGTAGGGGAACGTGGGGCAGTTTGGTCACCTTAAAAAAAAGTCGATAAAAGTGCTGGAAATATTACGGAATCTTCGGATTTTTGCATGATTTCCAACAATTTTTAGATCAATACACCGGGTTCCGTTGTCTTATGATATTCACGGTTTCTCTGGTCACCCTATTACGGAAATGGTCACCCTAATTAAAAAATCCAAAAACACGTTTATCCTTATTTTGGATGAGGAACAAAATAGTGAATTTTTCGGTGACCCACTAGATCGGTTCTTCATGGAATGGCTGTATATAGAAAATTAAAGAAGGATTGTTACAAACACCAACTATCAGATAAATTCCCTTTCAGATTTTTCACCGCCAGGCTTCTAGCTTTCCAAGAGCTCAAAATTAGCAGATTGAATAAAATTTATAACAAGCACCAGCGGATAATTGTCAACCGGTTGTTCCACTTCAAGATCGTCCTTGATCTGTCAAACAACTTTGCCGAAAACATCAACCTTCTAGCTCATCAGGATTTTGAAATATCCGTTCGGTACCCCAAGACCATCCGAAATAACTCCAGGACCACAAGGACCATATACCTAAGTTTTCTTAACCATAACCTAGAAGAGTTTTTCGGAAAGTTCTGAAAGTGTCAACAACATCTATTGGTAAATAAAAAGTTATTGAAAGAAGAAGAAAGAGATTCGACTGATGTGAACTTTAGAGCTACTGGATTCGGCACTGCAGTCTTGGGAGGAATCAAAACGATAACAACTACCGAAAAGCTAAACATTACATATAATTTGCAATTGGATTAGATGGACAAATTGATGTGAAGATTTGCGAAAAAGTTACACGTCTTCTCAGTGAGAATCGAACTCACGACTCCCCGATCTCTAGTTGGGGCGCGTTACCACTACGCCATGAGAGGACTCATGAACGCAGAAGTTAACCTGAATTCGATTTCAGCTCAATAATCACGTGGTCCTCTTTCGCAAAGTGCACCTCTTTCGGAAGAATTAGATGCCCATCCAAACACAACGCTTTCTATATAAATCCAATGCCTAGCCCGAGAGCGCATTGTTTTTTAGATATAGGAATAGCACACTACACTAGCCAGCAACTGCGCTGGCTGAGGTTTCTATTGTGTGGGCTTCCAATGGGTCGCGACGTTCTCAAATGACCGGTTACGGAACATGAGTCCGTTGCTCGATAAATACTTGTTTTAATTATGAATCGTGGTTTACGGCCAACCAGCCGAGTGGAAGTTTAACAACTACCGAAATGCTAAACATTACATATAATTTGCAATTGGATTAGATGGACAAATTGATGTGAAGATTTGCGAAAAAGTTACACGTCTTCTCAGTGAGAATCGAACTCACGACTCCCCGATCTCTAGTTGGGGCGCGTTAACCACTACGCCATGAGAGGACTCATGAACGCAGAAGTTAACCTGAATTCGATTGCAAATTATATGTAATGTTTAGCTTTTCGGTAGTTGTTAAACTTCCACTCGGCTGGTTGGCTGTAAACCACGATTCATAATTAAAACAAGTATTTATCGAGCAACGGACTCATGTTCCGTAACCGGTCGTTTGAGAACGTCGCGACCCATTGGAAGCCCACACAATAGAAACCTCAGCCAGCGCAGTTGCTGGCTAGTGTAGTGTGCTATTCCTATATCTAAAAAACAATGCGCTCTCGGGCTAGGCATTGGATATATATAGAAAGCGTTGTGTTTGGATGGGCATCTAATTCTTCCGAAAGAGGTGCACTTTGCGAAAGAGGACCACGTGATTATTGAGCTGAAATCGAATTCAGGTTAACTTCTGCGTTCATGAATCCTCTCATGGCGTAGTGGTTAACGCGCCCCAACTAGAGATCGGGGAGTCGTGAGTTCGATTCTCACTGAGAAGACGTGTAACTTTTTCGCAAATCTTCACATCAATTTGTCCATCTAATCCAATTGCAAATTATATGTAATGTTTAGCTTTTCGGTAGTTGTTAAACTTCCACTCGGCTGGTTGGCCGTAAACCACGATTCATAATTAAAACAAGAATCAAAACGATGTTTTTAAATTTTTCCCGACGTTTCGACTCAGAATCGAGTCTTCTTCTGGGGATAATTCTGTTTAATCGTACTTCGTTTATATACACGAGCTAAATGGCATTCGGCAAAATTACCCTCTCGGCCAAATGGCATTCTACCAAACGGCATTCGGCCAAATGGCCGGACACCTGTCACTATATTGGAACGTCAGTAGAAATACCAAATAAAGCTCTAAGCTAAGAGCTAGGCGGTTTTTATGAAAAAGAAGATGCAAAAAATAATTGTACTTATAATAAATTCAATTCAAAGAAGACATCTTCTGATCAAACCGATTTGAATTTTTTACGTTGCCAATTGCACATTGCGTTGCATTCTTAAATTGCACGAAAACTGAGAAATTTGTGATTGTTTGGTTGTTATTGTTTCTAAGGACTGTTCATTTTATAAAGTGGACACCTTGTGCATGCTGTATCTTTCTTATTAATCAATGAAATTTCAATCGGTTTTTTGCACATCGTTCGACTAGTATTGTACAATGTTGTGATAATAAAAATTCTCCAAAATAATTAAATTTCACACGAATATGGAACAACGATTAGATCGGTCGATTTTTTGAGGTTATCAAAATCAATGATTGTAAGAAATTGGCTGGAAAATTCGATAATTTATATTTTCTATTTTCAAAAAAGGCTTGTTCTTCGAAAGCATCATCAATGGATGGAAAAAATCAAGTTATTTTTGGAGCAACAATTTTACAGATATAATAAAATCAATTTTCCCGTATACTTTTGAAGAATTTTTTTTTAAATTTGATAAGTAATACTACCATAAACAGTAAAATTTATACTTAAGACTGTAGTTTAATCTCACGATTTAGCTTTCGTTTATACTAATATAGTTTCTTTAGTAATCCAAACTAGTTTTGAACACGCTTTTTACTTTTCTCTTTTGCTGGGAGTGAAAGGATGGTGTATCAGCAAATTTGGCCATAAATGGGTAAATCACTTAAGTTACCTAATGTCATAGAAGGGTGGAATATAATTGATATTTTTAAAGCTTTACCTTTAGTAGAATAGTAAAGGATACAAACATACAATTTGTTCATAAAAATAAGGATTTTTGTTTTGCGAAAAATAATGTTAAACTTTGACGGTCAGCTTTTTTTAAGAGTTTTTGGAAAAAACTATTTAGCTCTTCAACCAAAAGCATCATCAAAGATTTTAAATTTTCATAGCATTTAGAAAACCGATTACGATTTTATCAATAAATAAAAAAGATATAGCATAAACAAAGTGTCCACTTTATAAAATGAACAGTCCTTAAATAAACATTAATACAATACACACTTTTTAGAACAGTGTTAAAATTATTTTTATTTTCATGCATAAGACAAAAAAGAGTCGAAAAATAGCAGGAAAAGATACCTACTTTGTTTTATCCTTCATTTATTTTTATCTTTACAAACATATTGAGTTTCTGCAAGGCTGAACATTGGTGCTAATTAAGCTTGTTTATATGATTGAGAATTACGTTACTTTTAACTTTTCGAATAGTTATTAAGGGACATTCAGCCATGTGTCGGTTTTATGGGTCCAAATATAATGCCTTTACCCTACCCTACTACAGGCCTGCTCGATAGTTTGTAGTACCTCCAAATGATGCTGTGTATATTTATTATAAGATACGAACTCGTCGCCACGCATGCCACCTCGCATCGATCCCTCCGAGCGACGATATATTTAGTGTGATGGCAAAACCCCTCAATAAGCGCAGCGTTGCAGCGTTCAATCTCATCAGATTGAGGTTTCTTAATCAAAAAGTTGCTCTCTTTCGTCTTGCTGCACCACTTCAAAAGTCATTGAACTGCTGGCTGACAACATGGTCTGCAGAAATGATTTGGAGCCCGTATTGGACACGAATCTTTGTCGTCATCAAAGTGGAACACTGCAATTATCACCAACGACAACGACGACAAGGATGGATTGCAATTGAAGGTTTTGTCGCGCTTGTGTTGCACCAAACAACTGGGCGTCTTCTTTGAGAAAGGCTGTTTGGAGCCATTTTCAAAAATATTCGAAATGTTGGGTAACTGAGAATTTGAGAGTTGTTTAGAATGTAGTTTAATAACATCTTATCATAGAAATGCATTCTTTGAAGCTTTCTGTTTTAGTTTTGTAGAATGTTTGCTGTAAAATCCAAAAGTTTTGAAAACTGTCCGTTTCGATTTCCATGTTTGACAGTTTACAAGTGTGAAAGTTGTATGGGGGTGTGTCGTCTTCGACAATGACAATCTTTGTTTTGATTTCGAAGGTTTTTGTTTAGTACTACATTACATACGGAACAGATATAAATAATATACTGTGCCCATTGAAGATTAGATTGGCTAATTGTGTCCAGATAAATATCCACGTGATCATTTTCTGGTCAATCGCGTCGACGATTCATAATAACATATTTGAAGAAACTGTATAATTAAATATTTGTATAAAATAAAGAAACGAACTCACGCCAATTCTAAAGCTAAAAGGACACGATATTAAATAATTCGGTCAGAACGGAGAGGAGGTCAAACAGCTAATAGAGTCGAATAGAACTTTTCGGTTGAAAAACAGATGGTTTTGAAGGGCGACCTTATGTTGAAAAGTATCTTTTTCTGTACAGGATTCGTTCAATCTTCTGAGTAGCTAGCAGGTGTGGAATGAGGACCCACTTTCTAAACTAGAATGAGAAGCAAAACTCGTTTTTAAAGAATCATTTGTATGCTAATGACTACCACGTGGATCTCCAGTTGTGGAGAGCCGGGCCACATTTGCTTCGACTGTTTAGCGTTTTACCAGATACATAACTGAGTGTTCTATAAATTTTCATTATACGAGACCTAGAACATTTTTAAGATTTGGAGTGGAGTCGATCATCTTATGTATATGCATCGAAAAGGTAACACCGAACAGAAGCGAAATATTGACAATCAAAACGTTATGTTGATTTGATTTACATAAAAAATAAAAGATCTGCAGATAATGTCAAAATTTTATCGCTGGGACTTCTGAATGAAAGCAAAATTTGGAGATTTCTGAACGAAAGCATAATTTGATATTCGTAGATCAAATGAATAGCTCACTGCTATTGGTTAGATAATACAAAAGCTAAATATTTTATGCAAATGTTATTGCAGGAGAAAATATTTGATAACATTCCGAGATCATCTTTCTTTTATATCTGATCAATTCTCGCTGAACCCGGCCCCCAGCGACACACATTGTTAGAATTCCAATTCAATGTTTCTGATCGCTATTTTTGGCTAAAACTAGAGGGTGGTCTTTTCGGTTTTCCCAAAATCAGCCCTCGTACGCCAGCTAGATGAGCAGTTTGCTAAAATGCCTATTTTGTTTTTATAAATCTTAGGTATTTTGTCACGACATATGTCTTATACTTCCCTTTGGAGCAGAAAACTTAGTGGTATCGTATAGAATAGAGGAAGGATGTAGCTTTCATTTGAAGCAAAAAAAAAAAAGAGTCATTATTAATTTCGTCAGAATAACCTTTTTTCGTCATTAGGGCACCGTGAGAAAAAACTGATGTGGCATCTCGAAATCATAGTGATTTATTTTTGAAAATCATCGAATATCCGGGAGCTCTCTATAACTTGAGCATGAGGAAGTCTGGAACCAGTTTGGAAACATTTTATCATGAACCATATTCTCAACCAAGCCTTTCCCCTTGCTTTTTAAAAACGAATGTTATAAGCATCTAAAGTCATTTTTTTTTTATTTTTTCGCATTGCGATGAATCCTGATGTAAAGTCTTTAGGGTCCCGAGATTACTAATAAAAATCCACAGGTTTTCAGATTCTTTCTGAAAAAGCGTCAGGAATTCTTCCAGTGATTCATCTAGAGCATTCTTAAGTAATATGTACAAAGATTGCTCCGAGGAACCCTCCAGAAACTCTTATGAACAATCTTTGAATATTTTCTCAATATAGCTTAGAGGTATTCCTTCAGAATTCTAATAATAGAAGAATAAATATTCTTAAAGGAATGCTTCCATGAAAATTAACAAAGGTTCATTCAAAGGTTGAAGAAATTCGTGTAGTAATTTTACAAAAAAATGATTCCAAAATTCCTCTAAAAGCTCTCATGTCGATTTATTTATTAATATTACCATTCATTTTTAGAACCACTCCCATTCTCCCATAATCCCGGGATTTTTAAAAATAAAATCCCGAATCCCGGGATTTTTTTGAGTCCGGGAAACAGGACCCTCTAATTATGAATGACCAAAATTTTCAATAATTTATTTTTACAACTGAATTTAGATTCAGATTTTATGAAACGAAATAAAAATACTAAGAGCATGTCCTGCTTCAATAATCGTTTACTATGTTACTTATTACTTGGATGACTCAAAATAAATTCTTTGAAATAAAAGATCAATACAACAATAAAATAAATGCAACGTATTGCTCTGAGTTTCACTGCATTTGTGAAGATTTTTAAATGTTCATAGGTTCATTCAGGTATGATCAAAAATATGTACGTTTTTATTTTATTAATTAAACACGTTCAGACTGAACTATAAAGAAGAAGGTGAGAATACTTCATATTATTTCTGCGAATCTTATCATTCTACAGCATAATATCCCATTTAATTCTTGTAACTCAATTTATATTGAATTTGCGTAAAAAATGACTTCGTAAAATGAGGTTTTAGTGTTAATAAAAAAATGTGTTGCTTTTAAAGTAATCACAAAACTGAAAAATTGTGAGAAGGCGTTCCACAATCATCGGAATACAGTTTCAGAAATCAAAGAAACCTAATTTCCACTAGCTGCCCCACATCCAAAGTCAATGAACCGTGTTGGTCAGAGATCGTTGGACATAAAACTTCGACACAATCTCAGCATAAGTCACACGATGGCGCAAAATGACTGTTGCACCAATATGTATGGCACGAGAGTTCGCGCGCGCATTCGGCAAGTTGCTGTGTCCAATAAAAGCGAAGTTAATCACTTTTACCTGGAACCTTGGTTATCTAATAGGCTGGCTGACCGAGTGTCGGTTGCCGTAGTCGTTTTCGTTTTTGTTCGTCAATGACACTGTGTGGTAGGTTCCAAAATATTGTTCCCCTTTTCGGCACTTCATCGCCAGCTGTCCACGGTCATTTCGGAATTCAGTATTGGTTGGTGGATGCATTGCAAGACATGAAATGGGACAACTCGCGTGCCATCTTAGCGTGGGAGGAAATCAGCTGTTAAAAGTGCCACAATAATAAATCACTGATATAACTTCTTAATACCTAACACACTCTGACCAAATCCTTCTTTCGATGTTTAACCTTAACTACACTTTTACAATGTTAACTCACTTGTCACGCCCGGATTGATCTTTGGAGGAGTCCTGCGATGAAAACGGCGATTGAACTAATATGCGAGCTTCCGATCGCTGTGAGGTACCGCTTGCGACTGAATGATTGTTTGGATTTGGTTTGTCCCCTTCCCTCTCGGTTCAGAAGACATTCGACGCCTAATAGTGGAACGCGTGGTAGGCTAGTAGATTTTCACTCAGCTCAGCTGCATTGGAATCAAGGTGGGAAATATATATGTCTATTAAATGCGAATATTCTGCGCGGAGTAATCTCGCTGAAAATCGACGGAGAGCAAAGCCAGCCAAAGATGTTGTTTTTCTCCGCTCTTCTAGCGTGGAAAGGCGTGCGACCAATGATTAGAATTTGGAAGCTAATTGGGGTGTAGATTTCCATTGTCAGTGATAACTAGAAAAGATTTCCGATTTTGATGAGCACAATGTTTAGAACTTTGGAACGGTGAGGAATGGAATTAATATATTTGCTAAATACATGTTGCTTATGGTGATTCAAAGCTTTGTACAGCGTGGGCCATGAAAACATCTACATTCTTTTTAACACAAATAGAACAAACACTTTCAATTATTGTCACCTACGCTTAAAGTGACAGCAGTGGTTGTATCAGATAAGCGCTTTGTAACTACAACCTGTTTTGTGAATAGAAACGCACCAAACAAGTGACCCATGTCCCACGTTGTAATGCTGCTTTTCGGTGTAGGTACCTAATATGAGCGGCGCCAAGCCCCTTTTATAATAACGCTGTTTTCCAAAGTTGAAGCAGTAATAAAATTTCCCATTTGTAACAAATTGTACTAGACGCTATTCTCTTACACACAGCTAAAAATATGTTGTAAATTTAAGTTTATTTTCATGCACATATTTGGAGCATCAAAATAAACCTAAATTTCAACAACCAATCCATTATTTCTCGACACAGTTGTAGAACTGTGTAAGCGCTCTCAGAAGCTGAGAAGCTGGTTCTGTCCTAGTGAGGATGTAATGTTAAAAAGCAGAAGAAGGATATGTAGACCTTAAATTAACCTTTCGGACTTCACCCGCTATGCCACCGCCAGAACCACCATGGTGTTTATGGAATACGATCTTTTGCCACTTGTGTTGTACAAAATGGTTCCGGGTCATTTGGCCGAATGCCATTCACTTGGAAGGGTCATTTGGCCGAATGCCGTTTGGCCATAATTGAAAACAATAGTCAGCATGCATTTGTAATGAATTTCAAGGCCAAATTTCAAAGATCAGTCTTTAAGATAAGTCTTTAAGCACAATAAATCATCATTGATATCAGCAAAGAGCGCATCGTACCTTCGTGCTGTGCGTACCCGAATTTTCTTTACGTACGAGAAGGCTCCCTACCAGGCTTCCGAATTCTCACTCACTCTCACGATAATGGATTTATCCCTCACAGCAATTTTCAGCGCCTTGCGATTTTATCCGTCCACAAAACAAAGCGAAAATAGATAATTGCACATATCCGCAGCTGTGAAAAGTTTATTTTCTCTTTCTCCGATCCATGGAGAACTTTTCCTGTATGCATCGCCACAAGCAGCAGTTGCTTTTATGCACCAAATTAATCACTCCTTTCGTCAAGTTGGTGTGGTAGTATGGTTAGCGTGCACACATCGCGGTTCTTTTTAGTAATGTTCTAGGTTCGAATTCCGTCGTTGGCTCTAGTTTTTGTTTATCCACATAGTGATAATTCTCGGGAGCAGTTGGTGAGCGAAAATATGATGGAGTGAAAAATATATTATCCCCGGAGTGGAGTGATTTTCGGTTATCTACCATAGTAGCTCCAGGGAAAATTAGTGTGAGCGATAAAAGATGTTCACGTGAGGAAGCGAAAAAAGCATTCTCCTTACGTGCGAAAAATCGTAAATTAAGCATCATTGATACGAAAATTCAGAACCCTGCTCCCTACACTTGCCTTATGAAACCAAAATTTGAAAAACAAAAAATGTTTTCGCGGCAACCTGGAATCGAAAACCAAGAACCTTGCGATCGATAGGCCCCTGCGTATACCCGCGCCTATCGACACCATGATTTAGACGGATGCTGGAACGGTACATAAAGCGCCCGCATTGCAACAATCCATCCACCTTTCATAAGGCAACATGTATGAATTTCGATAGTCCAGTTCGCTGCGTGTACAAATTGATAGTACGCTAAACGTATGCCCTGTCGAATCCTTCCAGCAGACCTTCTGCAGCACTATAATGTCTAACTCATGGACCCTTAAAAAGTCTGAAAATTAGCGGGTGTTGCTGTTCGCCGCACACAGCACAGTTGAGAGTCCCACACTGGACGATGATCAGCAACCCGTAATATGGAGAACAGACGTTGAATGGAAATTTATAAATATTTGCAAATAATACATTAAGATTCATTAATATGTTCGAAGAGTGTTTGGCGCAAGTTACGTTACAGACTAGAAAAAAAAATAAATCTGAAATTAAATAAATTTTAGAAAATTTTGACCAGTTATTTACATTTGACCACATTAGGTTATCTTCTGAGGAACAGGGAACAATGTTGGGCAGCCTGGAAAACTAGGAATTTCATTGTGCAAATCAGTTTTATACCCTGCATAACCCTCATTGTGAAGAAGGTATTTGTGAGATCAGCTATATTTTTTCTTCTTTCTGGCGTTCGTCCCAATTGGGACTGAGCCTGCTTTTCACCTAAATGTTCTTATGAGTATTTTTACAGCTCTACTCATTTCGCGCCAAATCATTTTCCGAACACTGCACCCTCTCGAATTCCAATGAAACTATCTGGATGTGTAGACTAAATAAGCCTCTTTGCAGGTATAGTTAGTTTTCTTTAAACATTTTCTATCCTGAGACAAAAATTTATTAAAATAAAAAAGACCTTGTTTTAAATCGACTTCAAACAAATAAGATTTTTCCAGTATTTTTGTTCAAAAATTCAGACAATTATCTACAAGTTAACAATAAAAAACTTTTTTGTGGGCGTTGCCATTTTGCGATTACATTATTTTGTAAAAAGTCGGGTAAAAAAGTTTGGCCCTTTTTAAATGATAGTCCAGATACATTTTTGAAAAAAATATAAATTAGCTTATTTTGTCAAAGTCTACACATCCATAGACTTTCATTAAAATCTGAGAGGATGCTGCCAACATCTATTCAAATTGGCACGAAATGCGTCAGTTATTAACTGGGAGCTTTCTTTGCCAATTGATTTTTTTTGCGCTCGCATATCATGTGGCAGGTACGAAGATACTCTATGCCTTGGGAAGTCAAGAAAATTTCCAACCCATCAAAGATATTCGACACGTGGGATTCAAACCCACGACTCTCAGCTATCCTACAGCAACAGAAAACTTTGTGGGTCAAGAATGAGGGAAAAGCTGCCAACACCTATACATGTGAAAATCTGTCGGTGCAAATATGATTGGTAATATCTTTCTGCATGGTGATATTCCTTAGCCTAGGTGTAATGTCCAAGGCTACTAAGTACTTACTTTACTTTTGCTGGCTCTACGTCCTTCAAGACATGACCTGCGCCACAATGTTACGCCAACTAACTCGGTCCATGGCTGCTAACCTCCAATTCCTCGATCGCCCCACACTTCCAAGATCCTGCTCCACTTGGTCAAACCACCTAGCTCGTTGCGCTCCCCTTCTTGTACCGGCCGGATTTGAGTTGAACACCATTTTTGCGGGATTGTTGTCCGGCATTCTCACAACGTGTCCCGCCCATCGTATCCTTCCAGCTTTGGCGACTTTCGTGATACTGGGTTCACCGTAGAGTTGCGCAAGCTCGTGGTTCATTCTTCTCCTCCATACGCCGTTCTCACATACTCCGCCGAAGATCGTCCTAAGCACACGTCGTTCAAAAACTCCTAGCGCTTGCAGGTCCTCTTCGAGCATTGTCCACGTCTCATGCCTGTAGAGGACTACCGGTCTTATTAGCGTCTTGTACATGGTACACTTAGTACGGAAGTGAAGTTTACCAGACCGCAAGGTCTTGTGGAGTCCATAGTAAGCACGACTTCCGGCGATGATACGTCTTCGAATTTCTCTGCTGCAGTTGTTATCCGACGTTATCAATGATCCGAGGCAGACGAATTCGTCCACCACCTCGAACTCATCCCCGTCGATCGTCACGCGTCTGCCTATGCGAGCTCTATCGCGCTCGGTTCCTCCAGCCAGCAGATATTTCGTCTTCGACGTATTTACCTTCAATCCAACCCGATCTGCTTCACGTTTCAGCCTGGTATACTGTTCAGCAACCACCTGGAACGTTCTTCCGACAATGTCCACGTCGTCAGCGAAACAAATGAACTGGCTGGATTTATTGAAGATCGTGCCCCGCATGTTGAAGCCCGCCCGTTTCATAACACCTTCTAGCGCAATATTGAACAGGAGGCAGGAAAGACCATCGCCTTGTCGAAGTCCTTTGCGTGTTTCAAACGGGTCCGATAAAGCACCCGATATCTTCACACAGCACTGTACACTATCCATCGTTGCTTTGATCAGTCTAGTCAGTTTCCCGGGAAAACCGTTCTCGTCCATAATCTTCCATAGCTCTTCGCGGTCGATGGTATCATAGGCCGCTTTGAAAAGGTGGTGCGTAGGGACTTGATATTCGCGACACTTTGGAGGATCTGCCGCAACATAAAGATTTGGTCTGTCGTCGATCGCCCGTCCACAAATCCGGCTTGATAACTTCCAACAAATCTGCTTGCCAGTGGCGATAGACGGCGGAAGATGTCTGGGAAAGCACTTTATAGACTGCATTAAGAATGGTGATCGCTCGATAGTTCTCACATACTAACTTGTCACCCTTTTTGTATATTGGGTATATTATTCCCTCCTTCCACTCCTCCAGTAGCTGTTCTGTATCCCAGATCCTGGCTATCAATCGGTGCAGACAAGTGGCTAACCTGTCCGGGCCCATTTTAATAAGTTCCGCTCCAATACCATCCTTTCCAGCTGCTTTGTTGTTCTTGAGTAGTTTGATAGCAATAGGTGAAGTTAAATTGTGGGAGCTGGCACGTCTCCCTCATCCGCCGTACTGATGAATCCATTCCTCCTGCTGTCTTGATCTTCCTCCTCTGCGCCGTTTAGGTGTTCATCGTAGTGCTGCTTCCACCTTTCAATCACCTCACGTTCGTCCGTCAAGATACCTCCATTCTTATCCCGGCACATGTCGGCTCGCGGCACAAAGCCTTTGCGGGATGCATTTAGTTTCTTGTAGAACTTACGTGTTTCTTGAGAACGATACAACTGCTCCATCTCTTCGCACTCCAACTCTTCCAGGCGGCGCTTTTTATCCCGGAATAGATGGGTTTGCTGTCTTCACTTCTGTTTGTATCGTTCCACGTTTTGACGGGTGCCTTGCTGCAGCATCATCGCCCGCGCTGCATTCTTCTCGTCCAAAACCGTCTGACACTCCTCGTCGAACCAACCGTTCCGTCGATTTGCTTCCACGAACCCAATGGCACCTTCCGCTGCGTTGTTTATGGCTGCTTTGAGACTACTCCAGCAGTCCTCAAGAGGGGCTTCGGTGAGCTCTCCCTCTTCCGGCAACGCTGCCTCAAGGCTTTGCGCGTATTCAGTTGCGACTTCGGGTTGCTTGAGTCGCTCCAGATTGTACCGGGGCGGGCGTCGGTACCGAATGTTGTTCACAACGGAGAGTCGTTGGCGCACTTTAACCGTCACAAGGTAGTGGTCCGAATCGATGTTTGCGCCGCGATAGGTTCTGACGTCGATAATGTCCGAGAAGTGCCTTCCATCAATCAAAACGTGGTCGATTTGTGATTCAGTCTGTTGGGGTACAAGGCTACAAAGCAAAGGAATGTAAAAGTCTGTCTGGGTTCGATTACCGATCGGTCTAGAATCTTTTAGTGATGGAAATTTATTTGACTTTCCTGGACTTCCTGATCATGGAATACCTATCATCGTGCTTGCCACGAAAATGAAAAAATTGCAGCTTTGGCAATGAATGCTCCCAGTTTATAACAATGAAAATACTCATAAAATACTTAGCTAAGACTCAGGTTCTGTACCACTGGGAAAGTAATGTAAAGAAGAAGAAGTAAGAGGCGAAGAAGGAGGGGATCTTGTTCTAATTTTCTTTAATTGGTGGTTACTTATGAAGAGCATAAATTTTATGAGCAGCATATTGAGCGTAAAACTATAAAGATATGAATGATTAGAAATCAATTTCACAGTGGCTAACTAAAAACCCATGACAGTCACATTGGTACAAATCCAATATAACAGCATTACAAGCATGAAATACATCAGAGACCATTATACAAGCTTGTCGATAGTTATGCAGCAGGCAATAAATGTTTCAAGTAAACTTATGCAACGACTTGTTGGTTCATTGTTGGCGATCAGGGAAACTCTTTTACTCGTAAGCTTCTGAGATACGGCGATGACGACGACGACGAGGACGACGACGAGGACGACGACAAGGAACCACAATAAGTAAGCGCATCCAACTCGTAGTGAGTTGAGAACATTGTTTTTAAGACATCAACAAACGCGGCTTTGCGGTTATGCCTGAACGATAATAAGAGGCTCGTCTGTTTCCGACAAGTGCTAAAACTTTGTCAGCTCATAAACGGTGACCTTTCCTGAAGATTTACGATTGCCATCGAGGCCCAGTATATCTCGGATATGCGAAGGCCCGGTAGTGCGGTGTATTGTATCGCACTTATGCTCGCCCAACAATCGAAGCGACGAACAGAGTTTCGATTGGTTGAAATCCTGAACATAATTCAGTACCATCTTTAAACGTAATATTTTTCGAATGGGGTTTCTGGACGAAAATTTTCTGTAAAAAAGCGCATATATTGGCAATAAATATTAGCTCGCAAATTTGACACTGGTGGTGCGGAAAAATGACGTTTCTGAAAAGGCGATATCTAAGTATAAAATCTCCGGCAAAGTTGTAGACAATTGAAGCACAATGAACTTTGCCAAAAAGTATCAAGACTCATTTCCAAAATACCAAACTGCCCATAACTGCATATTTGTAACATTCGACAAAAGTAGGCATTGAGTAAATGGAGTACCAAGTATGCATTTTATGGCAGTATGGGAGGAAACTAAAATTTCTCAAAATTACCAGGAACTCAAAAGTGCTTATTTGAGGCTGATATTTTGTACAACCCATATCGCATACTAGGTTAATAGTCAGAAAATAATTCTGATAGAAATTTCATTGCTATTATATTACGAGGCTCATTTATAATCTCAATGTGACTGTTATGCGGTTATAATTACCAATGTGACAAAACAACTGGGTATTTTTTTTTCGAATTTTTTAGAACAATCTCATAGATTTCAGTAATTTGATCGAAAGTATTTATCATTTGATGAGTCTCCATGATATTAACTCCAATTTGTCAAAAATGTCGAATGTGACTGTTATGCAATTATGGGCAGTAAAGTATTTTGTGAATAACCTCTTTCAAAAGATTTGTCTAATATTTTGAAAACGCGTAGTTTTCGGTAGCAACACTTTTTCTAAGATTTTAATATTATTTAGATCACTTTTGTTAAAGTGAACTAAATAATATTCTTGAGAAAGCCCTTTTCGAGGAATGCCAAATTGGGTTCTTTTTTTCAAAATGATTAATTGGACTGGGGAAAATCATTGTAAATCATTCATTCCATTTTTGTTCTCTTCAGGTGACTTATAGTCACTTGAGACACCTTTCAAGACGACCTTGAACAAACGTTCAGTTTTGCTCTCATAAGTGAAAAAATTGGACTTCTTCTCTTCAAGATGTTTGAGAAGAAGTTCGCGATCTTTAGGAGCAGGGTTGGGAAAAAATCTGAAATTCATTCTACAGTAGCCAAACAAAGCCAATCGCAGTCAGCGAAGCCAGTGAAACTCACGCCTATCAATACTGTAGGCAAAGAGCCTTGAAAATTGCAAAACACCCGTTGCTAAGGGCAACCCAAGATTACTGTAGAAAAATGTTCTATTTTCCGCTGCATTTCTCGCATTTAGAGCCTTCAATGACACTAACGATTTAGAAAATACATTCACCCAATATATGCTACTGATAAGATTCACGTTTTTGAACTACTGTACTGGGAAGAGCCACGTGATTTTCGCGAAATTCATGCCTACTGCTATTACCATTCCCAGCACTGTTTAAGAGTTTCCGACAAAACGCGCCAGTCTCCTTTCATTGTGGTTTGAAAGGATACCTTGATTCCCCTCATAAAGTTCAAGATCTCTTGCCTTAATCCTCCAAACTCGGAAAAACTGACCACGATTGGCGGCATCCTCTGTTTCCTCACTTGAACCAAAGAGCCTGGGCTAGAGGCTGCTTCGATTTGATGTTCAGAAAATTTGTCTATCTAAAAGCATCGAACATCTTGCTCATTTCGATGCAATTATCAACATTAATCATTTCACCCTTGAAAAAAAGCGCACATTCCGCAGAAAGGTCCTTTTTCCATTTTTGACAAGTTTAGTGACAGATTTAAAACCCAATTTTTTTTTTGAAGTTGTGAATTCAGAGATTCACCGGGATAATCAAGCCTTAAATTTTACAGATTTTTGCATTTGAATGGCTATAATCGATTTTTCACAACCAAAATCTAGTGTCTTACAAAAAGTGATTTATGTTGATAGTTTTCATAATTTTGCAGAACATTGTTGCTATCGAAAACTTCAAATTTTCAAGATGTTTGTACTTAACTTTGTAGATAACTTTGCCGAAGACATCATATTTAAAAATCGTCATTGAACAAATAACAATTTTAAAACGCTGCTATATGCATTATGTTTCTAGGATATTGTAAAAAAAACCGTTTAAGGTGATTACGAAGCCACACCTTAAATTTACAAGAGCACAAGACTTGAGAACCAAACAGCGCTCCTCGTTGAAAATTTATCCCATTGGTCACCAACAGCAAGCAAGTAATTTGATTGATTTTCAACGTGAACTGTTGTCAGATTCTCCAGTCTTGTGCACTTGAAAAATCAAAGTATGGCTTCGTTTTATAATCACCTTAAGGTAAAACATCTCGGAATCCAAAGATGGCCGGCACAATGGCTGACTTCTCCCCCTACTCACGTGTTCAAAGGCACAAAACTGAAGAAATAGTTGGCAAACGTTCCTGATCTTCTTATTTTAAGCTTTCTGCTAGTGCACAAAGCCTTAATAAAAAGTGCACTGTTGTGGGATGCTTTCTTCGCGAGATTTGTGCCCTTGAAGTTTTAGTGCAATTTTAGAAGTTGATTCCAAACTGTTTCACCTTAATGATGCTACTGAATAAAGTTCACGATTTCGGCCAATCGAAACTCTGTGCGACAATAGCACCGTGATTCATTCATATGTGGAGCTCCCTACACAACTTCAATCGTAAACATTAAGCAGATGCGCCACATTCTTCAGTTATTTTGTATACACAGTAGTTGGATCGGAGGAATGAATAAAGCTATCTATCCGTCTCACAGGCTGCGGCATGCGTACGCCCCAAGTTACGGGTTGAGCACGCGCCCCGGGAAACCCACACCGTCTCGTCACGAGCGAGTAACCTTCAAAATTTGTATAATTTCTACCGGTATCCGTTTTGCTGAGCAGCATCAGGGTCAGTGTCAGCAGAGTGTTTCATTCATTCATTCCCTCTTTCCTGCACTTCGATCCCCTCGGCCATGCAAATGGTTTCTTAACCGATATGGGGCGGATTTTTTGCTTAGTTGGCTGGATTATCCACCTACATCAGTTGACATCTTAGTATGACTTCCGATGTTTCTTTCTATTCGATGGTCGTTTGATATCTGTCAACGTGGTTAATGTTAGGGGAGCAGTCTATTTAGGAGTGTTTAAATGCGTTAGTAGGGGAACATGGGCCAATACACACTGATGGGGTATAATGGACCGACTCATCGAATCGCCCCGAGATGGATTCAACTAGTATTCTTTGCCAATCGATGTTACAATATGTTTACCTGAGAGTAGGCTTACCAGATGGTATCCCTAGGGAGTACATGTCCTCCTTTTCGATCATGTGTCCTCCCGTCCTCCTTTGGGCTGGAAATGTCCTCTTTTTCAAAATTAATCGTATATCAAATTTCATATCCAGTAGTTTTATGATTATTAGTTCGATAGAATCTCTAGCTGTTTATTGGTCTTCAATAAATATGAAGAATATTAATTTTCAAATCCAATGGTTATCCGTCGAAATCTCACCACTGTTTTTTTTTTCAAATTTATGAAATTTCAATTTGGAAATAGTTTAAGACATCTGTTTGATGTACATTTTCCAAGAGTTTATAATCGAATATAAAATTGTATTTTTGATTACTTTTCTTGTATTTTTGAATATACTTTTTTGAACTTAAATTGCGACTATATTATAAATACCTTATTGGGGATTTAATAACAACAAACTTATCAACCAAATTACCACCCTGTATTTTATCTTGAAAAAAAAAAAATGATATTCAAGAATGAATAAAACGGGTCCATTTATTTATTTAACAAAATATTTGAAGAGAGAATAACATAATATAAAGTGATTTTCTATGAATATTTTTTTTTGCAAAAAGGCACAAACCCTCTTCTTCTTTTTAAAAACGTCATGATGTAACATTAAACTCGAATGGAAAACATTTATTTAACAATATTACATATCATTGTCTAAAAATACATTTTTAGAAAAAAATGAGCTTATGAAATTTATTACCCGTTTGTTAAAAAAAACAGATCAAAAAATTTTGCGTTTCTAAGAGCAAAACAAAATATTTTTCCAAAAGTTGCCTTCAACATAGGTTTTTTTTATTAAAAATGATAGGAAATTAATTTCCGTTTGGTTTCTGTCATTGTTCTTCTTCTTCTTTCTGGCGTTACGTCCCCACTGGGACAAAGCCTGCTTCTCAGCTTAGTGTTCTTATGAGCACTTCCACAGTTATTAACTGAGAGCTTACTATGCCAATGACCATTTTTACATGCGTATATCGTGTGGCAGGTACGAAGATACTCTATGCCCTGGGAAGTCGAGAAAATTTCCAACCCGAAAAGATCCTCGACCGGTGGGATTCGAACCCACGACCCTCAGCTTGGTCTTGCTGAATAGCTGCGCGTTTACCGCTACGGCTATCTGGGCCCCTACTGCCTGCTTCTGTCATTGTTATATGTCTTCATATTTATAAGTGGATTATCGCTAATTATGAGCCCGCTACAAAGATTTGTTCGGTCCAGAAACACGTTTTTTTTTTGCTTCATTGAAACTTTTTTTTATGGATTTATGTTGTTTCTCGAACAAATGACTCAATTATCAGTATTTGTTAGAAAACATCCTCTTATATTTTTCAGTTTGGCATGTCCTGAAATGTCATCCTTCTTCAAAACCAGCAAAGCAAAATGTCCTCCTTTCTAAAATATTCTTCTGGTAAGCCTACCTGACCGTTGCCACTACAAGCCCTGGAGATAAATTTTTTTCTTTAATATCTGGGTGAAATTCAATAATTTGTCACTTTTTTTTTGCCAAAGTCGTAAGTCCGCTTATTTTAACACCATACATGAGAAGGTTTCATTTATTCAGAATGCATACATCACAGACAAACAGAGGTATCACTTATAATTTACAAATCGCGATCAAAATTATTGTCACGAGGACATGTACGCCCAATGCTAAAATCAATGTGTTTGCCCGATGGTCCAACAGATGATGGTAGTGTGTAAACTTCAAACACGAAGAAAAACGATTCAAGCGCTGCAGGTTTTGGATTGACCACCTACTGTATAATTTAATTGACCGTTAAAAACAGTGTCTATGGACAATGATGAGAGTGTGTCGTCATCGTAATAATAGTAATAGATTGCGGGAGGGAGATCAGTGTTACTTTTCTTTTCCTTTCAGAGAGCGAGTAGGGATGCTTAAGCATAGGCTTTAGAGCCAGGACTTTCGGGAGAAATACAAATGGAGTCCTGAGAAAAGGACCACGAATAACAATGGAGTGCGCATTAACTTTCTCAGCAACTCCATTCTCAACGATTTTGCTTATCTCCTCAAATGTAATGGTTGGTACAGTTGTCCCCGTTTCTTCCCTCACAATGTTTAAAAATTGTCCGAAAATTATGTTATTGGGGCCTTCCTTAACCGAGTGGTTAGTCTGCGGCTAAAAAGCAAAGCCATGCTGAAGATGTCTTGATTCGAATCCCGGTCGGTCCAGGAGCTTTTCGTAATGGAATTTTCCTTGACTTCCCTGGGCATACAGTATCATCGTTCCTGCCACACGATATACGAATGCAAAAAACAGTCTTAGATAAAAGTAGTTTTCTCCATTTTTTTCCTCTTTCTACTTAAAAAAAAATCATCTCTGTTTGACCATAACTTCATGAATACTAATCCGATTCCCGATTTACATGCCTTTGAAGCTAGCTTAGTTGTTCTCAAACTGTGTATACAACAAATTTAATTAAAAAAATGTTTTGACTTGGTTATTTAACAAAAACTACACAAAAACATGACTTTTTCAAAGAACAAATCAAATTTATTAGAACTGTTGATTTTTTACTGTTTATCTGAAATTTATAAAGCATCTAGTTAAAACTACGTGTTGAATAGTGTTCATTTATTTGTTTATTTCAAACATATTTTTGATAACTACCGAAAAGCTAAACATTACATATAATTTGCAATTGGATTAGATGGACAAATTGATGTGAAGATTTGCGAAAAAGTTACACGTCTTCTCAGTGAGAATCGAACTCACGACTCCCCGATCTCTAGTTGGGGCGCGTTACCACTACGCCATGAGAGGACTCATGAACGCAGAAGTTAACCTGAATTCGATTTCAGCTCAATAATCACGTGTTCCTTTTTCGCAAAGTGCACCTCTTTCGGAAGAATTAGATGCCCATCCAAACACAACGCTTTCTATATATATCCAATGCCTAGCCCGAGAGCGCATTGTTTTTAGGTATAAGAATAGCACACTACACTAGCCAGCAACTGCGCTGGCTGAGGTTTCTATTGTGTGGGCTTCCAATGGGTCGCGACGTTCTCAAACGACCGGTTACGGAACATGAGTCCGTTGCTCGATAAATACTTGTTTTTAATTATGAATCGTGGTTTACGGCTAACCAGCCGAGTGGAAGTTTAACAGCTACCGAAAAGCTAAACATTACAAGGTACAGTGGGGGAAGTGTATCAGTGGGGTAAGTGGACCATTTGTCCATATTAAGCATAAATACTTGAATATGTTGAATGTTTTCGCACCATTGCTTCGTTTTAGGTTATATGTATTCTTACGTCCACACTAATACTATTGCAAAACTGGTACTACACATACACTAACACAAGCAAACTTGTTAGCAGCAAAAATCAGTTAGTTTCAAAATTGTTTTCTACCAATCAAAAATCCATTGTATCTCAGTCTAAAATCGAATACTATTAGCTTTTTCAACACATGGTGAGCATTCCAGTTCTAATTTAATGAATATCGATAAAAAATATGTGATTTTTATAAATAAATACAGATATATTGGACATGGTACACTTACCCCTACTTCTTCATGGGGTGGGGTAAGTGAATCAAGTATTATTATCAATTTGTTGGCAGACTACTTCTAAGAAATTAAATAATTTTCAATATCCGCAAACGTTGCTTTCCTTTAACTTTGTCCATTCCTAGCTTAAATTTGTCTAAGTGGCCATAGAAAATTTGAATTAATCCACCTAAAAGGTATATCAATCTTTCTGGTATAAAAAAATATAAAAGAATTTATATTGCAAAAGTCAAACATAACTTTTCGTGGTATATCTTTTGTTTAATTGCAAAAAAGACAAAGTGTACACATTTTTCAATTTAAAGCATATTAAGGGACCCTATTTTGACCATATCTATTGTTCTAGACAGATGGAACAACTAAATTAATAAATAGAATAAAAAGATTTCAGTATACTTGTTTTTAATTATGAATCGTGGTTTACGGCTAACCAGCCGAGTGGAAGTTTAACAACTACCGAAAAGCTAAACATTACATGAAATTTGCAATTGGATTAGATGGACAAATTGATGTGAAGATTTGCGAGAAAGTTACACGTCTTCTCAGTGAGAATCGAACTCACGACTCCCCGATCTCTAATTGGGGCGCGTTAACCACTACGCCATGAGAGGACTCATGAACGCAGAAGTTAACCTGAATTCGATTTCAGCTCAATAATCACGTGGTCCTTTTTCGCAAAGTGCACCTCTTTCGGAAGAATTAGATGCCCATCCAAACACAACGCTTTCTATATATATCCAATGCCTAGCCCGAGAGCGCATTGTTTTTTAGGTATAGGAATAGCACACTACACTAGCCAGCAACTGCGCTGGCTGAGGTATCTATTGTGTGGGCTTCCAATGGGTCGCGACGTTCTCAAACGACCGGTTACGGAACATGAGTCCGTTGCTCGATAAATACTTGTTTTTAATTATGAATCGTGGTTTACGGCTAACCAGCCGAGTGGAAGTTTAACAACTACCGAAAAGCTAAACATTACATATAATTTGCAATTGGATTAGATGGACAAATTGATGTGAAGATTTGCGAAAAAGTTACACGTCTTCTCAGTGAGAATCGAACTCACGACTCCCCGATCTCTAGTTGGGGCGCGTTAATCAAAAGTAAATGTAACTAATATTTTTAAACTATGAATATTTTTCAAAAACATCGTTAGGAATAATCCTACAATACTTCTGTACAACTTATGAGTATTAAATGGATGAATTTTTTCCAAACTGCTCTAGTTACAATATTTTTTTTTGGTCGAATTAGTGTAAACTAATGTTTAAATATTTTTCATAATATTTTGGTAAAATAAAGATACTTTTTAATTTTAAAGGTATCAAAATGTAACATAAATAGCACTTATAACAAGAACAAGAGTAATGTCATTCATACTATACATAATTACACCACATTTGTTTTGAGAATAGATTTTTTTATTGGTGATCCACTTACCCCACCATGGTGGGGCAAGTGGATCATTTGGCGCAAATTTTCAAGTTCCTCATACTCATTACATAACAATCAAAAAAATCAAAATAAATGGTGATTTGAAGTATATTAGTCCCTCACTTGTCATCCACAGAAAAAAGTTTGATTAACATTATTAACGTTTATGGGCTCCGTGGCCGTGCGGTTAGTGTCACCAGGCATTTAGCCGCATCGTGCTAAGGAGTGTGGGTTCGATTCCCGCCCCAGACCGGAAAACTTTTCATCAGGAATGTTTTCCGACTAGACCACTGGGCGTTGCATGCTAGTCCGTTGTCTAGTGTGGTGCTTCCTTCAAAGGGCAAAATGCCCACTGGAAGTATTAACGTGTCCGTGTAATAATAAAAAAACGTTAGCTGTACATAACAATGAAGTTGACTATTGATTTTTCTGTATCCACTTACCCCACGGTACCTCATATAATTTGCAATTGGATTAGATGGACAAATTGATGAAAAGATTTGCGAAAAAGTTACACGTCTTCTCAATCGAACTCACGACTCCCCGATCTCTAGTTGGGGCGCGTTACCACTACGCCATGAGAGTAGTGTGGTGTGCTATTCCTAAACCTAAAAACAATGCGCTCTCGGGCTAGGCATTGGATATATATAGAAAGCGTTGTGTTTGGATGGGCATCTAATTCTTCCGAAAGAGGTGCACTTTGCGAAAAAGGACCACGTGATTATTGAGCTGAAATCGAATTCAGGTTAACTTCTGCGTTCATGAGTCCTCTCATGGCGTAGTGGTAACGCGCCCCAACTAGAGATCGGGGAGTCGTGAGTTCTCTTCTCACTGAGAAGACGTGTAACTTTTTCGCAAATCTTCACATCAATTTGTCCATCTAATCCAATTGCAAATTATATGTAATGTTTAGCTTTTTGGTAGTTGTTAAACTTCCACTCGGCTGGTTAGCCGTAAACCACCATTCATAATTAAAAACAAGTATATTTTTGATGTAATATTTATAAAAAAAATACTTTCTAAGACCTTTTTGAAGGTATTTAGCTTAAATAACCGTTTCACTGACAAAAAATTGAAAAATATAGTATCCTCCGTTAAAAAATCATGTCTATGGGTAGTTTTTGTTAAATAACTAAGTCAAAACTATTTTAAAATTATTTTGTTTTACCCACAAATTGAAAACTACCAAATTAGTTTCAAAAACATGTGAAAACATTTGAAGTCAACAGT
The DNA here is from genome assembly GCF_002204515.2 of Aedes aegypti. Lineage (NCBI taxonomy): Eukaryota > Metazoa > Arthropoda > Insecta > Diptera > Culicidae > Aedes > Aedes aegypti. The sequence goes on from NC_035108.1 coordinate 36,899,718, forward strand.
ATCCATAAAATTATAAGCAAACAGAGATGATTTTTTTTGTAAAATGAAGAAAAATTTGGAGAACACTACTTTTAACTAAGGCTAGTTTTGTTTTTAGACAAATTTGATTTTCTACAAACATTTCAAAATATTAATTTTGGAGAGAATGGTGCTAAGAGCTTCAAAATTGGTTGGAAAAGAACAAAGCTATGAAGACTTCACCGTACGTCATATTCCATAACTTGAAAATTCACCTTCAAGTCGCTTGCGCCACCTCTAAATCTTAATACTATTGGCTCAAACTTTGTCTTTTCATGTGGTTTAAATACAGAAGAACACACGAATTTTTGGTTTTGAGAATCTTCGAAAAATAAGCCGCACCCTACTTCTCATGCATAGCTACTAAGTAAGCGTTACCGTTCATGCTTGCTGGTTACCTCTGGTGTGTACGGCATTTGCCTAACGAAAGGCACTTGGTATTGCATTGTCGTATGGGTCGATTTTGATAATTTTTGTTACGAATAGATGACAACATCATCCTTCACTACAGATACGCCCTTATCACATTTAACGTGTGTTATCTCAGCTACTCATTATTTGCAACTGAGTAAGCGTTATTGTAAAAAAAAATCATTAGTGTGTAATGCACATGCCTAATGAAAGGCTCTATTTTTCTTCGTAAGGATCGGTTACGATCGTTTTTGCAATGTTATTTTGCAATGTTAATGTAATATTATTATGCTATTAATAGCATGCTTTTTGATCTGTTAAACGCTATGAGGGACTGTCTAGAAAACACATGGTCAAGTTTTTTTGATTGTTAGACCTCCCTGCTCATACGTAATATTTTCTCCTTACATGGTCATATACAGTTGTGTTCAGAATAATAGTAGTGAAAGGCGATTTTCATACATATTTCTTTCAACATTCTACACTTTCCAACTGCTATGATGTCAAATAGTAGTTTGCATGAGGATTTTCAAAAGAGCGGAGGAATCTGTCATTGAAGACATCACAGCCTCCCTCAGGGATATCCGGTGGTCACAAAATTGGCCACTGTAGTCAATTATCCATTTAAGGTCTACAATAGCCCTATTTAGCACGAGACATGAAAAATGAACTGTCGCACGATATGTATTGGAGTTCAATTTCAATTGTCCCTAATTATAGGTTCCCTCTGGAACATCCGGTGGTCCCGGAAGTAGTCACTGTAGTCAACTATCCATTTTGAGTCTACAGTTGCCCTATTTACGACAAGACATGAAGAATGAGCCGTCGCATGATATGCTTTGGTGTCAAAATCGAAATGTCCCCTATGCAAGGTTCCCCCGGGGCACTGGGCGGCGCCATGAGTGGCCAAATCTGTACAAGACTCATTTTCAACTTATAATAGGGTATTTTATGATAAGCTAGGGAGAAAACAATATTGCGCGACATATTTTGAGTGAATAAATTGTTTGATTCCAATTCGGATCCACTACCGGCACCGATTCCGGGGAAATGGCCATATATTGGTTGTTTCTGGACCAATATTAATACTTGGCGCACCAATCGCTTCAAAATTAGATCTTCTATCTTCATGTGTAGTAAAATTTCGATTTTTTAGCCGAGACCTTTGCTAAAAACACGTCATAATTTTACTGCATAAGACATGCTTCCGGAAATCCGGATTATAACCGGTATCCGGTGGTCATAGTTCATCTCCGTGGATGCACCTCAAAACTAGATTAGTTGACCCGTCCATTACTTCTTAAAGAATTGAAATCGGTCAATTTTTGTCAAAGTTCCAGCATTCCAAAGTTGGCCCAATTTTTGCCTGTCCCAGTTATTTTGACAACCCCCTGTATATCAAATATTCCATCATTTGCATATCAAATATTCCCTGTATATCAAACATTCCATCATACTTTAAAAATGGGGGAGGGTACAAAAAAGGGGGGAAGGCTCCCTGCAAATCTTATTACAACTCTTCATATTGTATTTAAAGTTGAAAACATTATATGGCACATGAATTCCGCTGTCCTGAATATAAAACACTGTGTCGGTTTATTGATTAGATTAGATTTTTAAATAAAAAATGCAAAAAGTTCAAGTATATTTTTAAAATGACCTGGGGCAGACACGAACATTCTGAAAACGCCATTATTTTTGTTTATTTTTATACTTTCAAGCCCGGGGTGTCCGGTCTCTGTGCATTCATATCGACTTTTTTTTGTCGAACAGTGTAATAGTAGTGAAATGCGATTTCCATACAAAATGCTCAACTTTAGGCATGCTTTAACTTTGTTTTCACATGAGCAATCGGCATGAAATTTTGGCAGTGAACTACAAATATACTCAATTTCATTATCACGAAATTTGAAAATTTTCACACTACCAGCTAAAAAGTCAAGCACCAGGTGAAATCGCTCAAAATAATAGTAGTTTTAATAATTTAAATATCTGCTATATTTTGAGTTTTTGAATTTTTCTTTACTCATCGTTTCAACCATTTCCACCCAAGCTATAAATGTATAAACGAGCCATTGTTTTACAAAATTGTTACTGAACAAAAATTTACAAAAGAAAAACTACTATTATTTTGAGCGATTTCACCTGGTGCTTAATTTTTAGCCGTAGTGTGAAAATTTTCAATTTTTGTTATAATGAAATTGAGCATATTTGTAGTTCACTGCCAAAATTTCATGCCGATTGCTCATATGGAAACAAAGGTACAGCATGCCAAAGTTGAGCATTTTGTATGGAAATCGCATTTCACTACTATTATTAAGAACACAACTGTACGTGCTCTTTGGCCGGTTATATTGGGGTAACTTTGATAATGGGTCAACAAACACATGAAAATCCTCATGCAAACTACTATTTGACATCATAGCAGTTGGAAATGCATTTAAGAATGTTTATAGAAAACGTGAATTAGATTTTATGCATTAAAGTACAACATTATTTATTGAAAAACAATCATGCACCAAAGTGTAGAATGTTGAAAGAAATATGCCAAACATAATTGTCAGTCTAATACATGTTTGCATGATATTTTGAATAGATATCGATTGACATTAAAAATTCTACATAGGGGGGTCCGTAGCCTTGAGGTTACGCTTTCGCTTCATAAATCGGAAGGTCATGAGTTCAATTCCCAGCCCCTCCACAAAAAAAAAAACCGTCCAGCCACCAGAAGACGCCGCACGGAGGACCGTGCTTTGGGGAGCACATCCATCCTCCGTCAGTATCAGATGGTGACTGAGACAATCTGACCCTCTTCGTAGGCAGCTAACCTCAAACGACTTAGGAACTTAAAGAAGGACTTATGGAAATCAATTGGACTGAACTGAACAGCAGAGCTCTCTCCTACCTGCTCGGTGTGAGAGTAAAAGAGTAGAAGAGAGTGAAAGCAGATGTAAATATAGATTAGTTAAAAATAGATCTGTATCGATATAGTAGATCCAGATGAACTGATTCCGGCACAGTAGTGGCCACGAGCACGGAGTGCCTTAAAAAAAATTCTACATTGATTTCAACATAATTTAATCATTTTTGGAATATATCTACCTAGGCATATTCCGAACAAAATTGAACGTTGATTTCAAGCAAATTTATAAAAAGGGGTGCGTCATTTGCTTTTCACTCTCCTCTTGAATCGCATCTTAGCAGGCAACAGATCGGTTTTCTCTGACCGGACGTGCTTCTCAGGCACAGACATCGCTAGCGAAGGACCCGCCGCGTTATCTTTATTTATTTGCAATGAAACCATTTTAATTTGAATGAATCATTAAGATCAGATATTCAACATTAAAAATCAAGAGTTTTGTACTGTTTAGAATGTACTGCATGTGGCCACTCGAACTTAATGCCCTGTAGAACCTGCTATAGATTTGTTGGATACTAAACTGTTTCAATTCTCTAACAGTGGAGATTAAACATAATAGTTTACTAAAAATGCTTTCCCATAGGCTTGACACATATGTTAAGATACAAATTATCCACTTCATCGTAAGTTTAGGCGTCCCGGGGAACGGAAAATGGCCATTCCATTCATCAAGCAAATATAGGACACATCGTTATCCTATTCAACCGTTTATCAAAAGATTTACGCTGATGCGTTTTTCTTTAAGATCCTTGATATAGTGGCCACATTATAGCCGATTCCGGAAACTATCTGTTACTTGAAATTTGCCTACATCCAGGGGCTAAATAGCACAGAACTCTTTTCAGCTGTCCTGACCCAGTAACCCACCTGAATAACTACGGTCACATGAACATTCCTGAGATCCTTCGGCCGCTTTTAGAAACTAGATATGTGAGCCTGTTTACTGACAAAAAAAATAAATCTTTTAAGTATTCGCTGAGCGGTGAGAGTTTTAGTCATTTTTCTTTCACTCGAACCTATACGGGTTAACTGAATGATTTACCATTATACATCATTAACTCTAATTTTAGTTCTCTCATAATATCGTTCAAGATTTTACGAGGTAATTTTCTGCATGTGAGATGAATTTTACAAACTTCTGACATCAATTTCTTGAAAACTTGAAAGGACGATTTGTGGAATGAACAATTATTTGCTTCGTGGGATTCTTTTTTTTTTTTGAGAAAACAATTTCGACATTTTGTTGACGCCGTTCGCCTCTCAAACATTTATCCTACCAAAGTTTTGTGATAGATTCTTCAAAAATTTACATAAACATGAATATGTTTTGAACTTCAACAGATTGCTTCTAGTTTATTATTCTACTCAATAACATTTCAGTTGAATGATAACCACCTTCAACATCGAAGGCGAATCGGTTTGTACCCTATTTCAAGATGCACACAAACACACACATATAACAATACCATAAGCCTTATTTCACACTCCCCAGTTTAATCAACAGTCAGCTGACGGAAAGTTCCAACGGCTCCGCTCTCCATCTCAGCATCCGAATTTTCCTGCCAATACTTGGAATCCTTGCTGACTTCAATTTCCATCTCGTCGTTCAGCTGCATGCGGCCGCGCATTTGCTGGCAACGCTTCTTGAAGGCACCAATCATTTCCGCTCGAGGGGTCTTACCACCGTATTCCTTTGGCAGCAGGTTCTTATCCAGCTTGGTGTAGCACTCGTCCCAGTTTTTGTGGCACTATTATGAAAAAAAAAACGGTGAATTTAATGTTTTTACTGATTTATAAGGTTGATCGTTTTCATAAGACCAAGATCCTTACAAATTTTGAATGAACAAAAGACCACGTGAAGGATGGAGGTCTACAAATCTTAATATAAAAAATATTGCGTGGTTTTTCAACAGTTTCTCATGATTTTTAACCAAATTGAAAATCACTAGGGATGATCCCATGGGTTGTAAGATAGTTGTAAAAATTAACTTTTTTTTTAACTCCTCAATGCTTCCAGTGGAAGATTTGCCCTTTGAAAGAAGCACCACACCAAACAACGGACCAGCATGCAACTCCCAGTGGCACAGACGGAATACGTTCCTGACGAAAAGTTTTCATGACTGAAGCGGGAATCGAACCTCAATGCGATCGATCGATACAATTAAATGATGGCCACGAGCCCATAAATGTGCTTGTTTAAAGTGAATGAACGTTTGACCAAAATTTGGGTGATATCAGTGATGGTTACACATGCTGTGGACTCTTGAATAGGATTGATCACTGTTTTGATTCAAGCGATCAACATGAAGGTTTAAAAAAATACTTACGAAGACTCGTTCACGCAGCTTTTCACTGAGTAAGGCAAGTGCAAAGTTAGCGATGGTAAGCGTAGCCGAAGGAGTGTTGACAAAGTGGAACTCCTGAATTCTCAGCGGGAAGGCTTTGTTCAGAAACGACGCCAGCACCCGGATTTCACTTAGAGTGACCAAGCTCAACTGAGACATGGTCATTCCGGAGAGATCGTAAACCAGAACCAGGCCGGCGCACTGGACTTCGTTGGTGTCGAAGAACGATTCGTTGACCAACATGTGGATGCGGAGCACATCTGCTGCAGTGAACTTCGTTGGATCCAGCTGGGCGGTGTCGTTGAAGATCAAAGCACGACCCTGGGCATCCCGTTCCGGAAGCGGGAACAAGTATCCGGTGTCAACCAGGGCCGAAAGCTGCGGCTCTTCGATGTCCAGCTTGGTGAACCACTGCGGGTACATCATACGAGCCACCAAGTACCGTTCCAGGGTCTCCGTAACAGTGTTGATTGAGTACTTCTTGCCACGTAGGAATCGCAACAGGAAGGGTGCATCCGTACGACACTTCTTGATATGTGGATGCTTTGCGATCCAGTCGCGCAACTGCTCCAGACCTTGTTGGCGCATGGCATCGTCCTCGCGTAGCTGCTCCGAAGCAATATTCTTGTAGAACTCGTTTAACTCGGCGACGCGATCGTCATACTTTTCCGGAGCCTTTTCCACACTGGGAACAGTGAACAGATAACTATCTTCGGCGCACATTTTCTAACTTTGAACTCGATTTGGGACGATACACAGCTCACAACAAAGCTTATCACAGAGAGCTGCTGTTAAGGGTGAGGGTTGATGACCAACTGACTGCTGGTCGTCTCTCGGATTTACTATTTATTAATAAGCAGCCGCAGGGGCATTTCTTTTTGTTTGAAATAATTTACTTTGGATGGCTTTTCGGTTGATGGCATCTTGCGTACGAGAAGACGGACACACAACCGTGACCACTCCGGTTAGTTACATTCGGCTTTCGATATGCGGAGGAAGGTCGTCGGAAGAGGAGGACGTCAAATCGGCTGCACAAAAAAGTGCGTAATATGTCGCTTTAATTATGTGCTTTGGAATTTATGACACCTCGTTTTAAGCGCTTTTACAAGCCAAGCTGCAATTAGAATGAATACGTTATGGCACAAATGGGGGGAATTTGTGATAGTTCTAGACGATATGACGTAGCATCAATGAAGACAATGTTTTGCATTGCTCATCAGAAAAGTGCTTGGAAACAAATCGTCTGAACTGAAGACGATAATGGTTCTCAAATTTTGTCTGCTATTCGAAATCATACGAATTTCATCTAATAGAATTGACGAATTTCTATGATTTTGTATAGTAGACCATTTTTTTAATATTGAACCACTCTATCAGCAGATTATTGTTTAAAAAAACAAAAAGTTTTTAAACCGCTATTACTTTTTTATTTTGCTTATTATTTTTCGATTCTGATTATTGATCTATCTTACATTCAATAACAATTGTCAATGTTCTCTTGTCTTGTCTTCTATGTAGAAATAGGCGTACCGTAAAACGGTGTAACTTTAATAGTTTTTTCGTAGAAAAATTTAAATATTTGTGCGTGCTGGTAACCTAGCTATCGATTTCAGTGATAGATTACCTAAAGTTTTATTTTAAATGTATTTATAATTTTTCATATAATCAAAAGTTGGTTTTCTGTTTTGGGGTAACTTTGATAATCGAACAAAATTAAATGAATCACGGAACATGTATAGGGCATTGCATACGTTTAACGTTATAGGGAAATGATCGCAGTGTGTGAAAATGCTTTTCGCTAAAAGACCTGAGACTATATTCAAGTTCTATGATAATTAAGCTATCAAAGATAAGTGACCAATTATTCAAAACTACATCATTCGTATATGTAGCCTCAAATGTTCTCGATTCAAAAGAAAATACAGTCGACTCTCCACATCTCGATGTTCTACATCTCGATATCTCTCCCTATGTCGATGATTTCATAAGTCCCTTCAGTCTGCATACATTTTCACTCTCCATATCTCGATATCCTCCGTATCTCGATATCTCCATATCTCGATGCGTTTCTGTTGATTTTATGTTCTCGATTTTCTCTCCGTATGTCGATATGACCAGTATCGAAGGTTACTAGACCAAAATTTTGATTCAAAACAAATTAGGAGCGCAAGATGACGTCTGTTTGTGTATTACTTTCTTGGCAACGGAGTGTTTTTCAATCTAGTATTCATCAAAAATGTGTTCTTTATCTCGATCTCTCCCTATCTCGATGGTCCCTTCGATATCGAGATGTGGAGAGGCGACTGTAGCTCTTACATGAAGTGTCATACTAATATTTTTTTAGTTTTGCATTCGTTTTGCTTAACCAATTAACAGATATTATGATATTTTGTTTAGTATGTGGTGGGTAACGCACTATCAAAGTTACCCGTATTATCAAAGAAACCCCTTTTTACGGTAATTCCAAATGTTTTGGTGCAATACTACATGTTAAATTTCATAAAACTGATCTACCAAAAGGGCAAGGCGTTTTTAAACTACAGGATAAACTTCGTTTGTACTTTCCGAGACAATAGATTACTACCCGGATAGTGATGAATAACAAAATAGTGGTGAAATAAGGACAAATTTTGCAATTCCATATCGCATCAATAACAAAACATGCAAACATAGCATGGTTGCAACTACAAACAAAAGGAAGGGTGAATCTCTGAATTCACAACTTCCTTCCAAAAAAGTGGGATTTAAAACTGTCACTAAACGCGGTAAAATTGGAAGAAAGGGCGTTTCTCCGAAATGCCCGCTTTCTTCCATGGGTGAAATGGTTAATGTTGATAATTGCATCGAAATGAGCAATTACTGAAGAAGTCTGTAAATCGCAGACAAAATAGGCATATCTGTCAAAGATAAGCAACGTATCAGAAGTTAATGGTATTTGCTCGCCTTACTAGTGATTTTTAGTATTTTATTTTTTCTTTTGCAAAAGTGAAGTGTTAAACTTCAATTAGTAGTTTTTTCTTAAACATACTCTAATGAACCCTTCCATAAATTTGAAAAAAGGGTGATGTTAAAATTTACTCATCAAATTATTATAGGATCACGTTTTAATGAATCCAAATATTTTTTTTTAATTTTTAAAATTGGAATGCTCGTTCTTTGAATGGTAAAGAGAACGAGCTGTTTAATTTTCTAATAGCTTATAATATACATATAGCAGTTATTACTGAAACTTATTTTAAACCTGGAACTTATTTAGAACCTGGACTCAAAAGAGATCCAATCTTTTTGGTTTATCGTGATGACTTGATAGGACATGTGGAGAAGTTGCAATCATCATTCATAGGCGTGTAAAACATCAACTTTTTTCGTAGCTTCTAGCTATTGTCCAATCAGTATGCTTTCCCCCATCAGTAAAATTTTGAAAAGGTCATTTTGAACAGAATGATGGTCCACATCAATGAAAATTCAATTTTAACCAATGAACAATTCGGATTCCGCCATGGACATTCGACCACTCATCAACTTTTACATGTAAATTTGATTCGTTCCAACAAATCTGAAGACTATTCTACTGGTCTTGCTCTTTTAGACATAGAAAATGTATGCGACAGTGTTTGGCATGAAGGCTTGATTGTAAAAGTTATCTGTCAAATCATACACTCCAGGTTAATTATCAGAACTCCAAGTTTGTAAGACTTCCTGTAAGAGCTGGTGTTCCTCTAGGCAGCATTTTACGACCAATATACAATATTTTCACATCTGACTTACCTGAGTTACCTCAGGGATGTCAAATATCTTTGTTTGCGGATGACACAGGCCTCTCCGCCTAATGACGAAGCCTGCGTGTCATCTGTAGCAGATCGCAAAAGAGTTTGGATATTTTTTCTTCATTCTTGCAAACATGGAAGATTTCTCCTAATGCTTCCAAAACTCAACTAATAATATTCCCACACAAACCAAAAGCTCTTTTTTTGAAACCTCTCTCATCTTAACAACATGTTTACTTGAAGGTTTTAAATAAAAAAGCTTTTGGTTTATGTGGGAATATTATTAGGGTTCCAATAAATTGGTCAGATAAAGTTAAGTATCTAGGCTTCATGCTAGATGAAAATTTAACTTTCAAAAATCACATTGAGGGCATTCAAGCCAAATGTAACAAATATGTAAAATGTCTTAGTCCACTTATTAATAGAAAATCAAAACTTTGTCTTAAGAACAAGCTTTTGATATTCAAACAAATTTTCAGACCAGCCATGTTGTATGCTGTATCAATATAAACTAGCTATTGTTATACCAGGAAGAAAGCTCTGCAGAGAATTCAAAATAAAATTTTGAAAATGATTTTGAAACTTCCTCCCTGGCATAGTATCAATGAGTTACATAGAATACACTGCGGAACACGTTTTTGTCTCCAGCATCAAAATACCTCTATTTACTTAATTAAGGATTGCTGAATCCATTGCCGTTTACATAAATATAATAGCACGTCTAGTTTTTGAGATATTGGTTGTTGAAAATGCAAAAATTGACTATTTCAGCCAACTTGCATGCAAGTTTGCCAGCTTGTACAGCAATTTATTTGCTTAATTTGCCATAGAATTAAAAATTTATTTGTATAACAATATGTATCATCAAAGTTTATAATATTTTTGAAGCGGAAAAGTTGTTTTTTGATTATTTAGAAAAGTATCGTATTTTGCCATATAAGAGAAACGAAGAATTTTGTATGGAGACTGGAAGCATGTTGAAAAAGATCGGTTTAATCTAAATGTAATCGTGAAATTTCAACCAAAATATATCTAAAACGAAAATTTTAGTCCTCTTTTGCATGTTTGGTGGATAAGATCACAAAAAAGTTTGATAAAATATGCTCTTAATTTTAGGTAAACATCGAGGAAACCAATGTTTTATTCAACTTTGGCGACCTGTAGCTTAAAATTGTGACGTGCTGGGAAATTTCTGAGAATGGCATCAGATTCAGCAACCCCAAATCTACTAGAAACACATAATTTGATCCTTGAGACACGCAAAAATGTCATTTTTGTTGCGCTGTGATATCCAATGTTGAAACATTGGAACAAATGTCAAAAAAAATTATTAATAATTTCAGGCAAAAATCGTTACAATCTTCTATTGCCACGATTAATGCGTTATGCATTTAGGTTAAGTTAGATTAAGTAAATTTAAAATGTGTTTTTTTTTCTTATAAGCTGGTGAAATCAACTCATCTCTAAAAAATCTGATCTGCTACGGCAAATGAAATGTAATATGTTGTTACTGAATTTTAATAAAATCTTAAATTTGTTTTACCATATTAGGATGTGTTGACTTATAACACAGAACACATGGATATAAGAAATAAATGTAATGTTTGGAATGATACTAATAAAGAAATAAAAAAAATTGTCATTACCAAACGCTTTTCAGTTAGGTAATAAACTTATACGATAATGCGGGAAAGTAGGCCATGATAAACAGAGAAAGAGCTAATCTTTCTAATGCCGATGAAAGATCGAAAATCCGGTTGCGCCTTTCGGAGATATCGGCATTTGAAAACAACCATTTTTTTCGAAGAAAATTTCTTATAACTCTGTAACCATAAGAGATAGAACAGTAGTTTCTTCGGCAAAAAGTTGCGCAATCAAAAGTTCTAAAAGCGCTCGGAACAAAGTTTTTGCGAGAAATTATCGTATGAAAAGTTATCAAGAAAAAAATGATTTTTCAGTACCATCCTAACTTTTTTGTTAGAAAAAAATCATAACTCGCGAACCATAAGAGATAGAAATTTGGGTTCTTCGGCAAAGTTGCTCCAAATCGGTTGTTCTAAAACATTGTAGAACATTGTGTAGTCCTAAATGCGTCAGCAAAAAGTTTGTGTGCTGATCTCGTAAACCATATGGGCCACCCTAATTTCACATCTCTGAAAATAATGTCTGAAAAATATGAAGAAACTTTACCGAAGACACCATATATCTAAAATTGACGGTTTGCGCCTAAATTGTTTTTGTCTTCCTAGATATGGCTTTGGGACCAATGTGCACTGGCCACATTGTTTTGTCTCCACTAAGAATTGCTGTACGAAACAAATGGGTTATTGAAAGTTTTGTTTTTGGAATCACTCGGGCTATTGAAGATTACAATTCAGATGAACGTCTTAGTTAGAATTTCATCATCAACTCACATTCAATAAAGGGACTTTATTTGAGGACAGGCATTGACTAACAATTTTCCATATTTTGCATTTTTTTATTTCACTTTAATCTATTTTTCAGATATTTTTGTTTCTAATTGTCTCTCATTAACTATTTTTAATCACTGTAATTATTGAAAATTTAGATAAAACACTTTTGATATAACTTTCATTGGTACTGTTTGCTACAATTAAGAAAAACAGCCAATGATATAAAAACGGTGAATCTCCTATGAATCATACAAGTCGATGTATAAGTTAGTTCTAAAGAACAGCATAATATTCAAAGAAATGAAAATCATTAATTAGAATGTTGAGAGCGGAATCGCCAATAGCATGGAAGATTTTTTTTAAGGCGCTACGTGCTCGTGGCCACTACTGTGCCGGAATCAGTTGATCTGTATCTTCTTTACCGATACAGATCTATTTTTAACTAATCTTTATTTACATCTGCTTTCACTCTCGTCTGCTCTTTTGCTCTCACACCGAGCAGATAGGAGAGTGCTCTGATGTTAGTCCAATCGATTTCCATAAGCCATAGTCCGTTGCTCTTCCGGTGGTTCGTTTTGCCGTGTTCCTGAGTCGTTTGAGGCTAGCAACCTGCGAAGTGGGTCAGTTTGTCTCAGTCACCATCTGATACTGACACTAATACGGAGCTATGTTGGATCGAGTAAAGAACTATATCTCTTTTGACCAGCATGGGTTTATGCCAGGAAGGTCTGTGACGACGAACTTACTGAACTTCACTTCGAAATGCATAGCGTCCATGGAAGCAAAAGCACAAATGGATGTTATTTACACGGATCTCAAAGCTGCATTTGACAAAATTGACCATACAATTCTGCTCTGCAAGTTATCTCGCCTCGGTTTTTCGTCGCAACTAGTATCCTGGTTAAACTCTTATCTTATTGGAAGAGATCTGCGAGTGAAACACGGTAAAAAATAGACACCATGCTATCAATAGTTCTGCACTTGGATTTGCACTACTGTTGAATCTTGACAAAATCAAGGTAACAGCACTTGAATTCAACGTTGCATGTTTTGATTTGAAATAAAAAAAAGTTAAAATAAACATTTCCGCCTGACCCAGATTTGAACCACCAACCTTCGGAGTGCAAGTCTAGTGTCTTACCTCGACACTAACTCGCATCTGTTGAAATGGATTGAATTGATCTCAATCACTTTCTACAACGAGCTGTCAATGATTGCTCTCATACAAAAGACATGATGTTCAAAATCAACGACTTTTCACTTCAGAGTCTAGTTCTAGAGACAGTAGAGCAAATCCAAAGTTGAAACTCTTCAAATCATGGTGATTGGTGTTTTGAATTGAGTCAAGTGATCAATCTATTCAATCGAACGTGCTGATTTTTTACCGTGAACTAAACAATAGCGTGTCGAGGCCATTTTCGAACAAGTCAGGTGTTCCTCAAGGGAGGGGGACCACTTTTTTTTCTGTTCGGAACATAAACCACTGCGACCAATAATTGATCTATTGTAGTATATCCCGTGTCTTTTGTGTAGTGCATGTCGTTTTACTTTGTCACTATCGAGAAGTGATAAAGCATTCGGTTTTCTTACAGTTGTAATTCCTAACTTGATCACAGGAAAGGATTCTAACTGAAAGGTTCCTACCCTTCGAAGAGTGTGGTGCATGCACTCTCCACAGGCGCGCCCTTCTATCAAGCAAAATCGGATCCCTCGATAAAGCCAAGAAATTACACCGATATTGTCCATGCATCAGAAACCTAGTCCTTACTGCTTCAAACTAGAGAACGAAATAAATAAAAGATTAGAAAACAAATTGTTGAATTCGACTCATGTTTTTCCTTGTCTCAAGATCATTCTCGGCAACTGGGAAAACCGAGACTTGTCGCTTTCAACAAGGTTTAAAATGTAACAAGGACTAAAAGTGTTCCTTTGATTACTATAACATCCTGTTCTCTTCGTTTGAAGCAGTCAGGACTAGGGTTCACTGGTAGATCTTTACCCCATAACGCACCACGACCACCACTATTCACGCTGTTTTTCAATGACGTTACGTTGCATTTTGATGAAGGTTGCAAGTTAGTATATGCGGACGATTTCAAACTGTTTATCGAGGTACGATCCGTTGAATCGTCTACAACTGTTTGTTGAATGGTGTAACAAGAACAAGCTCGTCATCAGTGTTGTAAAATGTTATGTAATCTCGTTTCATCGTACCCAACGTCCTATTATGTATGACTATAACATTGACGGAGCCGTCCTGACAAGAATAACCGAAGTTCTTGATTTAGGTGTCCAGTTGGATACAAAACTTGCGTTTGAAAGCCAACGATCGATGGTTATCTCCAAAGCCACACAACGTTTGGGATTCATCTTTAAAATAGCGAAAGATTTCGATGATCCGCATTGCCTTAAGGCATTGTATTGTTCGCTCGTCCGTCCGATTCTTGAAAATGCCTCAGTTATATGGTGTCCGCATCAGGTATCATGGTGTTTGAGGATTGAACGGGTGCAAAAACGTTTTGTCCGCATGGCGCTACGAAATTTTCCATGGGGAGACCCAGTCAATCTACCACCGTACCCGGAGAGGTGTCAATTACTTGGAATAGATACTTTGCAACGTCGACGGAAAATCCAGCAAGCCTTGTTAATTGCAAAGTTAATCAATGGTGAAATAGATTCCCCCGAACTGCGCTCAATGATGAATTTTCGGATTCCGAGTAGGATGCTGCGGAATACAACTCTGCTTGAAAACAGATACCACAGGACCCTGTTTGGGTACAACGAACCGATTGCAGCTTGTGGAGTGTTTCGGAGGACCCAAGCAAGACGGTTTGTTTTTGGGACGCCAGGAGATTGTTTATCGTTTCGCAAGTTTTGATGGGCAGTGTTTCGGAGAGCCCAAGCAAGACGCTTTGTTTTTGGGACGCCAGGAGATTGTTTATCGTTTCGCGAGTTTTGCTGGGCAGTGTTTCGGAGAGCCCAAGCAAGACGCTTTGTTTTCGGGACGCCGGGAGTTGTTTTTCGTTTCGCGAGTTTTGCTGGGCAGTGTTTCGGAGGGCCCAAGCAAGACGGTTTGTTTTTGAGACGCCAGGAGATTGTTTATCGTTTCGCGAGTTTTGCTGGGCAGTGTTTCGGAGAGCCCAAGCAAGACGCTTTGTTTTCGGGACGCCGGGAGTTGTTTTTCGTTTCGCGAGTTTTGCTGGGCAGTGTTTCGGAGAGCCCAAGCAAGACGCTTTGTTTTCGGGACGCCAGGAGATTGTTTTTCGTTTCGCGAGTTTTGCTGGGCAGTGTTTCGGAGAGCCCAAGCAAGACGGTTTGTTTTTGGGACGCCAGGAGATTGTTTATCGTTTCGCGAGTTTTGCTGGGCAGTGTTTCGGAGAGCCCAAGCAAGACGCTTTGTTTTCGGGACGCCGGGAGTTGTTTTTCGTTTCGCGAGTTTTGCTGGGCAGTGTTTCGGAGGGCCCAAGCAAGACGGTTTGTTTTTGGGACGCCAGGAGATTGTTTATCGTTTCGACGAGTGCTTCGTAAAGCCCAAGCAGGACAGTTCGGTTTTGCGTCGTCCGATAGATTTAGCTCACGGTTTCGCGCGTGTTTTCGTCGCTGGAGATTTTTTTTTTTTTGTTTTTTTTTCTGTTTTGGAGCGTTTTGCTGGGTAGTGCCTCATGAAGCCCAAGCAGGAAAGTTTTTACATTCAGAAATGGAATAGTGAAAAGTGAAAAATGAAAAAGTGTTTCGTTTGATTTGTGTCCTCAGTACTGTTGGTTTTTGGCTGCCCTAAGTTCACCGAACCATCCGGAAGTGACAGGCAGCACATAAATTTAGAGAATCAATCCGGTGAGTTTGTTCCAGTATGATACTTTTTCTTTTGTGAGCCTTCCGGATCGTCGTGGAACTTCTGATCGTTTCTCGAACGGAAAATGTTATTTTCGGAGTTTGATAATTATGTTCAGATTGCGCATTCTGACCGGGCGGGTGTTACGCAACTAACAATCGGTAGTGGATGCTTTTTAACCGTTCGATGACCCTGGAGGGATCGATTCTGCTTTTCGTATAATTTTGAGCAGAAAAATCAGTACAGTTTTTCAATGGGCACAGTACAGTTTTTCAATAGGCGTGATTTTTTTTACGCGTATCGTTATTTTATACAATCCGATGACCCTGGAGGGATCGGTTTTGCTTTTTACTGGTTATTGAGCAAAAATATTACTGCACAATCGACAAGCATTTCGCGAAATACTATTTATACTATAAATAAGCTATTGTTTTCTCTTTTGATTGCCGGCATTCAAAAGATTAATTTGAAAACGCTTAAACAACAAATATTTATGGTCTATCGCCAGCTTTCTAGGCGAATCCTGACAATATACCTTCCCCAACCTCCAACTCCGTAGCACTTATGAGGGTGTCGCTGAGTCGGTGGCCTCTCATTAAGTAAGTGCTACATCAACATTTCCTTCCCCTATCCCAAGTTACGGTAAAGATGGGCGTGGCCGGGAATAGCGATATTCATGCTTTTAGTATTCTTGTTTATGATTTGAACAAGGTATACTCCCCTGCCTTGTTCTTGAAAGTGGTCAGGATGAGATTATTAAAAAGAAACATGAATGTTGCTAGTATCCAATCTACGAAGTATACCGTAACTACGCTAACGCTAACGCTAACGCTAACGAACCGATTGCAGCTTGTGTTAGAACGTTCAGCATAGTGGAAGATCTGTTCGAGCTTGACGAACCGTCCAGCCATTTCGCCAATAGAATCTACCGTTCAAGATTAAATTGACGTTTAAAGTGTTATTTTTTTTTTTGTTTTTCCATGTGATGTAATGTGGTGTGTAATAGATTTCGTCCTTTTATTAGTATGTTAGTCGTAATAAGTTTATGTAGACCATGAAGTCCGATAAACATGAAGAATAAATAAATAAATAAATAAATAAATAAATACTGACGGAGGATGGATGTGCTCCCCAAAGCACGGTCCTCCGTGCGGCGTCTTTTGGTGGCTGGACGGTTTTTTTTTGTGGAGGAGCTGGGAATTGAATCAGTCTGGAAGATGATCACCATATCATCGAAAAAAATATACATTTTTCGGAAACTATGAAATGCTCGAAAGCCTATGATACCATAGTTGGTTGAAAACATGTTACCATGCAAAAAGGTGAAAATAAACTAAACTAAACTAAACAATTATTTTTCATATAATTAAATATTGTAACCTTAAATTCATAATAATTTGAAGGATTTTACATGGATAATTATTGCTATGCAAAGCTGAGAACAGGTCTTAAAAGATTTACAAAGTACTGATTTTAGAGATGTTTACATGAAATGTAAAGTATGATTTATTAAAACTTTTCTGTGATCTTATTAGTGGACGCATGCAAAAAAGAACTTTAAATTTAATATCAAATATAATTTAGTTTAAATTGCAGAATTAAATTTAGATTAAATCGATATTTTCAACATACTTGCAGTTTCAAAATTCTTCATTTCTCATATATGGCAAAATACAATACTTACCTAAGCCACCAAAAAGTAGTATATGAGCAAATAAATGCTTTGATGATAATAAATCTTCGAGCTGCTTAGTAGAATACCTATAGTTTTTTCATCTTCTTTCAAATAAATGCTCACAAAAGCTGGTAAACTTGCAGATTGAGACAAAAATTGTCCTGCCAATCAGATTTGCTGTAAATATATATATAAAATAGAATCAAAAGTATCTATGCTTGGTTTAAATATGTGGTATGATTGGTTCAACTACACGAAATAATTGAATCAACCATAGATATGATTGACTGAATATCAGGCGTTGCAGAATTCGCTCTCATTTGAGAATGAAGCACGATCAAAGCAAGCAAAGAAAAACATCCCATCTGTTGCGGTCCACGATCGTCATTGTATCGCAAGGTGTAACAAGTCTGATAAATGGAAGCAGCGAGCGAGAGCCCCAACGAGAGAGCGATGATAAAATCCATTTTTCTCGCTTGTTTACCGTTGGGGATAGGTGTTTTTCTTTACTGGCACGATAAACAATCCACGAACTTCCAATAGCAACAGTGTCCCCCAGGCTTGGAGCATATTTAGAGTGGTTTTATCATGCACTACTATCCCCCCAATCTGCTCAAACTTGTAGCAGTATACGATAAACAGTCTCTCATAATTTGCAGCATGTTATGATAGTTACAGAGAGCGATACGTGAGAGATTCTCTCAATTTTCTCAGGATTCAATCCCTGCTGAATATACATATACAATCATAACAATGGTATTATTGTCGATGTCGTGTTGTCAAAACCTGCACGAATCTTCTTTATCGATATGGTAAAAAAGCGACAAAATGTAAATAAATATGGGAGCAGGAATACAAACCACTATCTTGTGAGTGAGATACCACTAACTTATAGTTGCTCTAATTTCGCTTTTTGGTATATAGTGTTTTTTTGCTGTGCATCTTATAACGTTTCGTGGTAACAATGTGCAGACAGCTGATTTAACAATAGTAGTATTGAAATATTCATGTGATGGAAGACAGAAACAAAAGCAAAAGCGATTGGGTAAACCATACTGTCAGTTTAGAAGTACCGATAATATGCTTGAAACGATTGTACTCAGGCATATTAAAACAACTATCGGAAAAGTTATTTCAATCTGTCAACACTTTTCTCCGTGACTGCAAGTTGGTTTTAACAGTCAAATTTTGCATTTTCAACATCTAATATCTCAAAAACTAGACGTGCTATGATATTTTTGAAAACTGGAGTGGAGTGAGCAACCCTATTTTTAATTAAATATCAGTATTTCGGGGCTTGAGACAAAAACGTGTTCCGCAGTAAAATCCAACACTTCCACAGTTATTAACTGAGATCTTTATTTCCCTATTGATTATTTTTGCATGTGTATCGTGTGGCAGGTACAAAGGTACTCTATGCCCAGGGAAGTCGAGAAAATTTCTTTTTCGGAACGATCCTCGACCGGGGAGGTTTCGAAACCACGACCCCCAGCTTGGTAAAAATTTGAGATCCGTACGTGGACGCTAAGTGGTCCCCAACGGCCCTGAAGGTTTTAGGCGTAGATGACCCTCTGCGCAATATCGAGCTCGCTGCTGTAGTGCACGCAGCATGAGTACGAAAAGCCACTAGTTACAAATTGTTCTGCGCGCGTTGATAATCAGCATAGAGGTTTGTTTTCTTTGGGATGATTCAAATAGTACGTGACGCAAAATTCGACAATTTTAGACCCTCTCCCTCCCCCACGTAACAGCTCTTATATGAAAAGTTTAAAATTTGTGTGTGGAACTGGACCATCACAATACGGAAGACCCCCTCCCTCCCTCTGTTGCGTTACGTAATATTTTAACGATCCCTTTGTAGTTCTGAATTTTATGCCAGCGTGCAGTGTTACGAAGATATCCACAGTATAAAATATTATTTTACTTAAAATTTTATGCGGATTATCAATTTGTTACGGCTTTTCGTACTCGTGTTGCGTACACTAGAGCAGCGAGCTCGATTTGGCGCACGGGGGTCATCTACGCCTTAAACCTTCAAGGCCGTTGGGGGTCCACGTACGGACTGACTGATATTTTTCTTACCAAAACTAGCACTTTACAATGACAAACTTATAACATTTCGCATTTTCGAAAAATAAGGTACGGCCTAATGGACATGTTATGTGTGGAATTATGAAAAAATCCTCGTGCTCAGGTGGAATTCGAACCCACGACTCTTGTATGATTGACGATTGCTTTACCAACTATGCTGCCTCTCTGTAGTAACCATATCGTTACTTGAATGCTAGCGACACGTTAATAGCTTTCCCCTATCTATACCTTCACTTCTACAATACAGTAGCTAAATAAATCGCAATCTCTCAGTGCGCATGGAATGGGTCTGAGAGAGGTCTAGGGATTTGATTTCAAAACTTTTTACCTTCTGAGCAGGGATTGAATGCTGAGAAAATTGAGAGAATCTCTCACGCATCGCTCTCTGTAACTATATATTATGACACATTATGAGAGACTGTTTATCGTATACTGCTACAACTTTGATCAGATCGGGGGGATAGTAGTGCATGATAAAACCCCTCTAAACAAGCTCCAAACTTGGGGGACACTAATGCTATTGGAAGTTCGGGGATTGTTTATCGTGCTAGTAAAGTAAAACATTTACCCAACGGAAAACAAACGAGAAAAATGGATTGTACCATCGCTCTTTCTTTGGGGCTATCATTTGCTGCTTCTATTTACCAGACTTGTTACAACTTGTGATCCATTGCCGATCGTGGACCGCTGCAGATGGGTTGGTTTTCTTCGCTTGCTTTGATCGTGCTTCAAAATCAAATGGGAGCGAATTCTGCAATGCCTGCTTCTGAGTTATTAGGTCATTAAGTGGCTCGGTAGCTTAGTTGATAAACCACTCGTCTTGCATATAAGAGTCGTGGGTTCGAATCCAACCAGAGCACTTGTATTATTTTTTCACAATTACACTCATAATTTGTCCATCTTTACCACGCGTAATGAGTTAATTAATTTAATGAATTCCTTAAGAACCTCAAATACATTCCCATCAAACACAACTTTTGCAATAACACTACTAATCTACAACTATCTCTACCTGCAACCATGTAGATTATTTTGGAATAAAAATCCCTTATTATTATTGTTCTGGTCTTCCATCGCGCTCCTCGTTTTCAGAGACACGAAGACCTCTGGGATTGACCTGCGACTGGATCGTCGTTGTTGTTGTTGTTTGAGAGGGACTTTAACCCGAAGGTCATTCGTCTCTTATATGGGACCGTCAGATAGTAGTGCTGTTTCTCTGAACGTCAGATCTCCTAATCGCAACATCGAGTGCAATGTTGAAAAATGAGCTTCACACATCGTCTCAATTCGAGCATTTTTCCAACCATCCAGCGTTGTATTTTTTCTTCTTTTTGGCGTTACGTCTCAACTGAGACAGAGCCTGTTTCTCAGATTAGTGTTCTTATGCCAACTTCGACTTACAAATAGAGAGCTTTCTTTGCCAGGGATCATTTTTGCATGTGTACATCGTGTGTTAATGTCGAAAATACGTCGACGTAAGTGGGGCCTTTCTTGGCCAAGTGGTTAGGCCACAAAGCAAAGGCTGAAGGTGTCTGGGTTCGATGCCCGGTCGGTTTCGGATCTTTTCGTAATGGAAACAGAGTATCATCGTACCTGCCACACGATATACGAATGCAAAAATGGCAAGTTTAGTGAAGAAAGCTTTCAGTTATTAATTATGGAGGTGCACATTGAATACTAAGCTGTGATGCAGGCTTTGTCCATGTGAGGACGTAATGATGAAGAAGACGTCGACGTTATGTCAAGAAGAAGAAGATGATGGACATAGCCATCACAACCATTTCGCCTTTATCAGGGCTTTGAATCTGTAGCTCTGGTTCTCAATAGATAGTAAATAATTTACACTGAAGAAGACTACAAATGGTAGTTGACGGATTCGGGTCGGGTTTTTAATTCTTCGGGCGGGTTTGAAAGGCTACAATACTATCGGGTGCAGGTCGGGTTCGGGCTTGTAAAAAATCGGGTATGATTCGGGTTTGGTGAATTTAGTAAACCGAACAACAACCGCACCTAAAGCTTCCTTATTCATCAGATACGACGAATTTATCGTTTAGGGCCGATTTCTTCACCCCACTTAGGTCGTAAACCTAGTTTAATCATATGGGTAAACGTGGTTTACTGCTTAAGCGAAGGTGAAGAAATCGGCCCTTATTCAATTTCGGTCTTTCTTTCAAAATTATTTCGGGTTTCAGGTCGGCTTCGGGTTTAAATATCAATTGTTTTTCGGGTTCAGGTCGGTATTTTTAATGCAATTCGGGGGCTCAGATAGCCATAGCGGTAAACGCATAGCTTTTCATCGAGAACAAACTGAAGGTCATGAGTTCGAATCCCAACCGGTCAAATATCTTTTCGGGTAGTACCTGCCACACGATATACATATGCAAAAATGATCAATTAACAAAAAAAAGCTCTCAGTTAATTACTGTAGAAGTGCTCATAAGAACACTAGGCTGAGGAGGCTCTGTCCCATTTGGGACGTAACGTCAGTATAAAGAAGAAGTTTTTGCAATGAAGTGTCTTGAAATTGAATTTTGATTGTTGCATTTTTATTTTGTACTGTTTTGTGTTCTATTTCTATTTTCATATCCTACTATATACAAACATTGAACGGAATCCTATTTCTCCTTTATGACACTACTGTAAGTCATTAAGAACATTTGAAATAAAAACCCACTAGTCACCATCTAACCTACCCAACAGATGATGAACCACTGGTTGAGGTCATTACAATCTTGTGGTAAGCTGTTGTATTTCGCTTATAATGCACTGCCCAGATTAAGTACACATCAGTCACTAAAAGAACCGACTGCCCAAGCGTTCCTCTTGCGAAGCAGCAGCATCTCGTCTAGTATCCACATTTTATCATTATGTCCGCCCCCTGCCTGGACAAAATCCCAGAATCGTACGATGATCACCTGGCTGAAATGGAGACGCAATTCCAACAGCACGCCAAGACCTACCTCCGAGAGGAACCGGAACTTCGCCGGCAGATGTTGGTCCAGCTTCGGGACTGGATTGCTAAGCATCCTCACATTAGGAAAGTTCGCACCGATGCCCTCTTCCTGCTGAAATTCCTCCGCGCCAAAAAGTACAATTTTATCAATGCTACTAAACTGTTGGAACGATATCTAGCTACCAAAGTGCTGCATCGGGATTGGTTCGGACGTTTGGACATAGAAGATCCGGAGCTTGGTGCCTTGGTGGACACAGGATATTTGTTCCCGCTTCCGGAACGGGACAGCAAAGGGCGGACGTTGCTGTTCAGCGTTGCGTCCGGCATTGATCCGGCTAGGTTCACTGGGAGACATGCATGTCGTCTGCACATGATGACGGCGGAATTGTGCGCGGAATCGAACGAGTTTCTCTGTGGAGGGTTTATCTTGGTGTATGACTTTTCCAACATCACATTGGCTCATCTGAACGTGGTTTCGTTCAACGATATCCGACTGCTTTCGAAAGCTGCTAACAATTCCCTGGCAGTGAGAGCTCAAGAGGTTCACTTTGTCAACACTCCAAGTGCGGGACTGACGATCGCCAATTTTGCGCTGCAATTGACAAATGAGAAGCTTCGGAACAGGATATTTGTAAGTTTGATATTCGTTATCGTAATAATTGTTTTTTTTTACATTATAATTTGATTACAGTGCCACAAAAACTGGGACGAGCTGTACAAGAAGGTCGATAAAGATCTCCTCCCGAAGGAGTACGGTGGAAAGATCCCCCAAGCTGAGCTAATTGAATCTTTCAAAAAGCGATGCACAGAAATGCGTCCGCTGTTGTTGGCGTACGATGAGATGGACATGGAAATTGCAAACGACTCTGAATATAGGAACGATGGAACCGGCGATGAGTTGGAATCTGGTGCTATTGGTACATTCCGGAAGCTGCAAGTGGATTAAGCTAAGGTTGTTTTGTTTATTTGAAGGTTATAATAGATTTATGTTACCACCCTTGTTGAGTACATTTAAATTTTCCGCACATATGAGTTTTGTGCCAATATTCGAAATGCCAAAAAATCCCATAATAAATGCTGTACACTTGTCACTATTCTTTTCTCTCACAAGCATGTTTAAGCATAGTATCGTGCGTGATTACAGCGAAAAATCCAAATGGATTTTAGCTTGGGCTTTCCTGCCTGTGTCACTCACCTCGCGCGTTAATTTATAATAAGCAATCGATTATCAGTTTGATTCAGTAGGTATTATGTCATTGTTAGATCGTAACTTGAAGATTTGAATATTGAAATAGTTTATTGGAAACTAAGGGTGTTTTATGCAATGTAGGACATATGTGTGTTCTGTGAAGGTTGTTTCTTTCACTGTCTTCAAAGTAAAATAATAAACGTGCCTAGATTCAATTTCCCAACTAAGTAACAACGAGCTAAATAACGTAAAAGTAAAGGATGTACGGAATCAAATTGCGATACACACAATTTTTCAAATGCATACTATAGGCATAAATAAGATGATATTTGTGCACATTTTTTTTTTCGCAAAGCATAACTGTTGGCTGTTGAGTGTACCGATAAATGCGTTTATTTTGACTTGTTAAGTATTGTTTTTAACCAAAAGTTTGGAACATCATTTTGATTCAAATGCCGAACACTGTGTTCATTCTGTCTCATATTTCGAACACCTTGATTCAAAATCCGAACAGCACGAATAAATCGTATTCAAATGAATAACTTCGCAAATAAATTTATCTGAGCTAGTTTTACTGATCTCGAACTAAAGGATCATCACTTCTCCTGAAGTATAAAACAGATTGGAAGACGTTTAAATTAAATTGCGATTGACTGCCATTTCTTTGTAGGTTGATTACATATTTCAGCGAAACAATTTAACCAAATCGCCATACAAAAACCGAGTGTGCGGAATATGAGTATGTTTGGAATTTGAGACAAAACGGTACTTACAAGGGAAGGTCACGATGGTGTTACACGGGGTTTTCAACCGGACTATTTTTGTTGGATTCTACATGTCGAAATATGAAAAACCCCAAAGCCTTTCGGGTGATGGACCAGTGGTGTAGCCAGGAGGGGCTCAGAAAGGGTCGATTTTGTACGAATATAATATTATTGAGTCAATTGAAAATTTGTCAAAAAGATTTTTCTCAGTATTTATTACGATAGTAATGATCAGAATTGACATTAATGTATGTTTGTAATGTATTTTCATGCCATTGGCGTAACTAACATGGAATACTGACACCAAAACAAATTTGGTTTTATTGAAATAGTATATCAACAAGAAACCCATCCCAATTGCGGCTATGGCATGGAAAAAATACATTTTAAACATACATCAATGTCAATTCTGTTCTCTACCATCACAATAATTACTTTAAAAATATTTGTATCGAATTTCCAATTAGCTTAATAATATAATATACGTACAAAATTGCCCCTTTTAGAGCCTCTCCTGGCTACACCACTGGTCCATCACCCGAAAGGCTTTGGGGTTTTTCATATTTCGACATGTAAAATCCAACAAAAATAGTCCGGTTGAAAACCCCGTGTAACACCATCATGACCTTCCCTTGTTAGCTTGATAGTGAATCTTACAAAGCCTAAACAAATACACATTGAACAAATTGCTCCCAAAATTTTAATAGAATATACCCAATAGGTAAAAAGTTACAGCCATTTAAAAGTGGTGCAATTTGATTCCATACACCTTTTACTTTCAAAGTTCGACAACGGAAGTCATTAGCAATAACCGAAAAGTACCAATAAATAAAAAACGATTATGTAAATGGAGATTAAAACCAAAGCAAGGATAATTAACAACTTAAAAAACTCCAGTTTATAAAAAATCTGAAGATTTTATTGGTTGTGTCAGGGCTGTGCATTTTCGAAAGCATTTTGTGAAACACGAAGGCTTGGTTGTGTCGTCCCGATGGTGACGAACAACTGCGTCGCTTCGTTCTTCGTTCCACACTCATTCGTTTCGTTATCCGAATTGAAAGCAACGAACAAGAAAGGTGAAATGAAAGAGTAAGAATTTCGTTTCATTTAATTTCGTTGAAATTTATCAAAATGTTTCAAATTGCATTTGACCTATTTTTGCAATGTAATTATGTAACTTGTTGAGTAATTAATTAAGATAGAGAAACTATGCGGGCCACCACGTCGTTTATTTGAATTAAACAGCTCCTATAGTTAGAGACTACCGATTGAAAGACCAGCTCGCTGCGGTGAGGCTCCGATTTATGACGCGCGACGCACAAGCAGCACGAAAGAGATGAGAGACTACGCTTGCTGCGATGAAAGGAAAGGTTCGTCGGATTGAAACGAAACAGTAGAGTTTCAACTGAAAAGCAAGCTTGAGTCAGTCAGTAGGGGACTGAAAATGCTTTCAATGAAATGAAAATGTACGGCCCTGTTTTGACGTGGTTTGTTAAAGACCCCGGATCGCCTTGAGTTTCTCATTGCACACGACTATTGGATTTCCTATAATTCACCTGTAAATTCTCTAAGACACCAAACACGGGAAAAAGTCTGATTCCCAAATCATGAATTTCAAGTGATGAAATTCATTAATTTGTTAGGTTTGGATATTGGGATCACAAATCATGGTTCTTGGAGTCATAATCATAATTCTTCATGAGCGTAACATCCAGTGTGACAACACTAAGCGGTGCGCTTTGCTTCAACTCATTCGGATTTATTATTTATTTATTTGGCTTTACATCAATTATCTTGATAAAACCTCGTCAACGACATTTCGCCAATTCACTCGGTTCATGGCCGCTTCTCTCCATCCTCGACTGCGACTCACGCTCTCCAGGTCCTGGTGCACCTGGTCAACCCACCTAACTCGCTGCGCCCCACATCTTCTAGTTCCGACCGGTTTTATAGTGAACACCATCTTAACAGGGTTATTGTTCAGAATTCTTGCAACATGCCCTGCCCTGCGTATCCTTCCATCTTTAGATACCTTCACGATACTGAATTCGCCGTAGAGTTGAGCGAGCTCGTTGTTCATCCTTCGCCGCCACACACCGTTCTCCTGCACGCCGCCGAGTGCTAAGGACGAGTAGCACTCAGAGTTTGAAAACCCCAAGAGTTTGCAAGTCCTCTTCGAGCATAGTCCACGTCTCATGCCCATAGAGAACTACCGGTCTTATGAGCGTTTTGTACATCATGCATTTGGTGCGGGGGTGAATCTTTCTTGACCGCAGTTTCTTCTGGAGCCCATAGTAGGCACAACTTCCGCTGACGATGCGCCTTCGTATTTCCCGACTAACGTTGTTGTCAGGCGTCAACAAGGATCCGAGGTAGACGAACTCATCCACCACCTCGAAGGTATCCCCGTCTATTGTAACACTGCTTCCTATGCGGGCCCTGTCGCGCTCAGTTCCACCAACCAGTTATTACTTTGTTTTCGACGCATTCATCATCAGCCCGACTCTTGTTGCTTCACGTTTAAGGCGGGTGAACAAATTAATCAAAAATGTCCATGTCATACGCGAAGCAAACAAATTGTCTGGATCTCGTGAAAATCGTGCCTAGACTGTTTAGTCCGGCTCTCCGCATGACATCTTCTAGCGCAATATTGAACAACAGGCACGAAAGTCCGTAGCCCAGTCGTAGTCTCCGCCGAGACTCGAACGAACTGGAGTGTTCGCCCGAGAACTTTACGCAGTTTTGCACACCGTCCATCGTTGCTCTAATCAATCTTGTGAGCTGCCCTTGAAAACTGTTCTCGTCCATGATCTTCCATAGCTCTACACGGTAAATACTGTCGCATGCCGCCTTAAAATCGATGAACAAATGGTGCGTAGGGACCTAGTACTCACGGCATTTCTGGAGGATTTGCCGCACGGAAAAGATCTGGTCCGTTGTCGAGCGGCCGTTGATGGAACCTGCTTGATAACATCCCACGAACTCGTTTGCTATAGGTGATAGACGACGGAAAAGAATCTGGGATAGCACTTTGTAGGCGGCGTTTAGGATAGTGATTGCAGGATAATTTTCACACTCCAGTTTGTCGTCCTTTTTGTAGATAGGGCATATAACGCTTTGCTTCCACTCCTCCGGTAGCTGTTCCGTTTCCCAGATTCTGATTATCAGCCGATGCAGACAAGCGGCCAACCTGTCCGGGTCCATCTTGATGAGTTCGGCTCCGATACCATCCTTGCCAGCGGCCTTGTTGTTCTTGAGCTGTTGAATGGCATCCTTAACTTCCACCATCGTGGGAGCTGGTTGGCTTTCATTGTCCGCTGTGCTGACATAGCAATCGCCTTCTCTGTCCTAACCTTCTTATCCCGGCACATTTCAGCTCGCGGCACGAAGCCTTTGCGGGATGTGTTGAGCTTCTGATAGAGCTTCCGCGTTTCTTGAGAACGGTACAGCAACTCCATCTCTTGGCATTCCTTCTCTTCCAGGCGGCGGAAAAGGCGGGTTTGCTGTTTCCGCTTCAGTCTGTATCGTTCCTCGTTTTGTCGCGTACCATGCTGCAGCATTGCAGCCCGCGCTGCATTCTTTTTCTCTAAAACCTCCCGGCACTCTTCGTGGAACCAATCGTTTCTTGAGCTCCGTTCAACATATCCGACAATGCTTTCGGCAGCGTCGTAAATGGCTGCTTTGACTGTCCTCCAGCAGTCCTCAAGAGGGGCCCTATCGAGGTCGCCCTCATCCGGCAACGCTGCCTCAAGATGCTGCGCGTACGCATTAGCGACATCCGGTTGTTTCAGTCGCGCTAGATTGTACCGAGGCGGGCGTCGGTACCGCACATCGTTGATGACGGATAGTTTTGGGTGCAGTTTCACCATCATCAGGTAGTGGTCGCCACGATAGGTTCTGACGTCGGTTATGTCGAAGAAGTGCCGTCCATCGATCAAAACGTGGTCGATTTGCGATTCTGTCTGCTGAGGTGATCTCCAGATGTACCGATACGGAAGGCTGTGATGGAAATAGGTGCTACGAATGGCCATATTCTTGGAGGCGGCAAAATCTATCAGTCGTAAGCCGTTCTCGTTCGTCAGCCGCTGGGCGCTGAACTTTTCAATCATCGGTCTGAACTCGTCCTCTTGGCCAACCTGAGCGTTCAAGTCTCCTATGATGATCTTGACGTCGTGGCTTGGACAGTGGTCGTACTCGCGTTCGAACTGCGCGTAAAATGCGTCCTTGGCATCATCACTGCTTCTGGAGTGTGGGTTATGTACGTTGATTATGCTGAAGTTAAAGAATCGGCCTTTGATTCTTAACTTGCACATTTGATCGGCCACCATCCGATCACGCACCTTTGCATATAATAGTAGATGGTATGATTACCTATAAACGTTCGCACCATTGCTCCTGTCCAGCTTATATCCTGCAGTGCTACGATGTCGAAACTGCGAATCTTCAGTAGGGGAACTGGGTGTAAAATGCGCCGTTGCGGTAAAACGCGCCACCCTTGTTTTGAACAAACGACGTGCTTTGGGACGCTGGGTATTACCCGAAATAATGGAAAATGTATTAAAATGCTTCTCTATATGTATTTTTAAGTGTTTTCCTAGTAAAAATCGTGAAAAACTCGAAAAAACGTTTTGGGCTGTTTTCGTTGTAATTTTATGTTATTTTCTAGGCCATTTTTCAGGCCGATAAACAACAAAACTTTTGAAACTTTCACCGAGAATCGACTTGTGCACTCCCATAGTTCGTATTTCATGCGAAAAAAGTGTTGAATTTATCCTTAAAAAGCGTATTGAAGGACTTAAACTTTAATCAACTCGTGGGGCAAAACGGTCACTCCTATTTCATAACACCAAAACAGCCGTTTGAATTCAAATTCCAGCAAAAGTAATGCCAAGCTGTAGTTACGTGCCAATTTGAACCTTACAAATGCACATTTTTCGAATCAGCATGTATACTATAATCGAACAATAACATCTGATCAAACGCCCTCATGTATGCAACGTATTTGCAAGTATGACTGCGCATGCGTGCGCGCGAATGACTAACGCCGAGATCAGGTGGCGCGTTTTACCCCGCAAAAAATAAAAATGCAGATAAGCAAGCATTTTATAAAAATTGATTTATTAACTCCAGAAAAAAAGAAAATTGATGGCTGTTTCTACTATTTGATAGAAAACATGTTTGTCTATGAGATAATGAATAAAAAAAGGCTTATAATATTGTTTTTCATAGCTAAAAACGCTTCCTTCCTTAGGGGGCGCGTTTTACCCCCAGTTACCCTACATGCGAGTGCTTTCGATGAATTTGAGAGATTTGCAGTTCCACGTTCCGAGTTTCCAATCGCTTGTCCATTTCCGTCGCTGTGGTCTTTGCCGATTGTTCCAGTCCGTTTTCTCTCGTTGACGTTCCTGTGCTGATGTGTTTTTAAGGTTGGCTTGCAGGGCCTGATACCAAGCCCCTAGATTTTCGGAGGACCATTCCCCCTAAATGTTCGGAGGACCATAGTTCGCAGTTTAGCTTAGAGTCCTTCTCTGGCGCTCGGACGATGATCAGCGTCAGAGACGCATGGGGAACGCTGGCGCTGTTGTGAGCCGCTCCTAATATGGAGTACAGACGCTCCAGGTTTGCAGAAGCAAAAGCAAAAGCAACGTTGCCGTTAGATACTTTGTGGATTCGATATTTTCAATTTTTTTCTTTGATATCCAGACAAGCTCTTGACTGCTTTCAGAAACAAGGCATGTGAGTTAAATTTGGGCAGAATCAAACATGTCGCGCGTCGGTCGAGTAAAGTGAAAAAGTGCCGCGTTCGGCTAGTTCTGTTTGATCTTCGACCTTGACGATTGCTCCTTCCCCTTTCTTTTTATCTTTATTTTTGTAATTATAAAAAAAAAAACTTTGAATGGTTCGACACTACAAGTGTAGACTTGCGAAAGGTTCACTTTATTCAATAAACTTTGGATGGTTCGCCACTGTAAGTGTCGGCATAAGAATAAGAGTGTTCTATGATGTTCCAGCCAATCGAGTTTTTGTTTCTTTTCAAATAAGTAAAATATAATAACACATGCTTTCGTCCTGACAGCTGTAGGAATGTTACATTTAGGTATTTGTTCAACAAACTTTGAATGGTTCGTCACCTCAAGTGTCGGCATAATTTTCCTCTACATAGAAATTGTTCATATCAAATGAAAATATTATATTTACGTATAAGCATGTATATATCTCACAAATCATTGTTTATCATGGTCTAATCACTTATCAAAGTGAATCCTATGACCCAACGATCCTCCCCATTAACAAACATCCTTCCCAGTAACCTTTGTGGAGATGCAGAGGCAAACACAGTCTCCAAATAGCAAAGGTTACACACTAACATTCCTTCCCCCAATCCCACCTGACTGCAAGGACGTGGCCGGCGCCGTTATTGACCCTGTATAAATAGAGGCACTGAATTATGCACACTGAAGAAGATTATGGCCAATCCCAGCCGAACTTCTAGTTGATTCTTTGTGCATTTTCACTGACTCCGGTCAATCACGGAATAGCAACCATTGATATGTGTAGTCAGTCTAAGCTAAGCTAAGCTAATTTTGGATTGAAATGCTTAGGAAATCTGAGAGAATTTGTGGACATATTTGAATGTTGGAGGATAATTAGAAAGGAAAGAAAAGCTCTGAACTTCACAGAGCACTATAAGATTATTTTGAAGTTTTTTAAAATTTTGGTGATTTTGAATAGATGTTCCGAAAATCCATTTTTTTATCGATGTTGGGAGCACAAAAATCGATTGAATCGATTTTCTGCGTTTGATTTTTTGTTTCGATTCAAGAGGAAGAAATTGATAAGAATTTTTAAAAGTCTTGATAAATCATAACCTAGTTTTGAATTAGCCTGTAAGTGTTTCATATATATTTTTTTATTTCAATCGTTATCAATCTAAAGAATTAAAATCGTGCGTAATTGCATTTGGTCGTATTTTAAGAGCAAACATCGGTCAATCGATTCGACATGTTGAATTTAAATCGATGTTGAGATCATATTTGCCCTACGCTTCTCACAACCCATATTTATCAATTTCATTTACACACAAGCGCGTAGAGCGAGTGGGATTTGGTTACCGAACACCTCAATATATATGACAATATATTTCTAAGTTGTTTCTCAATACTTTTTTTTTGATTCATTGGTGAATAGTTTGGAGTTCTGAAAAATGTCTGGACTAATTTGGAATGTTGACGCATAACGAGGGATTCTTAGGTTATTTCAGAACTAATTGAGGATTACAGAGAACTTTTAGGTCATTTTTGATTTTTTTCAATGCTTCATATCTGTTGATGCATACTCTGGAATACTGAGAGAATCTCAGAATGAATTGGGGATGTTAAAGAATAACCAGAAATTGATAGATTAGTTCGTAGCCAAATGAATATTTCTGAATCGTTGGTAAATACTTTTGAATTCTATGATAATTTCTGCACAAATTGGGAATGCGGATAATGACAAGAAATCCTGAGGATCGCCAAGAATTATAAAAATATGTTTGAATTGTTGTTGAATACCTGGTATTCTTAGAGAAAGTCTCAAGAAAAAAAAATTGGATGTAGCCAGGTAACGACAAATTCCTGGAATATATCTGAATCGATCATAGATCACGAAAATATTCTCGCTGAAGTATTTCAAAATATAAAGACGGATAAACAGCGGCTGAAATCTTTTTTTTCCTTAAGATAATCAGGTAATTATTATTTTTTTAATTTCTGAATAGATGGGGAATAGTTTAAAATTCTTATAGATTGTCTGAGTAATTTGGAAGTGTTAATAGCAACGAGAGATTTCTTAAAAAATTCTTAACTAATTGAGAATCATAGATAATTGGTAAATTATTTCAGAATTGTTGTTGAATATTTTAGTATTCTGAGAGAATGTCTGGACAACTTTGGAATGTTAACGATTAACGAGAGAATCCTAGGTTGTTTCTCAACAAATTTAGGAGCACAGAATACTCTAAGATCAGTATTGAATTTGCAAGATTATTTTTGAGATCAACAATTAACTGTCGAAATCCTGGGAAAATGTTTCAAAGAATTAGGAATCTTCAAAGATAACCAGAAATACCTGGAATATTGCTCAACTTATTGAGCACCATAGACATCTATAGGCGATTTGAGATTATGTTTTAATAGAGAATGTTGAAGGATAACGATCAATTCATAGAATATTTCTTAACCATTTGAGGAAAACCGAGATCCCTGAGAGTTTTTCTGAATTGTTGGAAAATACATTGAAATCATGAGAGAATGAAATCACAGAAAATGCAAAGATTTTTTTTGAATTTTAAGTGAATATTTTGGAATTCATGAAGAATGCCTGTACAAATTTTGAATTATCGCGAATTCAAGAGATTCCTAGCATATTTCTTGGCTAGTTGAGGATTACAGGAAACTTTTAAATTATGTTTAAACATGCAATATTGATTTCGGATTGTTCGTAAATAGAATATTTATGAAATTATTAAGGATGCGTTATTCTGAAATGTTGGTAAATATCTTAAAATTATGGGAGAATGTCTGCGCCATTCGATAAATTTGGAAGATATTAAAAAAAATCAGAATATGTTTAAGCTAATTGAGAATCACATAGATCTTTGAGTATTTATGAATTGTTGGTTAATACTTTGAAATTCAGACAAATTTAAAATGTTAGATTCTTAGGTTATTTCAGAACAAAATATAAAAACAAAGAATTCCAGGGATATTTTTGAATATTTAAGATGATTGTATAAATGTTGATAAATACTTTGTAATTTCGAGAGAATATCTGAACTTATTTGGAAAGTTGTACATAACGAGATATTCTAAGCATATTTCTTAACCAATCAAGGATTGCAGAAATGTTCAGGCATATTTCTGAATTGTGTTTACAAACTTTGGCAATCTGAGAGAATATCCGTACAAAATGGGTATGCTGAGAGGAAACATTTGTGTTTCTATTGAGGATTATAGAGAACCCTGAGTGTATATTTGAATTGTAGTTGAACACTTTGGTTTTCTGTGAAAATGTCTAGACAAATTTGAAATATTGATGATATCGAGAAATTCGTAGAATATATTCAAACTAATTACGTTACACAGTGATCTCTAAAAGTATATCTAAATTGTTAATGAATAATTATTATGAAATTCTGAAATAATGTCTGGGCATTCAGGGAATGTTGAGAATAACGAAAACTTTGTAGTATATTTGTGAATGTATGAGGCATCACAAAGAACTCTTGGATTATTTCTGAATTGTTGTTCAATATTTTGGAATCCTGCAAGAAAAACAAATGCTGATGATAACAAGCAACTCTAAGAACATATCTGAACTCACCAAGGATTTCAGAGAATTCCTGGATTATTATTAAATTGTTTTTGGATACTTTGAGAATCTGAGACGATGTCTGAAAAAAAAATGTTATACGGAGAGATAACGAAGGATTCTCATGTAGATTCTGAACTCATTGAAAATAACAAAGATTGCTTAGATTATTTTTGAATTTGCAAGATGATTTTTCAATTGTTGATGAGTACCTTGAAATTCTTAGAGGATATCTGGAAAAAATAGGAGTATTGAAGTATAACGAAAAAATCCTAAAATATTTTTTAATTAATTAAAACGCAAAAAAACCTCATAGAGTATTTTTGAGTTGTTGATGGATACTTTGAGAATCCTAAGAGAATATCTGAATAAATTTGGGGACGTTAAGGGATTACCAGAAATACTTAGAATATATCTGAACTAATTAAGGACCACAGAAACGTCTAAGCGAATTTAGGAATTGTTGTTGAATACATTGATATTTTGAAAACATGTCTGGGAACATAAGAAATGCTGATGATGACGATAAATTTCTAGTATCTTACTGAACTTATTCAAGATCATGAAGAACTCTTGGACTGTTTCTGAATTGCTGGTCAATTCCTTAGGAATTCTGAATGAAATTTTTGACAATTTGGAAATGCTGATGATCCTAGACTATTTGTAAATTTATAGAAGATTTCAGATAATGCTGAATTATTTTAAAATTGTTGTTGAATACTTTGATTATCACAGACATTATTTCTGAATTGTTGATGAATAATTTGGAATCTTGGGAGAATGTCTGAATGAATTTGGAATATATAAGCATTATCAGAAATACCTAGAATACTTCTTAGCTTATTTAGTATCACATAACTCGCTGAAAGAATTTCTGAATTGTTCGTATGTCTGCAAAAATGTCTGGGCACGTATGGATCTTTGATGGTAATTAAAAATTTCCGGTATATTTCTGAACCTTTGATTAGACCTGTGCGCCGAAATATTTTTAATCGGCGGCGGCGTCAGGGCATTTTTGCACCGGCGGCGGTGGCGTCATCGGCGTCACGCCGTTGACCATTTTCGGCGGCGGCGGCGGCGGCGTACAACGGCGTGGGGGAAATTTAAAAACAACAAAAATCTTCGAAAATTCCATTTTTTTTTTCAAATGTTCGGACATTTTGGTAAGAAATCAAGATTTCGTTATAATAAATCTTCGGCTAGGTATTTTATATTAAAATAATTAATCATAAGAAAAAAATACATCTCCAAACCTTAATACTCAAGCTTGTATAGGCAAAGCTGCTGAATTAATAATTTTATTTTGTGCATATTATGTTAAGGGTTTTTGTGTTGGTAGAATTTGACATGTTTTTTGATAGATGGCATTATATTAAAATCGCCATATCTTTGATTCATTCACAGTGCCAGTTATGAATCACTGTTCCGAGTGGCCAGGATATCTTCTCCTACGTTGTATTGACTTTACTAGGCCGGATAACGAGAACAAGAAACGAACAAGAAAAATGCATAGAGGAGTTTGATGAGGAATTCTTGAAATGACGCTTGAATTTAAAAATCTAGAAAGAATCTTTGGCAGCATTCCTCTAGAAATATGTTAGAGACCTACTTAGAGAATTCAAAAAATATATTTAGAGGAAATTTTACAGAATTTGTTGAAAAAAAAAAACACAATAAGTTTGGGGAGATCTCCAAGTACCGGACACCAAAGCCGCTAAGTTCGTAATTCAAAAATTATTTATTTTATGCGGTCTTGGTGCCTATTTATGATAAAA
The DNA here is from genome assembly GCF_002204515.2 of Aedes aegypti. NCBI lineage: Eukaryota > Metazoa > Arthropoda > Insecta > Diptera > Culicidae > Aedes > Aedes aegypti. The sequence continues at coordinate 36,935,223 of NC_035108.1, forward strand.
ATTATCGTTTCTGTAGCGTACAGAAATAAATTTGAAAATATAAGTATGAATTTTGACATTGCATTTTGATGATGTATTTAAGTACCGTAATCCCGGGTAACATTGATCAGTTTTTTGAATATTTATTGAAAATTTCATTTGAAAATGCAAATGTTGCAATTTTAAAACGAGTACTGCCACCTATAGCTAGTGACTGTATACTGTATTTTGTTTTTTGAATGATTTTAACATGGTTAAAAAATGTTTTCAGCGATGTTTTAAATAAAGATTATATGGGGTAAAATTGATCATCTATGTAAACAACGTTCGGTAATATTGAAAATGTCGTTACTTACTTAAATCATGACTTCTGAAACCGAATATGAAAGTCAAACGCTTACAAGTTATTTACTTTTTGAGTTATTTTAATATTAAAACACCTCGAACCGCAGAATACGCCTAAAGGCAGGCCATTTCCCAAGAAAATATTACAATCTCAACATTAATTCGTTATTGCTGCCTGATTGAATATTCTTATGAAAGTTTTGAGAACGGAATTGTTTTCTGCAGTGTCTTTTTCAGTGAGAACCGCTTGCTCATATCGCTGGCAAAACTTATGTGAGACATGAATCTTCGGCAGTGTCATCCTTAACCATTGAAATCGTTGTTTCGAAAAGTTGACAAATTTTCGCATGAATTGAACGCAATTTTCTCAAAACTCTTAGATTTCATTAGCTTATGAATATATGAAAAAAAGCGCAATTCATGGTTTGGAAATGTTCTATCAATAAATTGCAATCTAGTAACCATTGTCAATAAAATAATAAAAATAAACATAAAAAAGTCACTCCGGTTGAAGGTCTTTACGTTGCAGAACAAGATGTTTTGGTGAAATATTCGACAATATACTGACGGTTATTAATTCGCGATAATATGTCTGAATTGTATTATTCAAGAATTGTTTTCAGCAGAGATGTTCATGAAACTGTAGATTATCGGGTCTGTGGTACCACGGTCGTGAAATATTGTGGGAAAACTGATAAAACGGTGTGATAAAAGACTGTCCGGGATTAAGTGCAAGTGATTTAAAATCCGGACATTACGACATTACCCTATGTTTAACAGGTAAGATTATGAAATTAACATCTGTACCAGAAGAAAAATTATGGAAAAGATTGTGTAAGTGATAGAAGTGATAATAGAAACATTTAGATATGCAGAAAAACAGTGAAAATTTCCAATTCGTACAGTTTGAAGCTCGGAGCACTTCTTTCAAGTAATCGAAACGCAGTTTTACTCATTTATCACACTTTGGAATTTTATATGATACATGTAGACATCCAGTGCTCAAAAATAGGATTAAATAGCTTTAATCTGATGCAGTTTGTAATTTTTCATTGCTTATGTTCCATATTAAAGTATATGTCCGGATATTGATTCAACAGTGTCCGGATTTTAAGACATGATTTGCATCGTGTGTCTGGATTTAAGGACAAGACATGCTCCAATGTTTCAACGTTTTTCATGATAAAATTGTATCTTTAATGAAAAAACTCGTCATTTCAACCAAAATATGTTACATAAAAAAGTTTGAATTAGATCTCAAGAAAACTAACTTCAATTAGAGGTTAAACATTCGTCTCTACTTAAGCGTCCGTGTATTGATGCAGCACGGTAATTCCCTGAAAAACTTGTTGAAAAATCCTTTGGCGCATCCTGGAATAATTCCTAAAGTAAGGCCCAGATATTTCCTAGGCCATTTTTTAAATTTATACTTTTCGAGCTGAAATATTAATCGGCGTGAAAATACAAAATCGGCGGCGGGACGCAGACCAGCGTATGGCGCGCCGCCGATACGTCAATCGGCGTCGGCGTGACGTAAAATGAATCAGCGGCGGCGGCGTGGCGCGGCGGCGCACAGGTCTACCTTTGATTATTATTCAATTGTTGTTCAAAAACTTAGGCATTTTTTGGACAAACTGGGAATGCAGATGATAACGAGAAATTTTTAGAAAATTTCTAAACTGATCGAAGAATTTAGAGAATTTTAAAATTATTATTAAATTGTTGTTGGATACTTTGAGAATCAGAGAGAACGTCTGAAAAAAAATGATATTTTGAAGGATAACTAGAATTTCCCAAGAAATCTGAGCTGATTGAGCAGAAATCTATGAGAATATTTCTGAATCGTTGTTGATTACTTTAGAATTCTGGGAGAATGTCTGAATAATTTGAAGTGTTGAAGGATGACCAGAAATTTCCAGCATATTTCTAAATAATTGGAAGGCTATACAGAACTATTAGATTCATTCTGAATAATTGGAAGAAATGCTTGGAGAATGTATGGACAAATTTGGAATATTTACGGATAACATGATTCCTAAGTTGTTTCTGAACACAAGAAAGATTACAGAGAATCTCAAGTTCTCTTGGAGTTCTGAATGTCTGAAATTATTTGAAATGTTGAACATAACGAGACATCCCAAGAATATTTATGAACTAATTAAGGATTGCAGAAATGTTAAAGGATATTTCTAAATTGTTGGTAATTTGAAAATCTGAGAGAATATACGGACAAAATGGGAATGTTGAAGGAAAATTTCAGATCCTATTGAGGAGTATAGAGAACTCTGAAGAATGTCTGGACGGATAACTAGAGATTTGTCTGTTAATTCTGAACTAATTACTCTGAAGAATTACCTACAATATTTCTAAGCTGAATTAGGACTACAGAAATCTCCGAGTTATTTTCTAATTTGTTAGCAAATTATTTAAAATTATGCAAGAATGTTAGGACGCTTATGGAATGTTGATGAAAAATTAACCGTATATTTCTGAATTTATTGAGGATCTTAAAGAACTCTTTGATTATTTCTAAATTGTTGTTGAATAACTAAGGGTCTGTCTCAATTGCGATATTAAAATTAGTCCGAACTTAAATTTGACAGTTCGTAAATTATTTTCCCTCCAATTAATCAATGAACTGTCAAATTTGATTTTTGTCTGGTCCAATTCGAAAACGTTGTCGATTCAGGAAATTTTAACCCCAGTGCAGGCAAGTTAACACAACACACCATCAAAATGTTATTTGAGGATTAATTTCTAATTCTTGCATTTACTAGTTTTTTATTTTCTGCTCTAAAAGTTTGTAGCTGCTGTTCCTCTACTGTTGGATTGTAGTTATTACTGATTTACATGATGCGTAATGGGCAAATATGCCATGAATGTCACGTTAGCATAAAACAAAATCTGCATGTATTCGATCCGTATTGATATTCCATAGTGCCATTAGTGCGAAACCAAAGAAGAGACCACGAATTGAGGTTTCCTACATTTCATGCTGCATTATTGCGTAGTCAGCGTGAGCGCAAAATTCTTGAGAGGGCAAATATTATCTCCTCTCCGAACACATCAACGATTCTAGTTAGTGCTTTTGTAGGTGTTTATGTCCTATTGGTATAAGATACTGCACTATTCGTTTCTCATGAAACACTTTTTGGACAGAAATTTGAATCCATGATCATAACTGCACATTTCCACGAAAATTCTAAAATTTTAGGATAGGGCAAGAAATGCATGGTATTGAAAGTCCAACACTTGGGACCCCCATAAATCACTTTCTTTTTCTGTGTTTATCCTGGAGCAAAATATCAGCATTTTAGATTTGTATCCCTAAGAATGAAGATAAACTTGAGGTTTACAAAACAAATTTAAAGAGATATTAATCATTTGTAATCACAAGGCGAAATTGTCACATCTCAATTTAAATTCTAAGGTTTCAAAAAATATATATTTTCATCGTTGCTCAAAAATCTGTATAAATCTGTACAATTTTGGAAGAATTCTGTTTACAGAATCTGTATAGCAGTATTTAAAAAAAAATGATCTGTATGTACAGATTCTTGATCACAAAATATACGAACAATTCTGTAAAATAAAGATAAATCTGTATACGTAGCAACCCTGCTGAGGTCGAGCTGTTCTAGCGATTAACTAGCCTTGCAGTTCAGGTAGTGGTTAGACAGCAACTTAATGTTGAGTTAAGTGACTAAAATGATCAAAATAGAGACTAATAAATGACTTCAGAACTACAAGTTCTTATCCAAAAAATGCATAGAAACAAAAGTGGATGTTAAAATTGAAGATAACAGTAAACAGTTGCTATAGAAATTTGAAATATGTCTATTCAACAGGAATAAAAGTTGAGAGTCAACAATTGTTTTTAATTAATCAGATCACCTTTTTTTTGGCGAATTTTTCGTTTCTGACAAATTTTTCAGCAAAAGTTTATGGGTGATTTTTTAAAGAATGTAGAGTTGCTTAACAAATTACTTAGGGCATTCTTGAATATATTCATGGAGGTGTTGGAGGGTAAATATTCAATAGTGATTGTGGACGGATTTCTTTCAATGTTTGTGGATACATTTTATCTTCTAAATGGCGGAATTTATTGCAAAATAAAAAACGGAATCTATTGTAAAACTTGTAGCAAAATTCCGGTAATATTAAACCAATTCAACAATTCGATCAAACTCGTGAGAAAGAGAGAATTGCAGCTTAGTCAGCGAATATCTGAAATAATCAATGTAATTTAAGCATACATCCCGGAAAAGTTTATGAAAAGTTTTTTTTTTAATATTGTTTGGTTTGAGGGTTTGCCTTACATTCCTAAGTTGTTTTCAAAAGTTTGTTCAAAAGGCTGGTTAGAGATTTCTTTTGATTTACAACGGAATGTAATTCTAGAAACTTCTCTAGCTATTAATTCTGAACATCAATCAAAAATTTGTCCGAATTATCTCCAAAAATTCCTCAAAGAGCCCAACTAAACATTCAAACTATTCGTAAGAAATCTCTGAGGAATATTCACCTGAAACTTTCCAGGAAGAGCCAGAGATCCCTACCTTTCAATTATTTCAAATTTAACAAAGTTGATGTTTTTAAAACTGTGAAACATTATTGTTTTGCAGTTCTAGTTTGAGGAACTAGACCAGCTTATACTTTCTTTATCATTGATTCATGAAAATAGTGACCATTTTTCTGGAAAAGACTTTTCGTTGCAAATAGTGACTTTTTGGTTACCAAATCGAAAATAGTGACCAAGTCACTAAAAAGTGATTCGCTACCAGCACTGCAACTGTAGTTTTGGACAACACATTTCTGTGTGACTATCCGGATTGAATGAACCTACCCAACCATACACGGGAGCTTTATAGTTCCTTGGAACCGATCTGTGATGTACGAAAAGGAGCCTTTTTCTACTGCAGTGACAGCAATCGGTAGACCATTGGATACCAGAGCGTTCCATTGGCATACATACACTGTTTAGCCAGCCCACCGGGGGGAAAACTTACCCATTCACTGAGCAGCAATTTATCATCCCACTTGATGTGCCGTCCAGAAGCCGCTGGACGATCATACAGATGTCCATATAGGTAATCCACCGAAGCAGGACCAAAAATTAAAACGACATCCAAACAGCTAACACGAACTAGCGAAATAATTCTCGATCTGTCAAAAATAAGTCTCCTCTGGAGCAGACTTATTTTTGACAGATCGAAATCAGAGAGGAAATAATTCCCGAACTGTCAAATTTAAGTTCGGACTCGTTTTAACAACGCAAATGAGACAGACCCTAAGAAACTCTGGATGGAATTTTGTACAAATTGGGAATGCAGATGATAACGAGACATTCTTAGATTTTTTAGATTATTATTAAATACTTTGAGAATCTGAGAAAACTTTGGGATAAATTTGGAGAATAACGAAAAATTAAAAAAAAATCTAGCTAATTGATCAGAGATCTTTGAGTATTTATAAAATATTGTTGAATACTTTGAAATTCTGAGAGAATGTCTGAATAAATTTGGAGTGTTGAAGGATAACCGAAATATCTAGAATATTTCTGAGCCATTTAAGGGCTACATAGAACTAAAATATTACTTATGAATTATTGGTGAATATATAAAAATTCTCAGAAAATGTCTTGACAAATTTAGAAAATAAACGTATAACGAGATTACTAATTTGTTTCTGAAATTATTGAGGATTACAGAGTTCTTCAAGATAACCTTTGAATTCGCAAGGATTATATCTGAATTGTTTGCGAATGTTTCCGAATTTTGAGAGAATGTTTGAAAATGATTTGAATGTCAAAGGATAACTAGATATTTCTAGGATATATCTGAACAAATAAGGATCACACAGATCTCTGAGAATATTTCTTAGTTGTTGATGAATATTTTGAAATCTAGAGAAAATATCTGAATAAATTATAAGTGTGAAAAGATAACCAAAAAATTTTAGAATGTATCTGATATATTTTAGGCTTACAGAGAGCATCAAAATTACTTCTGAATTGTTGATATATAGTTTGGAATTTTGAAACAATGTCAAAATAATTTGAAAATGTTGATTTCTCCTGGAAATTCTTGAAATATTTCTGAACCAATTGAGGAAAATAGAGATCTCTGAGGCTATAAATATTTTTTGTCAAATATTTTGAGATTATGAGAGAATTTGTGGAAAAATGTTAAACTTATTGTGCAACACAGAGGAATTCTGAGCGAATGTTTGAACAAATTTTCTTAAATTTTGAAGGATTATAATGAATTCCTAGAACACTGTTTAACTAATTGAGGATCACAGAGAGCTATAAGAATAATTTTGAATTTTCAGATGGATGGATGGAATTATTAGAACTTACAGATAAGTTCTCTTTGATTCTCAATAATTCTAAAAACAAACTAAGAATATCTCATCATCTACTTTTGCAAATATTGCAAATATGTCCCGACATTCTTTAAGAATTTCAAGCTATTCGTCAATAAATCAGAAATAATTTAAGAAGTCTCTAGAAATCTCAATTAGTTCAGAAATATTTTAAGTATTCCTTCAACAGTCCTAATTTGTTCAAACGTTTCCTCTATATTGCTCCAACGTATTTACCAACAATTTAGAAATTCTGTCAGAGTCTCTTTGACCATCTAGTTATTTGCAACTTTCCCAAATTGTCCAGATATTCTATCAGTAAAACAAAGAAACTACCAACAATTTATACTCCCAGAGGTCTATGTGATCCTCAATTCTTTTGAAATTAATTATAGAAATTTCTGGACATCCTTCCACATTCCCAATTGGTTCATACATTTTCTCATAATTTCAAAGTATTTTTCCAAAAATCATATATACCCTCAGAGATCACTGTGATACTCAATTGGGTAAAACACATTTTACAACGCCTCAATTTGTTTTGATATATCTTGGAAGTTTCGCGTTATCCTTCCTGATACTAATTTTGTTTACGCATTCTCTCGAAAAAAAAAACTATCTTGAAAATACCAAAATATTCTTATAGTTCTATGATCCTCAATTTTTTTTAAGCAATATTCGAGGAATTCATGATATTCCTTCAAAATTTGAAAATCGTTCAGATATTCTTTCAGAATTCCAAAGTATTCAAAAATAATTTAGAAATACTCTCACAGATCTCTGTGTTGCTCAATTAGTTTAACGTTTGTCCACAAATTATCTCATAATTTCAAAATATTTTCCAAAAATTATTTAAAGCCTAAGAAATCTTTGTTATCTTCAATTGATTCAAAAATATTCCAAAAAATTCCAGCGGAATTCAACATTCTCAATTGATTCAACAATTCAACAATGCAGAAGTAATTATGTTGCTCTCGGTAAGCCTCAAATAAATCAGATACATTCTAATATTTTTGGTTATCTTTTATCACTTTAAATTTTATTCAGATATTCTCTCTAAATTTTAAAGTATTCATCAGCAACTAAGAAATATTCCCAAAGATCTCTGTGATCCTAATTTGTTCAGATATATCGTAGGATTTTTTCGTTATCCTTCGACATTCAAATCATTTTCATACATTCTCTCAGAATTCGGAAATATTCACAAACAATCCAATTACAGTCTTGCAAACTCAGAGGTTATCTTGAAGAACTTTGTATTCCTCAATGATTTCAGAAACGAATTAGAAATTTCGTTATTCGTTTATTTTACAAATTTGTCCATACATTTTCCAACAATTAGTTCTCTGTGATCCTCAAATGGTTCAGAAATATTCTAGGAATTTATGGTTTTCCTTCAACACTCCAAATTTATTCAGACATTCTCTCAGAATTTCAAAGTATTCAATAAAAAACAGAAAAATTCTTATAGATCTCTGCTGAATAAGTTTAGATTTTTTAAAGAAAATCTCGTTGTCCTTCCAAATTTATTTCGGCGTTTTCTCATATTCTCAAAATATTTAAAAATAAGCTAAGAATTCCCCAAAATCTTCGATTAGTTCAGAAATGCTCTAGGAATTTCGCGTTATCAACTGCATTCCCAATTCGTCCAAAATTTCTTCCAGAGTTCCAGAAATAATCAAAGAGTTCTTTGTGATCCTCAATAAGTTCAGAAATATACTGGAAATTTTTCGTTATCAGCAACTTTCCATAAGTGCCCAGACATTTTTGCAGAATTTTAAATTATTTACTAGCAATTCAGGAAATAACTCTCCAGATTCCTTGTTTCTCAACTAATTTGGGAGTAAAGAAATTGAACTTGCAAGCTTATTTTTAAGATCAACAATTTACTTTGGAAATCCTGGGAGAATGTTTCAACAAATTAGACATTTTCAAGGATAACTGTAGGAGAATTTCTGAACTGTTTGCAATACTTTGAAATTCCCAAAGAATGCCCAGGCAAATCAGGATTGTTGATGATAACGAGGGGCCCAGATAGCCGTTGCTTTAAAAAGAAAAAAAAAGAAAAAGACCAAGCTGAGCGTCGTGGTTTCGAATCCCACCGGTCGAGGATCTTTTCGGGTTGGAATTTTTCTCGACTCTGATGGCATATAGTATCATCGTACCTGCCACTCGATACACAAATGCAAAAATGGTTAATTGGCAGAGATAACTCCCAGTTAATAACTGTGGAAGTGCTCATAAGAACACTAAGCTGAGAAGTAAGCATTGTCCTTGTTGGGACGTAACGCCAGAAAGAAGAAGAATATGATGATAACGAGAAGTTGCTTCTTGAGGATCACATAGAACAATAAAATTATTTTTGCATTATCCACATTTTTTCAATTGCTGTTGAATAATTTAGAATTTTGAGATAATGTTTAAACAAATTGAGAATGTAGAAGGATAACGATAAACCATATACAGTTAACTCTCCCTTACTCGATATTCTGTATCTCGAAATTTCCCCTAACTCGATGGAAAGCGCGGTCCCTTCAATCTAGCATACTTTGATCCCTCTGTAAGTCGATACCTCTCTAACTCGATGTTCCCTAACTCGATGCGATCTGTTTCAGTTTCCTATGCTAGTTTACCTCTCTAACTCGATATTTCCATGAAAATTTTCGAATATTCTCAAAATGTTGATAAATTCCATAACTTTGATAATTATGATTATAGTGATAGTAATATGAAGGTTGACAGGTCATTTCAGGGTAATAAAAAATTGTATTTTTTAAGACTATGCAAAAAGTGTCACGTTGCTAATTTTACTATAAATTTACTAATTTTCACATTTAATTTACTATTTTGAATGTACTTTGTCGAAATAATCAAAATTTCAAAAATTGAATAATTTGAGTTCTGTGTCTCGATACCTCCCTAACTCGATGGTCCCTTCAATATCGAGTTAGGGAGAGATGACTGTAATATTTCTGAACCATTTGAGGATCACCGAGATCCCTGAGAGTATTTCTGAATTGACAAAAACATTGAAATTATGAAAGAATATGTTAACATAGACCTCAAAGATATTTTATTCTTCTTCTTGGCATTAACGTCCCCACTGGGACACAGCCGGCTACTCTTCTTAGTGTTCTAAGAGCACTTCCACAGTTATTAACTGAGAGCTTTCTTTGACAAAGTTGCCATTTTCGCATTCGTATATCATGTGGTAGGTACGATGATACTCTATGCCCAGGAAAGTATATGAAATTTTCTATTACGAAAAGATAATGGACCGTCCGGGAATTGAACCCAAACACGTTCAGCATGGTTTTTACTTTGTAGCCTCGGACTCTAACCACACGGCTAAGGAAGGCCCCCAAGATATTTTATAAATAGTTGGTCAATACTCTGGAATGCTATGAAAATATTTGGGCAAATTGGGAATTTTGAAGGATAACGAGAACTTCCCAAAATTGTTTAAAAATAACAAGAATTACCTAGAATATTTATGAACTAAATGAGAATCACAGAAAATGCAAAGATTATTTAATGAATATTTTGGAGTTCTTGAAGAATGTCTGCACAAATTTTGAATTATTACGGATTAAAGAGATTCCTTAGATATTTCTTAGATAGTTGAGGATGACAGAAATCTTTAAAATTATTTCTAAACATGCAGTATTGATTTTGAATGGCTTGTTAGTTCTTTGGAGGTTTGAGAGAATGTCTGAAAAAATGAGAATGTCGAAACATAATCAGAAATTCATAGAATATTTCTGAAATTATTTAGGATGCGTTATTCTGAAATGTTGGTAAATACCTTAAAATTATGGGAGAATGTCGGCGCAATTTGGTAATATCGCAAGATGTTAAAAAAATCCGGAGTAGTTCTTAGCTAATTAAGAATCACATGGATCTCTGAATTGTTGGTTAATACTTTGGAATTTGGACGAATTTAAAATGTTAGATTCTCAGGTTATTTCAGAATAAAAATATAAAAACAGAGAATTCCAGGGATATTTTTTAACCCTCTAATACCCAAATTTTTATTTTCAATCTAAATATCATTTTTAGTTATCTAAAATCGTTCTAAACACGGTTTGGGCAATGATTTATTTTTATTCGCAAATCTATGGATTTCGGTTTTTGATTTTTATAATTTTTATTTTTGAACATCCCTACCCTTTTTCATTTTTTCTTGAAGCCTCTTCTAGTTACTGATTATTGGCAATAATAAAAATTCAAATTTTTACGCTAATTTTAAAAATATTAAATTTTTAATATTTTCTGGAAATATTTCTATTTTCCGTGTATTTCACGGAAAAACAGGTTAAAAATTATTTGAATACCACCAAGCTCTTTTTTTGTGATAGGTTGATCGTAGAAAAATATAAAAGGTACGACTTTTTATATCACACGTTAAATGAACCCCGGGTATTTGTAGGTTATATAAGAATACAATTTTTCAAACAATTTTCAAAAATACAAAAAAGTTTCAAAAGTCATAAAAAACTTTTCTTATATGCGTGTTATGAGTCAAGGTTGTAACCAAAAATAAAATCATTTTGATTTCCGAGCTACGAAAAAATACACAAAATTTCAAAGTGTACCCCGTCTAAAGGCGGGGTTGGGTATTAGAGGGTTAATATTTAAGATTATTGTTTTAAAGTTGATGAATACTTTGGATTTCTGAGAGAATGTCTGAACTTATTTGGAATGTTGATCATAACGATCATAACATTCCAAGAATATTTCCGAACTTATTAAGGATTGCAGAAAAGTTCAACGATATTTCTGAATTGTGTTTACAAACCCTGGAAATCTGAGAGAATATCCGGACAAAATAAGAATGCTGAAGGAAATTTTTTATTGAACATTTGTTCCTCTTCTTCTTCTTCTTCTTGTCATTAACGTCCCCACTGAGATAGAGCCGGCTACTCAGCTACACTTCCTCAGTTATTAACAGAGAGCTTTCTTTGCCTAAGTTGCCATTTTCGCATTCGTACATCGTATGGCAGGTACGATGATACTCATTGCCCAGGGAAGTCAAGGAAGTTTCTATTACAAAAAGATCCTGGACCGACCGGAAATCGAACCCAGACACCTTCAGCATGGCTTTGCTTTGTAGCCGCGGACGTTAACCACTCGGCTAAGGAAGGCCCCTATTGAGGATTATAGAGAACCCTGAGAGTATATCTGAATTGTAGTTGAACACGTTTGTTTTATTTGAAAATGTCTACACAAATTTAGGATAATGATGATAACGAGAAATTCGTAGAATAAATTCAAACTAATTACGTTACACAGTGATCTCTAAGAGTGTATCTAAATTGTTAATGAATAATTATTATGAAATTCTGAAATAATGTCTGGGCATTCAGGGAATGTTGAGAATAACAAAAACTTTGTAGTATATTTCTGAATGTATTAAGCATCACTAAGAACTCTTGGATTATTTCTTGGAATACTGATGATAACAAGCAACTCCTAGAACATATCTGAACTCACCAAGGATTTCAGAGAATTCCTGGATTATTATTAAATTGTTGTTGGATACTATGAGAATCTGAGGGAACGTCTGGAAAAAAAATGTAATATGGAAAAATAACGAGGGAGTCTCATTGAGATTCTGAACTCATTGAAAATAACAAAGATTGCTAAGATTATTTTTGAATTTGCAAGATGATTTTTCAATTGCTGATGAGCACTTTGGAATTCTTAGCGAATGTCTGAAAGAAATACGAGTTTTGAAGTATAACGAAAAAATCCTAGAATATTTTTTAATTAATTAAAACGCAGAAAAACCTCATAGAGTATTTCTGACTTAGTGATGAATGCTTTGAGAATCCTAAGAGAATGACAATTTGAAAATGCTGATTATCCTAGATTATTTGGAAACTTATAGATTATTTCATATAATGCTGAAATATTTTTAAATTGTTGTTGAATACTTTGAGAATCACAGAAATAAATTAAAGTATTTCTGAATTGTTGATGAATTATTTTGGAATCCTGGGAGAATGTCTGAATAAATTTGGAAAATATAAACATAATCAGAAATACCTAGAATATTTCTTAGCTTATTTTGTATCATCTGAGCGAAATTCTGAATTGTTGGTATTTCTGCAAGAATGTCTGGGCACGGATGGAATGTTAATGGAAACTAAGAATTTTCGATATATTTCCGAACTAATTGAGGATCACAAAGAACTCTACGATTTTTTTTTTGAATTGTTGTTCAATTACTTAGGATTTTTTTGGACAAATTGGGAATGCAGATGATAACGAGAAATTTTTAGAAAATTTCTAAACTGATCGAATATTTTAGAGAATTTTAAAATTATTATTATATTATTGTTCGATACTTTGGAAATCAGAGAGAAAGTTCGAAAACAATGGTATATGGTAGGATAACGAGAATTTCTTAAAAAATCTTAACTGATTGAGCAGAAATCTATGAGAATATTTTTGAATCGTTGTTTACTACTTTGGAATTCTGGGAGAATGTCTGAAGGAATTTGGAGTGTTGAAGGATGACTAGAAATTCCTAGAATAGTTCTACATTATTTGAGCATTAAAGAGAACTATAACAATCATTCTGAATTATTGGTGAATATATTGGAATTCTTGGAGAATGTATGGACAAAATATATACGGAATATATACGGATAACGAGATTTCTAAGTTGTTTCTGAACTCATGAAAGACAGAACAGAACTTCAAGATTACTTTTGAATATGCAAGATTATTTTTTAATTGTTGGCGAATACTTCAGAATTCTGAGAGATTGTCTAAAAGTAATTTGATAGTAGAAGGGTAACGAGAAATTCCTAGAATATATCTGATCAAATTCAGCATCACAGAGATCTCTAAGAATATTTTTAAATTGTTGGTGAATACTTTGGAATTCTGAATGTCTAAACTGATTTGTAATGTTGAACATAACGAGACATTCGAATATTATTTCTGATCTAATTAAGGATTGCAAAAATGTTCAAGGATATTTCTAAATTGTTGGTAATTTTAAAATCTGAGAGAAAATCCGGACAAGATAGGGATATTCAAGGAAAATTTCAGATCCTATTGAGGAGTATAGAGAACCCTGAGGGTATATATGAATTGTAGTTTAATATTTTTGGATTATGTGAAAATGTCTAGATAAATTGAGAATCTTGATAATAACAAGCAATTCCTAGAATATATTCAAACAAATTGCGTACAACAGAGATCCCTAACAGCACATCTAAATCTTTGGTGAATACTTTGAAATTCTGGAAGAATGTATGGGCACATATGGAATGATGCTGTTAGGGAATGTTGAAAATTGTAGTATATTCTTGAATTTAGTGAGGATCACAAAGAACTCTTTGAATATTTCTGAATTATAGATCAATATTTTGGAACTCTGAAAGAAGTTTTGAACAAATTGGGAATGCTGATGATAACGAGAAATTCCTAGAATATTCCCTAACTCATTGAGGATCGCAGAGAACTAAAAGATTTTTTCTGAATTGTTGGTAAATATTTTGAAAATATTGAAAAATGCTTAGACAAAAGTGGCATGATGACTTTTTTTTTTTTAAATTGTTGATGAATACATTCAATTCTGGAATACAACTGGACAGATTTGAAAGAAGGATTATCAGAAAATCCATGAATATTTCTGAACCATTTGAGAATTATAGAGAACTAAAATATAACTTATGAATTATTGGTGAATATTTTGTAATTCTTGTGGAATGTCTAGACGGGTAACTACAGATTCGTATGTTAATTCTGAACTAAGTAGAGAATTCTAAAATTATTTTTGTATGTACTAGATTTTTTTAGAATTTTTGATGAATACTTTTGGAATTTCGAGAAAATATGTGAACAAATAAGATTTTCCTTAAAATATTGAAGTATTACTACAATTTCCTAGAATATTTAAAAAAATTTTTAAAATCACATAAATAAATGATATTATTTATGTTTTGTTGATGGATACTTTGGAATCCTGAGAGAATGTTTGAATATATTTTAAATATTGAAGAATTATCAAAAATACCTTGAATATTTCAAAGCTTAATTTGGACTACAGTTTTTTTCTGAATTGCTAGTAAATATTCACGATACGCGACGCGAGACAAGACAAGACAAGACATAACACTTATAGTTCTTACAAACGTCAAGATAGTTTAAAAAATTACCTTTCTGTCGACCGGTTTCGGGCACGATGTAGCCCATCTACGGGACAATGTCCGACTGACTGCTTCTCGTACGTTGTTCGTACGCGTCCGAAGAGAAATGTTACTGGATCGTCGTATCTACCAAATTGAACAGACACGACGATATGGGAGGATCGTCTTCATTCATCAGGGGTCCTTCGTCGTTGCTGATGAACATAGACTCCCATGCGTTCAAGTGCGAAGTTTTTCTTACGTTTTTTATAAGCTTCGCACTTTCCCAATCTATTGCATGATGGGAAGTTATCGCATGGGCTGCTACACTCGATTCACTAATTTTATTCGCCGATACTGCATTTCTGTGTTCCTTTAATCTAATTTTAACTTTTCGGCGGGTTTGGCCTATGTAGACAGCTGGGCAATCCTTACAAGGGATCCGGTAAATTCCAGATTGCTCATCCGGTGGAACCTTGTCTTTAAGGTTGCACAGTAGGTCACGTAGGGTCTTGTCGCTCTTGTGTACCACTTGTAGGCCTTGTCGATGGAGAGTGTTTCTGATAGGGTTTGTTATTTTCGGGAAGAATGGCAAACTGATTCTCCTTACATTTTCATCATCCGATCGTAGTGTTGTTATGTTTCGTCTGTGTCTTTTGCGTTTGTGTTTCTGTAGAATTTTGTTTACAAATGATCGGTCATATCCGTTTATTTCGGCGGCCACGTGGATTTGGTGTTCTTCTTTGTTGAATTCCTCTTGTTCCATGGGTATGTTGTACAGACGATGTGCCATGGAATGAAATGCGGCTTGCTTTTGCGCACCGAAGTGGTTGGAGTCGGAGGTAATATAGCGATCAGTGGAAGTGGGTTTGCGATAAATGCCAAATTTCAATGTGCAATCTTCTTTTGCCCCCGTCGCCATTTGGAACGCAGTCGAGCTCCACCGAACCACATTGACGCGTATCTTTCGATTGCTCAGGTGTGTATGAACCAGAACTATTTCACATTCAGAGGGAAGACTTATAAGCAAACGTTTGGGTTGAGCATGGGCAGCAAGCTTTCGCCTTTGCTAGCAGACGTCTTCATGAGTGACTTCGAGGTCGACGCCCAGAAGGAAAAATTATTTCCAAGAGTCTGGTGGCGCTATGTAGACGACATTTTTGCTCCTGTGAAAGAGCGATATTTAGAGCAGACACTGACCATGTTGAATTCCAAACACAACACAATAAATTTCACAGTAGAAAAAGAAGTCGAGGGAAATCTACCTTTTCTTGATCTGATGATCAGCAGAAAAGAAGATTGCACATTGAAATTTGGCATTTATCGCAAACCCACTTCCACTGATCGCTATATTACCTCCGACTCCAACCACTTCGGTGCGCAAAAGCAAGCCGCATTTCATTCCATGGCACATCGTCTGTACAACATACCCATGGAACAAGAGGAATTCAACAAAGAAGAACACCAAATCCACGTGGCCGCCGAAATAAACGGATATGACCGATCATTTGTAAACAAAATTCTACAGAAACACAAACGCAAAAGACACAGACGAAACATAACAACACTACGATCGGATGATGAAAATGTAAGGAGAATCAGTTTGCCATTCTTCCCGAAAATAACAAACCCTATCAGAAACACTCTCCATCGACAAGGCCTACAAGTGGTACACAAGAGCGACAAGACCCTACGTGACCTACTGTGCAACCTTAAAGACAAGGTTCCACCGGATGAGCAATCTGGAATTTACCGGATCCCTTGTAAGGATTGCCCAGCTGTCTACATAGGCCAAACCCGCCGAAAAGTTAAAATTAGATTAAAGGAACACAGAAATGCAGTATCGGCGAATAAAATTAGTGAATCGAGTGTAGCAGCCCATGCGATAACTTCCCATCATGCAATAGATTGGGAAAGTGCGAAGCTTATAAAAAACGTAAGAAAAACTTCGCACTTGAACGCATGGGAGTCTATGTTCATCAGCAACGACGAAGGACCCCTGATGAATGAAGACGATCCTCCCATATCGTCGTGTCTGTTCAATTTGGTAGATACGACGATCCAGTAACATTTCTCTTCGGACGCGTACGAACAACGTACGAGAAGCAGTCAGTCGGACATTGTCCCGTAGATGGGCTACATCGTGCCCGAAACCGGTCGACAGAAAGGTAATTTTTTAAACTATCTTGACGTTTGTAAGAACTATAAGTGTTATGTCTTGTCTCGCGTCGCGTATCGTGAATGTCGTGTTGTTCTTACGTTAGCACAAATCACACAAATTGTTAGTGCTAGTAAATAATTTAAAATTCAATAAAAATGTCTGGGTACTCATGGAAAGTTGCTGATAACGAAAAATTTCCAGTATATTTGTGAACTTATTGAGGATCACAAAGAACTCTTTGATTATTTCTGGAACTCTGGAAGAAATTTTGGACAAATTGGGAATGCAGTTGATAACGCGAAATTCCTAGAGCATTTCTGAACTAATCGAAGATTTTGGGGAATTCTTAGCTTATTTTTAAATATTTTGAGAATATGAGAAAACGCCGAAATAAATTTGGAAGGACAACGAGATTTTCTTTAAAAAATCTAAACTTATTCAGCAGAGATCTATAAGAATTTTTCTGTTTTTTATTGAGTACTTTGGAATTCTGAGAGAATGTCTGAATAAATTTGGAGTGTTGAAGGATAACCATAAATTCCTAGAATATGTCTGATCCATTTGAGGATCACAGAGAACTAATTGTTGGAAAATGTATGGACAAATTTGTAAAATAAACGAATAACGAGATTTCTAATTCGTTTCTGAAATCATTGAGGAATACAAAGTTCTTCAAGATAACCTCTGAGTTTGCAAGATTGTAATTGGATTGTTTGTGAATATTTCCGATTTCTGAGAGAATGTATGAAAATGGTTTGAATGTCGAAGGATAACGAGAAAATCCTACGATATATCTGAACAAATTAGGATCACAGAGGTCTTTGGGAATATTTCTTAGTTGCTGATGAATACTTTGAAATTTAAAGAGAATATCTGAATAAAATTTAAAGTGATAAAAGATATCCAAAAATATTAGAATGTATCTGATTTATTTGAGGCTTACCGAGAGCAACATAATTACTTCTGCATTGTTGAATTGTTGAATCAATTGAGAATGTTGAATTCCGCTGGAATTTTTTGGAATATTTTTGAATCAATTGAAGATAACAAAGATTTCTTAGGCTTTAAATAATTTTTGGAAAATATTTTGAAATTATGAGATAATTTGTGGACAAACGTTAAACTAATTGAGCAACACAGAGATCTGTGAGAGTATTTCTAAATTATTTTTGAATACTTTGGAATTCTGAAAGAATATCTGAACGATTTTCAAATTTTGAAGGAATATCATGAATTCCTCGAATATTGCTTAAAAAAATTGAGGATCATAGAACTATAAGAATATTTTGGTATTTTCAAGATAGTTTTTTTTTTCGAGAGAATGCGTAAACAAAATTAGTATCAGGAAGGATAACGCGAAACTTCCAAGATATATCAAAACAAATTGAGGCGTTGTAAAATGTGTTTTACCCAATTGAGTATCACAGTGATCTCTGAGGGTATATATGATTTTTGGAAAAATACTTTGAAATTATGAGAAAATGTATGAACCAATTGGGAATGTGGAAGGATGTCCAGAAATTTCTATAATTAATTTCAAAAGAATTGAGGATCACATAGACCTCTGGGAGTATAAATTGTTGGTAGTTTCTTTGTTTTACTGATAGAATATCTGGACAATTTGGGAAAGTTGCAAATAACTAGATGGTCAAAGAGATTCTGACAGAATTTCTAAATTGTTGGTAAATACGTTGGAGCAACTAATTGAGATTTCTAGAGACTTCTTAAATTATTTCTGATTTATTAATGAATAGCTCTAAATTCTTAAAGAATGTCGGGACATATTTTCAATGATAAATGGTGGATGGTGGAAGATGAGATATTCTTAGTTTATTTTTAAAATTATTGAGTTGAGTATATGTAAGTTCTAAAAATTCCATCCATCCGTCTGAAATTCTTATTTTTATAGCTCTTATTCTTATAGCTCTCTGTGATCCTCAATTAGTTAAGCAGTATTCTAGGAATTCATTATAATCCTTCAAATTTTCAGAAAATTTGTTCAAACATTCACTCAGAATTCCTCTGTGTTGCACAATAAGTTTACATTTTTCCACAAATTCTCTTATAATCTCAAAATATATGAAAAAAATTATTTAAAGCCTCAGAGATCTCTATTTTCCTCAATTGGTTCAGAAATATGTCAAGAATTTCCAGGAGAAATCAACATTTTCAAATTATTTAGACATTGTTTCAAAATTCCAAACTATATATCAACAATTCAGAAGTAATTTTGTTGCTCTCTGTAAGCCTGTAAGCAAGGGGCCCAGATAGTCGTAGCGGTAAACGCGCAGCTATTCAGCAAGACCAAGCTGAGGGTCTTGGGTTCGAATCCCACCAGTCGAGGATCTTTTCGGGTTGGAAATTTTCTCGACTTCCCAGGGCATAGAGTATCTTCGTTCCTGCCACACGATATACGCATAAAAAAATTATCATTGGCATAGTAAGCTCTCAGTTAATAACTGTGGAAGCACTCATAGGAACAAGCTGAGAAGCAGGCTCTGTCCCAGTGGGGACGTGACGCCAGAAAGAAGAAGAAGCTGTAAGCCAAAAATAAATCAGATACATTTTAAAATTTTTTGGCTATCCTTTCATACTTAAAATTTATTCAGATATTTTCTCTAAATTTCATAGTATTCATCAACAACTAAAAAATATTCTTAGAGATCAGTGTAATCCTAATTTGTTCAGATATATCCTAGGAATATCTAAATATCCTTCGACATTCTAATCATTTTTAAACATTCTCTCAGAATACGGAAACATTTGCAAAAAAATCAGATATAATCCTTACGAATTCAAAGGTTATCTTGAAGAACTCTGTAATCCTCAATGATTTCAGAAACAAATTAGTAATCTCGTTATACGTTTATTTTCTAAATTTGTCAAGACATTTGAAGAGATTTTTTTATATATTCACCAATAATTCATAAGTAATATTTTAGTTCTATGTAGTCCTCAAATGGTTCAGAATTATTCTAGAAATTTTGGTTATCCTTCAACACTCCAAATTTATTCAGACATTCTCTCAGAATTCTTAGTTATTCAACAACAATTCAGAAATAATCAAAGAGTTCTTTAAGATCCTCAATAAATTAAGAAATATACTGTTAATTTTTCAGCAACATTCCATGTCCTAACATTCTTGCATAATTTTAAATTATTTGCTAACAAATTAGAAAATAACTCGGAGATTTCTGTAGTCCTAATTCAGCTTAGAAATATTGTAGGTAATTCTTCAGAGTAATTAGTTCAGAATTAACAGACGAATCTCTAGTTATCCGTCCAGACATTCTTCAGAGTTCTCTATACTCCTCAATAGGATCTGAAATTTTCCTTCAACATTCCCATTTTGTCCGTATATTCTCTCAGATTTTCAAATTACCAACAATTTAGAAATATCCTTTAACATTTCTGCAATCCTTAATTAGTTCATAAATATTCTTGGGATGTCTCGTTATGTTCAACATTTCAAATAATTTCAGACATTCAGAACTCCAAGAGAACTTGAGATTCTCTGTAATCTTTCTTGTGTTCAGAAACAACTTAGGAATCATGTTATCCGTAAATATTCCAAATTTGTCCATACATTCTCCAAGCATTTCTTCCAATTATTCAGAATGAATCTAATAGTTCTGTATAGCCTTCCAATTATTTAGAAATATGCTGGAAATTTCTGGTCATCCTTCAACACTTCAAATTATTCAGACATTCTCCCAGAATTCTAAAGTAATCAACAACGATTCAGAAATATTCTCATAGATTTCTGCTCAATCAGCTCAGATTTCTTGGGAAATTCTAGTTATCCTTCAAAATATCATTTTTTTTCAGACGTTCTCTCTGATTCTCAAAGTATCCAACAACAATTTAATAATAATTTTAAAATTCTCTAAATTCTTCGATCAGTTTAGAAATTTTCTGAAAAAATTTCTCGTTATCATCTGCATTCCCAGTTTGTTCTAATGTTATTGAACAACAATTCAATAATAATCAAATTTTTCATTAACAATTTAGATATACTCTTAGAGATCACTGTGTAACGTAATTAGTTTGAATATATTCTACGAATTTCTCGTTATCATCAATATTCTTAATTTGTCCAGACATTTACATGACATGTCTATTTTAATTTGTCTAGAAATTACAATTCAAATATACACTCAGCGTTCTCTAAAATCCTCAATAGGAACAAAAATGTTTCCTCTCAGCATACTCATTTTGTCCGGATATTCTCTCAGATTGCCAAAGTTTGTAAACACAATTCAGAAATATGCTTGAACATTTCTGCAATCCTTGATTGGTTAAGAAATATGCTTAGAATATCTCGTTATGTACAACTTTCCAAATAAGTTCAGAAATTCTCTCAAAATTACAAAGTATTTATCAACATTTATACAATCATCTTAAATATTCAAAAATATCCCTGGAATTCTTCGTTTTTATATTTTGTTCTGAAATAACCTAAGAATCTAACATTTTAAATTTGTCTGAATTTCAAAGTATTAACCAACAATTCATAAATACTCAAAAATCTATGTGGTTCTCAATTAGCTTAAACATATTCTGATTTTTTTAATATCTTTCAACTTTATCGAATGGCGCAGACATTCTCCCATAATTTTAAGATATTTACCAACATTTCAGAATTACGCATCCTTAATAATTTCATAAATATTCTATGAATTTCTGGTTATGTTTCGACATTTTCAATTTTTCAGACGTTCACTCAATCCTCCAAAGTATTTACGAACAATCCGAAATCAATACTGCATGTTTAAACATAATTTTAAAGTTTCCTGTAATCCTCAACTAGCCAAGAAATATCCTAGGAATCACTTAAATCCGCGATAATTCAAAATTTGTACAAGTATTCTTCATGAATTCCAAAATATTCACTTAAAATTCAAAAATAAGCTTTGCATTTTCTGTGATTTTCATTTAGTTCATAAATATTCTAGGTAATTCTTGTTATTTTTCAACATTTACGATTAGTCCAGAGCGAGAGTCAAAAATTATTTTTCAACAATTTAGAAAATAATATTCAGAAATATTTTGAGAAGTTCTCGTTATTCTTATCAGAGTATTTACCAACTTTTCATAAAAGATCTTAGAGGTCTATGTTAACCTTCAGGTTATCCTTCAACATTTCCAATTTGTCCAGACATTCTCTCATGATTTCAATGTATTTTCCAACAATTCAGAAATACTCTCAGGGATCTCGGTGATCTTCAAATGATTTAGAAATATTGTATGAATTGATCGTTATCCTTCAACATTCTCAATTAAAACATTATCTCAAATCTCCAAATTATTCAACAGCAATTGAAAAAATATGGATGATGCAAACATAATTTTATTGTTCTCAAGAAGCAATTTTTTGTTACCATCAACAATCCCGAATTGCCTGGGCATTCTTTAGGAATTTGCAAGTATTACAAACAATTCAGAAATTCTCCTATAGATGTCTATGGTGCTCAATAAGTTGAGCAAAATTCCAGGTATTTCTGGTTATCTTTGAAAATTCCTAGTTAAGGAATTTTTAAGAAATCTCTCGTTGCTATTAACACTTCCAAATTACTCAGACAATCTATAAGAATTTTAAACTATTCACCGTCTATTAAGAAATAAAAAAAATAATAACTACCTGAATATTTTTAGGAAAAAATAGCTTTTAGCCGCTGTTTATCCGTCTTTATATAAAATACTTTCAGAGAGAATATTTTCGTGATCTATGATCGATTCAGATATATTTCCGGAATTTGTCTACACAAACTGACTACAAACTGGAAATGAAGAAGTGTTATCATAAATTATTTTTTTAATTTATTGTTGGAACTTATTGAAGGTTACATAATATACTTGAATTGTTAATTAAATATTGGTGATTTCTTTAGAATTCTGATAAAATGTTTGTACAATCTGGGAATATTGAAGAAGAATGAGATTTTTTATAGAATATTTGTGAATTTGTTGAAGCTTACAAGGATTGCTATTGATTTTTTGATGAATACTTCTGAATATTTGAGAAATGCATATATGAACGCTGAACTTTAACAGTTATTAATTCACAATTATTTCAAAATATTTGAAGGACGATAGAAAATTGTTTTAAATCCAGAATAGTTGGTGAACGCTTCAATATTTCTGAGAGAATGTTTGAATAAACTGGGAATGTGGATAGAGAACCAAAAATGCCTAGATTACGAGCATTCTAGATATTCAGAATTAGTTTAAGATTAAAGTATTTTATTCCTTTGTTTATGAATTATTGCTTTGGATTTCTGGAAGAATTTCCGGATAAACTTGGAATGTTGATAAGAAATTCAGAAAATACTTCTGAGCGAATTGAGGTTCAAATATAACCTTAAGAATATTTTTTAATATTTGATGAGTCCTTATTCTAAAAGATTCTTTGGAAACATTTGGTCAAAGTTGAATGTTGAAAACAAATGTCTAGATTATTTTTAAAGGGTTCAAGACAATTCTCAGAAATATCTTTCTAATTCGTTAAAATATTTTTCCAGACGCATTAATCACTCACCGAATCTTTAGGTATTTTGTGAGAATACACCGCTTTCTTTAAATAACTTGAAACATATTTTCAAATGTTCTCATTCCTTTCAAATATTCTCCTAGATTTTTCGTCCTCTCACCAATTAACAAAATCTAAATACCTGTATTCCTCAAAAAATTCGAGAATCGGAGAGTCCCATGTAATTCTCAAGCGCTCCTATATCTTGTAAATATTATCCTAAGAGTTGTTATCATTCATAAATCATCCGAAAATATTCTAAAAACACCACGTTATTCACAAACAACTAAAAATTATCCAAAAATAAATCTCGTATTCTTCAAATAACTCTGAAATAATCTTAACACTTCCATATTTATTTCTCTCAATATTACTTTCAGAAGATTTCATTAGGTACCAATAATTTGAAAATATTGTAATTTTTTGTAACATTTAAAAATTATGTCAAAACTATTCTTCCATCTTCAGAGTTGACCAACCGGTGGGCTGTGGACCCCTAGGAGGCCGTGCAGATTTCTCAGGGGGTCCGCGAAGCTGTTTTAAATAAGTGTCATTTTTGAATTGATAAGTAAATAAGAGGAATTTTTAACATCGCTTGTTTTGCAAGTGATCGTTATTTAAAAGGACTACATCCCATCATTTTTCTACTTGGCATTACGTGCTCACTTGGACAGAGCCTGATGCTCAGCTTAGTGTTCTTATGAGCACTTTCACAGTTATTAACTGAGGGCTTTCTTTGCCAAAGTTGTCATTTTCGCATTCGTATATCGTGTGGCAGGTACGATGATACTATATGCCGAGGGAAGTCAAGGAAATTTCTTTTACGAAAAGAACCTGGACCGACCGGGAATCGAACCCAGATACCTTCAGCATGGATTTGTTTTGTAGCCGTGCACTCTAACCACTCGGCTAAGGGAGACCCCATCAATCGTTCAAATTAAAAATGGTTGAAGAGAAATGGAACGTTGTGAAACAGGACACAGAATCCAAAACAAACACGTATTTTCGTTGTGCTTAGGGTAACTACAAGTTCAAATTAAAAATAAGCCCCGATGGTTTGCATTGAGTATCGTTCAAATTATCGGGATGCGCAGTACAACTTTACCTCACAAAATTTGCATGTTTTTTTTAGTGCAAACTAGAAAACAGAATGATGCTATAGCATTGTTATTAGAAAATTCCTGGCATATTTTCCTTGGCCTAATTCTCATCAGATTTCACCAGCTTCTTGGTGAGATCCTCGAATAGCTTCTGAGCAGTTCCTCAGCGATATTGACGGGATTTGAAAAAAACAAAATGAAATTCTTCACTTGATTGTGGGTACTCTTGTAAAAACTTCTGTTGGTAGTTTTTGATGATATCTTCTCAACCAACTGATTTTTGTTGGATTGTGGTATGATCATTTAGAAATTTCTTATCAAACGTTACTAAGATGTTTGAATGACTCTTGGTAAGATTTTTAGTGAACTTCGAATAGTGTTGGAAGAATTCTTGCATCGCCTGTGGTGGGTTACAGACAAAACATTCAGGTGAGTCTTTGAAAGGTATATGTTGATTCATAATGAATATTTCAAAAGTTTTCAAAAGCTTTCGGTGCTGATGATCTCTCAATCACTTTTAGAGGTCCGCGGAAAAGAATGAAAAAATTCACAGTGAATCTGAAGTATTCCCATGTTGCACATATTAAACATTATGTGATAAAAATTCATCAATAAACTATTCCAGTATTTCTTTATATTTGCAAAAATCATATATGTCACTGCCAGAATCATTGGTTCAGTATTCCTGAGCATTCATTACTAATCCAGAAAACAACATAGAAAATCCGATAATTCTCAGACTGTCTTATGTTACTTAAATTATCCCCATTATTTGTAAATCGACCAAAAGTGGAAAGGAAATCTCAGTATTTTTCGTTGTCCTCAACAGTTCCTCCATTTTTAGAAACAATTTGCTTCTCGTATGTGTTTCTTGGTTGTACTCAAAACTAGCAGTTTTGAATTTATAGCCATTGAATACCTAAGAATATAATCTAATCTGATCCACCATGAACAGTCTTGTTGCAAATTATTGATATTCACATTAATAAATCCTTTACAGAGTAAATCGATTTGCTCAAAATAGAAGTTACGCTCACGCTTTAACGCAATGCAAATAGCGAGTATAGCCACTATTTCTATAGACTTGCGAATGAGGATTTTGTAGAGCCAAACAAATTGACAACGGTTGTACGGATGCAACAGGCAAACGAGGACAGAAGGAATGATGCCAACTCTCTCATTGCATCAATCCGCCAGTCTATGGCTAAAATGTGTTTGCTGCCGCAGGAATCTGTTCAAATATCCCACCCGTCCTTGATGATTTTCGTTCTCCGTTTTGTGCCGTCCGTAATCGACGGAGCAAACCGGTCATCTGCTGCTGGTTTCTTGTTTTACACATACACGCATGCGTATGATACTACTGGGTGATGAAAATTTCCGTGGAACGCTCCCTAGAAAAATGGTAATCTCGCGAAAAACGCATTTTTCACATATAGTGTCTTCGGCGATTATTTTTCTTGTGAAATTCCCCATCTTTCGACGAGTTCCAAATTTTGCGTTTCCATATCAACTTTGCGAGATATCGGCGTGCAAAGCCAAAAGTTGGCTCAGGGGAAATCAAAAAAATTTCACAGGAAAATGGTAATCTCGAAAACGGAAAACATTTTCCACTAGGAAAAAAATTCAGAAGATACCTTGAACCTTCCTCTATCTTTCGACGAAAACCGATATTGAAAATAATGAACCAAAAAAATATGAAAAATCGTGAAAGCTGAACATGGAAATCCAATCCAGTTTCGCCTTAATTCCCCGCAACTACCTGACGGTATGTTTTCGGGGAGGGGCCAGTGCATATAGCACAACACATGTAGCAGAAGTAGCCTAGGTAAACTGCTACTCCTAGCCGATTTAAACAATCTTAGGACTGTCAATTACGTAAGAACATGCCCGTTTTCGACTCTTGATTTCCTTTCTGAGAGCTAACTTTGCCTCTCTGAATGCTTCGCCGCGTTCTTCTCTTTGTGCTTCTGTGCGTGCGCGTTGCATTCTTCGTCTAGCCCGAAGGCAGAACGCTCGAATATTTGCAATTCGCACCACCACCGGCGGTCTGTTCTCTCTAGGAGGGGCTTTTCTTGGCATGGAAGCATCGCACCCTCGTGATATCTCAGCAACTAGTTCACCGTAGGTACAAAGTGTTCCTTTCGCGCCTCAGGGCTTAAGTGAATATTTCGCCGTCGAAACGCGCTGTTTTCCAACCTCGGACTTGGTTCGAGTTACATCGTGCTGCCTTCCTCCCGCCTGGTATTATACTATAGCGAATCGATTGATGATCAACGTCATCAACGCGCCAGTTCATGGTACCTAAAAGGTTAGAACGTCACGTCGATAATCGATTCTACACCATTTCTGCGGAAAGTACTCACTGAACCCACATTTTGCAACTCTAGGTATCCACGGGTTTCTGTTGCCTTGCGCTCGTGGATGCACTGCCTGGTTCGGGTTATCCCGTGGCTCCTTTTTCTTGGCTTTCTTGGCCTTAGGCTTAGAATTGGACTCTTCTTTGTTGCCATATCCTCTTGATCGCGGAGCTTGGCTCGTGCCAGCTTTTCCGTTCTGAAGGACTACTGCGTAGGTCACTTATTCCTTAGCAACCATACGTCTTTTCGACACGTATTCATCCTTGGAAGGTCTCATCTTTCGCATCGCGTATCGAATAATATCATCAGATATATTCGCGTTGCCTGTGAAGGAACACACTTCGGTCTGACACGGCTTAGTGTCTCATTTGCCTTCTACCTTGCCAAGTTGTTCGTTGGCTTTTTCTTTGTCCTTCTTTGCAGCTAGAACTGATTGTCGCAATTTTAGTAGACTTGTTTTCAAGTCTGTGCTGATATTGTTTTAGCTCTTAACAAACTCGATGATGACATCAAGTTGCACAGCAGCTACCTGCATCTTATTTATTTATTTATTTATTTATTACATTTTTCACAAGCAGCGTAAGATATAAATCTTATAATTGCCACAAAGTAGTTATGGAGTGCGTCATGGTAACAATCACTTTTACTTTTACATATTACAGAAAAAAAATATACTAAAACTAATTAAAGTGTACTTTGCCTTGCTTCTTAAACACTATAATTGAATTTATTTCCTTTAAGAAATTCGGCAGAGCATTCCATAAACCGACACCCTTCACGAAAAATGTACCTGAATATTGTGACGCATAATGAACTGGGATGGAAAAATTTCTGCTTCTATTACTTCTTAAGGATCTCAATTTTGTGTGCAAATATCTAGGATTTTTGGTAAGAATTAACTTATGGACTATGATTCTAATACGTGCCTTGTAAAAACCATGAAAGGAGTTGTCCAACAGTGTTTGTTGAAGGTGAGAAACATGGTCCAGACGTTTTAAACCATATACAAAACGAACACATGAATTAAGCGCTACTCTAAATTTTTATTGAGTTCTAGACGTTACACTGAAGAACAAAAAATCACAAGATATAAAATATGGTAAAATGAAAGTTTTGAACAATTTCAATTTCATATCGAAGCTGAACAGATTAGCCTTTGAATAAAGAGATCGTAAAACACCATAAATTTTACCGCACTGACCTAAAACGTATTTGTCCCATTTGAAAGAAGTTTCAACAGTGTACCCTAAACTGGTTGCACTATCAACAAATCTTACGGGGTCAGAACCTATTTGAATTTTTGGACATTCACAGCTATTTCCACGATTTATTAAAAGAGCATTGGTTTTTCGAGCATTCAGTTTGAGAGAGTTCAGTTCAGACCATTTCCTGATAGATTCAAGATCTTCATTAATGAAACATGCAATAGTCTCTGCATCATATTTTTTACAATCAAAATACAACTGAACATCATCAGCGAATAAATGCATAGAACAATATTTAATAACAGATGGGAGATCATTTATGTATAAACTGAACAAGATAGGACCTACAACAGATCCTTGCGGAACGCCCGAGCTGACATTAAGAAAACTTGATAAAATACCATTAGAAAAAACGGCCTGCTTACGATTCTGCAAATATGATTGAATCAATTACACAGATTGCCTACAAAATAATAATTGTTCTGCAAGCTTATTACACACCATTGAATGTGATATGGGAGGTCTTCCCTATTGCGATCCATGACCTCGATTAGACCCGGGCCATCAGTCACCGCACATGTTGCACTGGAGCGGCCAATACCTGCCGTCGTCACAGTGTCCAGGCTTTTGTCACACTGTTCTCACTTAAGATGATCTTGGTCGCCTCCTTTTTAGGCGGGAACCTTAGCCGGTTACTGATAGGTCCAGAAGCCTCTCCTTCACATTCCGCTAGTTGTTTTTTTGGGTCCCCCTAAGAGTCATTATCCAACTCCGCTGGAATAGTCGCCTTTATGATCCCATGGTTATCTATGCAAGCAGAGAGGCCATGCTAGGGTTGACATAGTCCTTTATGGGGTACTATGTTCAGAGCCGGATCGGTGCAATTCAGGTAATCGCATCTGAGCATACTCCCGCCGAGTTGAAACACCCAGGCGACGGATTTGGAAGGTACTCTAAGACCTTCCACAGTTTTACGGGACGGGGGCAGCCTGCGCCATTAATCCACTCGACGTTTCGGGCCAGTGTCACCCGACCCTACTAAGGGAGTAGAATGTCGTCGCTGTCAGCCTCAAAGCATATTGTCCGGTACATATACCGTTATTTATCTTTAGTCGTGCGCTGCCAGTATACATAATTGGGGCCGTACTGGCGTTGGTCCCAATGTGCTCGAACCACTCCTACTCGTAGTTCCATGACTTGTCCGTTTGTATCGCAATCAGTATGCCATAATCAGGATCTTACTAGAGATGAGCAAAACGGCTCATTTTAGTGAACCGGATCTTTTGAACGGTTCAGTGGTTCAGCGGCTCTCAAAGAAAGAGCCAACTAAATTGAGCGATAAAGAAAAGAGCGTTTCACTCATTTTTGCGTGACATGCGCCGTACCTTTCAAACCTTTCGCTCTCTCATTCTTCATATGTGTATTCTTCCCAGAAACTCACGATATACTCGGCCGATTTCGCCTACCCGAACCAAAAGGAAGAAGCAAAATATGCTTTGCAAAATATGTGGGTACTTTTTCTCTGTATCTTTCTTCTGCTTGTATGTAAGTGGGCGGGGCAAATTAGTTGGTTGACTTTGTATGCTGAGAGTGCGGAGCTGCAACAAACTGTTTTTGCACGTATGCCGTGGCGCGCAAAGCAAGGCATGTGTCTAGCGTTATAAGTCGAGAAATGAACGAAGAATAATAGGAGAAAATAATCGGTTCGTTATTTTTCTGGGTCACTCCGTGCTGATCAAATGAACCGACTCTCGCCAAAAAAGAGCCACGGATCACTCGTTTAATTGAGTGATTCGAATCTTTTTAATGGCTCCGATCCATTTTGCCCATCTCTAGATCTTACTGGCATCAATTCTGATGTGCCGTTTGACACTCCTGTTAGTTTGGGCACCCTTTGGCACTTTGAGTCGCTTGAGTCGCTTTGACAGAGTTGTATTTGGATTTTTGTGGTTTTTATTAAGGTTCATTAAAGCCCACTCTCCCAACTCCACCACATCCTGAGCAACTCCCTAACTCGCAGAGGTTCTGGGGGGACCGTTGAGCTCATGGACTTTCGTCCCTGCTGCATCTTTATAATCCCACCCTTATTTAGCCTCAGGCTCCACAGGCTCCGTTTGCGGTTAGGTTTTATTTAGACCCAACTAACCATTCATTCTAAGGCATGGTAAGCTTAAAGCCGGATGAATTAGGGGTCACCTTTGAGGTGGACTTTTACCACCGGAACAGGCATTCCGTAGTGTTAATTCTTAGAAAATATTTAGGGGAACGACTTAAACGTTTCTTAACGCTAACAGTTGGCGCCAGCGGCAAAAAGTACATACAACAACCTTTCGAACATTCAGGTTCTCTCACTGGCCGCCGTGCGGCGACACATGTTTGTATTCCACTCACTAAAATTTCTCAAATTTTAAACACAAGTGCATGGAAGAATGGTAGTCGCGAACTGTCAAAACGTATAGAAAATAATGAAAAACGCAAATTACTTGCAATTAGGAAACAGTATCGAAAAGTAGTGATTTGAAATCAAGCGTAATGTAAATATAACTCTTTGTGTTTAGTTCATCTTCCGTGATGCTTTCTTTGCTTTAGGAATATTGAATATCACCCTATTGAAACAACGGCTACCGACACTACGCGGCTATCTAGGCTGATCGGGAAGAGGAAGTTCACATTGATAATCAACTCCTGACGTGCCCAAACAGCCAACTGGACTGCCAACATGTACGGCGATAAAGGGAAACGTAGCCTCTTCATTGCAGGATATATGCAATCTCCGCTCCGAAAAATTTGCCAGTGTAGGTAGGTGCTATATTCAATAAATACCGTATTTATTCAGATTTGGAACACAAGCACAAACACTGGCACATACTGGACAGTATGAATGCCTATAATTATTTTGAAACTAGTTGAGATGCTTATAAAATTTCAAAGGTTATCAAAAATGTGTTATTGGCAATGGATCCATTTTTTTGCCGAAATCGGGGTATGCCAAAAATAGAGCATGTCAAAAACGGAATACCACTGTATTTTCATGAAACATGGGAAATAAAAGATTTCTCCTAAATTAAGCATTAGCAGTTCAGCTCATAGTATTCTTACATAAATCATGAACTCTTCATTTGAAACCCTTAAGAAAACATTTTGTTACGATAAGAGGATTCCATTAAAATAGTCTGAAGAATTAAAGTATCCTACACTCATGTAAGATAAAAATTGTATTGAGAGCATTGAAGCCAAATATAACAAATATATAAAATGTCTGTACATTTAACTCTCCCTTACTCGATATTGAAGGGACCATCGAGTTAGGGAGGTATCGAGTTACAGAACACAAAATCAGTGCAATTGCTATTTAAGGGACCATCGAATTAGCCATGAAAACCATATTTTACTATGGTTCTCTAACTCGATATTGAGATACCGAATATTGAGTAAGGGAGAGTTAACTGTATTTAACAAAAAACAATCAATAAGGTGTTTTAGGAACAAATGTCCAGACCGGCTATGTTATATACTGTACCAAGGCTAGCTGTTGCAATCAGTGTCTGCATATTTCAATATACAGTCAACAACGCGGAACCTCAGTAGGATCCGTCTTCGCTGAATTCTTTGTGTGAAATTTTTTTTGACAATATATACACGAATCTGGTAGAACGTGCATTCAGTTTTTCAATTACTTTTTATACACTGATTCTCATGCACCTACTGACATTCGGTGGCAGTAAATTCAATTTCGCTGGTGAAAAAATTCATTTCCATCAAAATACCCCACAAAAACATCCGCAAATTGCAAAAGTTGTATTTTCTTTATTAAGAGACAATCATGATTCATCAACTGGAGGCATCACATTGCCGTTTTCATACACCAGTAATATTAAATTAATTTGTATTTTTTTATATTCAGTTCTTTTTTTTCTATCTTTATTAACGAGATTTTTAGCCCTGGGCTAGTTCATCTCGGGACCAACGGCTTTACTTCCCTTCCGAAGAAAGTCGTCATTGAAATTTTTAGTGACTATCTCGGGGATGGGATTCGATCCCAGGTCCTCGGCGTGAGAGGCGTGTGTTCTAACCACTACACCAGGTCCGTCCCCACCTATATATTCAGTTCTCAATTTCAGTGCCTCTAGGTGAAATTGAA
Organism: Aedes aegypti; assembly: GCF_002204515.2. NCBI lineage: Eukaryota > Metazoa > Arthropoda > Insecta > Diptera > Culicidae > Aedes > Aedes aegypti. The sequence goes on from NC_035108.1 coordinate 36,967,547, forward strand.
TTTTGAAATGACACCAACAGTGGGTGGAACTGAATGTGTGCGTGTGTTGCACCCACTCTCTTTCTCGTCGCATTCGCTCTCATAGTCAGATTAGCCTCATGCTAGCGGAGTTTGTTTTTGTTCGTTTTCGCACTGATCGGGTATCATTCGGCTGAATTTTTACAACACTGGTTGCAATACTATAATATAATACTCAACTTTGTAGGAGCATTCGATATATGCTGCTCTATGGATTCAGTCATGGAAGCAAGGGGTTTGAATAAAGGGGTTCCGGGTCATTTGGCCGAATGCCATTTGGCCGAATGCCGTTTGGCCGAACGCCATTTGGCCGAAAGGGTCATTTGGCCGAACGCCATTTGGCCGAATGCCGTTTGGCCGAAATTGAAAACAAAAGTGAACTACAGTTAGCATGGATTTATTATGAATTTCAAAGAACTTTTTCAGCTTATTCCTAAAAATAGGAAATATCATCATTGATATACATAAGCTTTTTAGTGTTAGTTGAAGAAACAGTCAGAGCTGAAAGAAGAACATCCTAAATGTAAGCAGTTGTTCAATGCTATGCTAGTGGTAATATCCACCAGCAGATGTTTTGGCATCGCGTTTGTAGTTAACTTTTGACAGTAACTGAAACAGTTTAAAACTTATTCGTCCTTCTGCTGGATCGGCTTGCTTCGATCCCTCGAATCGTACTAAGTAATATATGTCATAGTTCTGACATCAACAAGTCTTGGTTTCTTCTTTTCACAAAGGAGAAACAGTGTACTTCTTTAACGTAAGTGTTCACCGAGTCGTTTATTGCTATATTCAAGAAACGGTGCAGTGTTCAGTTCCCAAGTTGTAATTTTAATCTTGGAGGAGAATGATATCTCATCTACACTCTTGAAAATAATGAAAATCACTCCGGACGTAATTCACATTATGACTGAATGGCACGATATGTAAGAGATGAAATGACGTAAAAATGGGTTCTGAAAGATGTATTGAAAGAAAAATGTAATTTTACATGATGAAGGACATGAAAACGATGCCGCTATGAATGACATTTCCCGAATCAGACACCATCGTATTTAAAATGAGACACAAATTCACGTCATTTTGCCCGCTTCTTTTATGTGCATCCAAAAGACGTAAAATCTCATGATTTTTTCGGAGTGTGTAAGTTAACCCTTGAGCTAAAAAAAATATGTTTTGAAAAGAACTTTAATTAAATTAATTATGAAAAATATTTCCCTCTTGAAAGAACAGCCTATGAACAAAAGAAGGATAAATCTCTTATAAATATTAAAACAATTGCAATGCATATAAACATTTATTTCACCAGTACAACGACAAAGAATTGCCGATGATTTGAAGAAGGAAAAATTCCCAATTAAAATATAAGGTCAATCATTGCCGATAGTAATGGAACCAGTATAACTAGAAAGAATAGCCTATGTTTAAAAGAAGGAAAAATTTCTGATGAAATCATTAAAAACACTTGAAACCTTATTACACCATTGGTAATCCAGTGGCGAATCAATCATCACCTCAGAGTCTTAACGTGAAGTGTGGAGTTCACATCTTCGTCCTGAATAAAAGGGTCGATTTTATCATTCTCTTGGAGCTCTTATATAGTGACAAACATGACTTCCCGTCACATCATAAAAATCAACAAATTAATTAGCTTATCAGTTATTGGGTCATACTTATGAATCCTACACATCAGCGTTGTAGCAATTTGATTTTTATTTGTTCATGATTCGGCCAAACGGCATTCGGCCAAATGACCCTTTCGGCCAAAGGACATTCGGCCAAATGGCGTTCGGCCAAACGGCATTCGGCCAAACGGCGTTCGGCCAAATGGCCGGACACCGAATAAAGGTATTATCGAATAACAAAATAAATTTAATATAATAATTTTACCTTTTTTTTAATTCTCATCTGAACAAGGTCTGAACCAATGACCTATGGATCTACAATATAGCCTTAGAGAAACATTGTGGATTGCGACCTAATGTATTGAACTGGATTTTTTAAACGAAAGTGCGGCCATAAAAAAGCGAAGTCTAGTAAAGGCTCCGGCTTTATTAAATCTCAATTAAAGAAATCTCAGAGCAATAACAGACCTGATGACCGGTCACTTCCCAAGTAAGTATCACTTCAATAACAATTGAAAGGTCTAGTTTTCTGAATGTTGGTTTTGTAAAATTGCTGAGAATTTTCTTCACATTTGCGGAGCAAAGCTTTTTCAAAGAACGCAAGATTTTTGAAAAGGATTATTATAGCTCTTGGAAATAAGGCAAAATTATTTTTATAGAATAAAAAACTATATGAAAAAAAGTTGAGCCTTCTGAGATAGTGTGCTACATCGATCAGTGTTAGCTATCGAGTGCTTTGCGAAGACCCAAGCTGTCCGATACATTTTTGGCCCGCTCGGAGTGTCTTTTTTTTCAGTTAGCCTCTTCATTCGCGCGCCATCGGAGTTATTTTATATTCCTGCTTATACGTGTTGACGCTGCGATTGTAACTGTTCAGTCGAGGATGGATTACCAATTGGTGAGCTCGTTTCATGCTTGTAATAACACATTTGTATCATAACATGTATTTTTTTATGAATTTGTTGAACAAACTATGAATAGTTCGTCACTTTAAGTGTTGACATATGTGCTTATTCATGTTTTATAAAATTTCGAGATTCAAACCTTTGAATAGTTGGATGTTTAAGATGTCGACGCATTGATAGATAACTTTTTAAACAGAGGTTACATGAATCGCATCACTTACCAAGGTGAACCCTGATCATGTAGCTTTGAAGCCCTCCCACTAACAAAACTCCTTCCCGTGGCAACCATGAAGATGCAGAGGTATACTCGGTCTTTAGTACCAATGGATGTCACACTAACATTCCTTCCCTTCCCCCGATGACCGTAAGGACGTGGCCGGCTCCGTTATTGACATTATTAATTTCAGAGTTCTCGAAAATGTACCTTGAAGATGATATGCTACTCCCAAGCTACATCTGTTGGTTCCCTGTACAATTTCGATGATTCTTGTCAATCATGGAGTAGAAACTACGATTTGTACGGTCATCAATGCTTATGCTCATGCTCATGCACAGTAATCTGTTATCGATATCTGTAATGATTAGATGTACATTTTAAAACCACCAAGGTGCATTCCTGAACATACGATCAAAAATAGAACTCGTACAGTATATGGCCAAGATTTTGTTGTGAATCTGACAAAAATCTCGTCATAAATTCATGATAGAGAAGTGATGATCTGAGTGAGTACGATAAATGGTGGTTGCATATAAAAGCTTTGCAAGCTTTTTTTGCGTGCACTCGTTCGATTTAAAATTGAAAAATTGGACTATCGTATTACCAGTGGCCATTAACGCTTTATTCTCAAAGTTTGTATGCGCCACTAAAACGTATTTTTGACGGAAATCAAAGCAGTTAAGATGATCATAAAACTCATCATAATCATCATAAGCCAAACCATGGGGTAAGACACTCATTAATATTGGTATTAATATCCGTTAATACGGATTGATATATATTATTTTTATGATATCATCGAGATAGCCACGATTTTCCTAAAGACATCTGACAGAAGTATCTTGAATTTAAGTCAATGTAGGGGGTGGATCTGACATACCGCAGGAGACAAATTGTATCGGAGTCGAGTTGCGGAATGGCCCGGAAATCGTAGAAAAATGTGGGGCAATGATGACAATGAAGCTTCACCGAATGCGATGCATCGTACTGTGGCGTATCTGACACAGCAACCCATTGTACACACGAATTATATACCACTACCCTATATTCCTTAAATTATTACGTAATAACCATACATACACACATCCCACAGAATTATCACACGATGATGTAAATATAGCTTTTAGTTCAGTACAGACCACCAAACCCGATAGTCTAACTATCGTCCGAAAGAACGTCTCGAATCCGTATCAAAATCGTAGGCACTAGCCCCTACAACTGGTGACCCCGACGTAGCGAAAGTATCAGAATCACGAATTGTTCGATAGTTATCGACCCGCGATCGTCAAAACGCCGTTTCGATGTCTCGAAATCTTCGAAGAAAAGTGCTAGTTTCACTGCCGTAAAAATTCACAATGGCGACCGAAGAAGCTTCTGGAAGCGTTTCTGGAACTGCGAACAATATGAAGCTGGAAGATGTTGATTCCAAGGAACCAACGGTTATCGCCAAAATCAGTTTCCCGGACTTCGATCCGGACGACATTGAAACATGGTTCATGTGTCTCGAAGCTGCATTCAGTGTCAATTCGATACGGAACGACAAGTTAAAATTCAATGCGGTAATCGTTGCCCTCGGTTCGCGCGCGAAATTTGTGCACACAGTGATCGCCAACTGTAATGCGACGAATGTCAACGACAAGTACGACCGCCTCAAAGCAGCGGTACTGGCGCATTTCCAACCGTCAGAAACACAGCGATTGACCAGCCTACTCTCTGGTATGTCCCTAGGAGATCAAAAGCCAAGTGTCCTCTTATCCGAGATGCGCCGCTTGGGCGGAGTAGGTTGCACCGACAATGTGCTATCTAACCTCTGGCTGCGAGCCCTTCCAAACACCACTCGTTCCATTATTGCTGCTATGCCAACTGCTTCGTTGGATGACCAAGCGAAAGTAGCCGACAAAATTTTGGAAGCACCCCGTGAGCAAATCGCAGCCGTTCAGAAATCAGAAACCTCATCAACATCATCCCTCGAGCAACGTATCGAAGCCCTATCCAGACGCCTGGATGAAGCCCTATCAGGTAATTTCCGTGCGCGTGAACGACACAGCAGCCGTGCACGTCAACGCTCATCTGGCCGGCGAGATGGAACTCAAGCGAGAAGCAAAACATCTCGTCGTTGGATCTGTTGGTTCCATTACCGACATGGTGCCCAAGCTCGGAAGTGTGAGAAGAACAGAAGCGACAACCCAAACATCAAGTGCATTTTTTTCGATGGGAATGTCGAGGTGTACACTCGACCGAGGGAGAATTAAATCAAACAATCAGCGTCAACAACCCCACCGCATCAAGCAGCGAACCATCAGCCGACCAGAACCCCAGAATCCTGAACCAAACCTTGGACGTCCAACGAATCCACATACACGATCTCAAGTCATCAAATCGATTCCTCATCGACACCGGAGCGGACATTTCAGTCGTTCCGCCTTCTCCAAAAGAGCGCCTCAAGCCTACAGCATCGCAACAACTCTTCGCCGCAAACGGTACCCGAATCCAGACATACGGTACCAAGCGAATCACCGTCGACCTTGGACTGCGAAGACCATTTATGTGGATATTCGTCATTGCAGATGTGAAATCTCCCATCATCGACGCTGACTTCCTCAAGCATTACGATCTTCTCGTGGATCTGCGGAGAAACAAGTTGATCGACAGTACCACCCGGCTGGAAATCGAGAACATTCACGCAGTGACCGAACCAGCCATTACCACATTCGATGCCAATTCTCCTTTCGCTGAAATCCTCGCCGACTATCAAGACATCACCGTCCTCAACATGAAGCACAGACCGACCAAGGCGAGTACCGTTCACCAGATCATCACCACCGGCCCTCCTGTGTTCTGCCGACCACGCCGGTAACCTGTGGACAAACTAAAAGAAGCAAAAGCTGAGTTCCAGTTCCTAATGGATCAAGGCATATGTCAACCGTCGAAAAGTAGCTGGGCCAGCCCACTTCACCTTGTCAAAAAGTCGAATGGCAAGTGGCGACCCTGTGGTGACTACCGGAATCTGAACGCCATCACCGTGCCAGACCGGTATCCAAGACTTCTCCAGCATCATGCATGGTAAGAAAATTTTCACTTGTATTGATTTGCAGCGCGCATATCACCAAATTCCAGTAGCCCCAGGAGACGTCCCAAAGACGGCCATAACAACCCCTTTCGGACTCTTCGAGTTCAAATTTATGACCTTCGGGCTGCGAAATGCGGGACAAACTCTCCAAAGGCACCTACATGCCATATTAGGTGACCTTGATTTTGTTTATCCGTACATCGATGATCTCTGCATAGCGTCAGACAATGTAGAGCAGCAAAAAGAACACCTCCGCATCGTGATCGAACGATTGAGACAAAATGGTCTCGTAATCAACGCCGCCAAATGCCAGATTGGTCAGGAATCCGTTGATTTTCTCGGCCACGAAGTCACTTCCGACGGAATCAAGCCGAAGCGCAGCAAAGTTCAAGCCATCCTGGATGTCCCGAGGCCAACAAACGCCAAGCAGCTGAAGAGGTTTCTCGGAACGATTAATTTCTACCGACGTTTCATCCCACGAGCTGCAGAAAACCAGCGAATTCTGCAAGCGATGATTGGTGGAAATATCCGCAACGATACCACAGCACTCGAATGGAACGAAACCACCAACGATGCCTTCGAACGATGTAAGCAGGATTTAGCGAACGCTACTCTGCTTGCTCACCCATCTCCCGAAGCAAAGCTTGCACTCGATGTCAACGCCTCCAACACATGTATCGGAGCCGTCCTACACCAAATCACAACCAATGGTCCTCAACCCCTTGCTTTCTTCTCCAGAAAATTAAGCGAGAGTCAACAAAAGGCTAGCACGTACGATAGAGAGCTGATCGCTATGTACGAAGCAGTCAAGCACTTTCGCGATACTCTACAGGCTCGTGAGTTTTGCATCTATACAGATCACAAGCCCCTTATCACCGCCTTCCAACAACGACCAGAGAAGGCAACCCCAACACAACAACGCAGGCTCAGCTACATCAGTGAGTATACCACCGACATTCGGCATGTATCGGGCGAAGCGAACAAAGTCGCCGACATGCTGAGTCGCATCAACACCATCACTACAACTGAAGCGATCGACTACGACCGAATGGCTGAGTTGCAGAAGATCGATCCTGAGCTGAAGCAGTTTTTGGAGAACCCACCAACTAACACCACCGTCCAACTAAAGCGATTGAAATCTCCATTAGCATCTACACATATATTCTGCGACATCTCTACAGAAACCATTCGTCCGTTCGTGCCACACGAATTTCGGCGAACAATCATGGAGAAAATGCACGGTGTATCCCATCCCGGAGTTCGCGCCACTGCTCGTCTCATCTCAGAGAGATTCATTTGGCCCTCTCTTCGTCGTGACTGTAAGCAGTTCGTCACCCAGTGTATCCCCTGCCAGAAGTCCAAAATACAACGACACAACAAGACACCGATCACCAGGATCTCAGTACCCGACAGCAGATTTGCGCACATCCACATGGACCTCATCGGTCCGCTGCCACCATCTGAAGGTAATATGTATTGTCTCACTATCATCGACAAATTTACCCGATGGCCTGAGATCTTTCCTCTACCTAATATGACGGCACTCACTGTAGCACGTGCATTCGTCAACGGATGGATCGCACGATTTGGTGTCCCAACAAACGTGACTACCGACTGTGGCAGACAGTTTGAATCCGAGTTATTTCGCACACTCACAAGAATGCTCGGAATTACACACTTTGCGTACCACTCCATACCACCCTCAAGCAAATGGGCAGATTGAGCGCACTCACCGTCAGCTCAAAGCAGCTATCATGTGTCATCAAAACACTCGTTGGACCGAAACCCTGCCTATCGTGCTCCTCGGAATTCGATCATCCCTGAAGGAGGACCTGCAAGCAACGGCCGCTGAGCTTACCTATGGTACCTCGCACCGACTACCCGGTGAGTTTTTCGTCTCTGAGGAGAATAAAAATCCAACACCAGAATTCGTCGCCGACCTGAAATCAACAATGTCGAAGCTGAGCCCCACACCTACCAGCAACCATTCAAGGAAATCTGTTTTCGTGCAGAAGCAACTAACTACATGCAGCCACGTCTTCGTCAAGGTAGGAGCAATTAAACCACCGCTCTCACAGCCGTACGATGGACCATATCGTGTGGTTCGTCGGAAGAAAAAAGTCTTCATTGTGGACGTGAACGGCAAGCCAACTGCTATTACCATCGATCGTTTGAAAGCAGCGTACATACAGGCAGATGATCGATGCGCCGAACACGAAACTACAGAGTGATTCCAAGCAACAGCACCAAAATTTGGTAAATTTTTTAATTCATTTTTTTCTATTGAGCTGAAACTTTGCACAGTTTTCCAGTTCCATCTAAATCGTCATTTTCCGATATCAAATCTTCAAGTTGAGTCACGACTAACTTTTCAAAAGGGTGTATGTGAAAATGGTTCAAAAATACCGTAAAATGGGGTGTTAAGGACTCGTGGGGTTTTAAGGGATTGAACTTCTCAACCAAGTTCGACAAATCACAGAAACCAAGATAGTCGATATATAAGTCATCTGAAATGCTCGATTTGTTCAGAGGATTGTGAACTGCATTATGTAATAGGAGCTATCTATTAATATGAAGTATTGTGGTTTCTAGAAATTGAAAACCTTTCAAAACATTTTTATTCAAATTTTATGGTCTAAAAACATTTATCTACAAAACCATGAAATATATTTGAGAAAAATTCGCGAGTAAGGTAGAAGATAAGGAAATTTAATTGAGATCATAGTACAGACAAAAACTTTTTAAAATTATGTCTGGGTTTCGATTTTTAGAAACTTTTATGAAAAAAGTCTCGTTTTGAAAATAAGTGGGGTGTTAAGGAATTATCTATTCTAACTTTTCTAAGTAACTAAACTCATTAAATTTATGCCGTTATATATTTTAATATAGTTTTGAGTTGTTCCGTGAAGTTGAACTGCAACGTAAAGTTAAGGGATCTCTTTAGTTAGTCACTAAATATCACCAAAAATGACTTATTTCAAAATTTGGTAAAATTGGTAGGAGAATGTAGATAAAAACTAATAAATGTGAATATGGGTTTTTCTTGATAATATTTTCAAAAGCTGTTCACATTGGTGAAAAGTTTGCATATAAGAATGATTATCTTATTTGAGATGGTTTTGAAGCTATTAATTCTTTCAAGCATTACCTAGGACCTAGATAAACAACTATAATATAAGGTTATTTCCGAGCTCTTTTTGGAAAACATATAGTGTGCGGTATAGTGTGAGCGATTTCCGCTCTATATTGGAACATTTTTGTTAGGATTTTTCTCGATCATGCCACTGGGTGATACATGCAAATCCGTTATTTGGTGCAGAGTTGCTCGCTGTCACTATCAACGCTTAAAATTTGCTGATTTGTACAGGACGAATGCGATACAATTCGGATCATTCCATATCGCATCAACATCATGCTGTCTACTTCATCACCAGTGCATTGATGGCGATAGACTATGGATATCAATGATGGGTTAAGTTTAGCCTAAAATTAGGCAAATAAAATGGCAATGTATTAGTATGATTTTTTGACAATGTTGCAAACAGATTGAAATTACGTGTTGGTCATTGAAAAACCTTAAAAGCATGGATAATTACCACGAGATCACTCATTCTACAGTGATTATGATCTAAATTGCTATGTCGCATCAATGCTGTTGGTTGTCAAATCAAAGTGATATTGATAGCTCGCAAGTGATATTGATAGTTTTAGAGCATCAGCCATCAGCTGATACTTTTGATATTAAGAAACTCTGAATTTGGTGTGGTGCTTTATTTAAAAGGCAAATTGGACACTTACCCTATTCACATTTAAAGCTTGTTGAAATTATCCTTCTTTTGACAAGTCATGACAAGATTGCTCTGAACTGTTCTAGGATACGAATACTGCATATAAGTATAAAAATCTTTTCAAGACAATTGTGCGATGCTTGAAAATAGAATCAATGGGTATGAGAGATTAAGCAGTTAAAATAAAACGGTTAGCGTTTTCAGGAGTTCCAACTTGAATTATATTGAAGTAAGATCATCTTTAGATTGAACAAGACCTTTAGAGTTGAAGGGACACATCAACGATGTTGACCAAAATATTTTTGTTGCTGTTGGCAAAATATTGTTTTATATACAAAGCTCAAATTCCTTAACACCCCATTTTGCATTTTCGCCAAAAATCACACATTTTTATGATTATCTCAGAAATCTGCCATAGAATCGTCTTCATTGTAATTGGCTTTTGATATACACGCCGGGAGAATGGTAGGACTGTATTTTGTTCAATTATTGGCATACTAGAAGTTGCTCGAATTTTAAGTGAAATTTATTTTTCATTCCTTAACACCCCATTTTACGGTATTCAATAAGCTGCACAGCAAAAACGGTTCGTTCGATTGTTAGACAACTAAAGAAACAAAGTTATACAACTAAATAAAGATTCCAAAAAAAATACACACAGTAAAAAAAAATTTTTTTTTGCATTAAAAAACATAATTTTTGACACAAAAACTCAAATATCTCAAAACCCTATCGGAATACCAACGTAATTTTTTGAGGGAAAACGGTCCATTATATTAGCTATCTACCATAAAAATTTGGTGATGGTAAACCAATAAACAAAAAAGTTATGACATTTCAAACATGTCACAATTTTCACATTTAGTAGAAAAAAAATTTTTTTTTTCGGTGTAAATTATTACGGGAACCGCAGTTTGTTGCTGATTTTATTGTTAAGGGCCTTGCGTGAATTAAACAAGTCGTTTTCATGTATTCATTGGTATTATGTATATTATATGTATAAATATTATGTATATGTATAAATATTATATGTATATGTATATATGTATAAATTAAAATGAATTAACAGATTACACGAAAATATTTTTTTTTTTACCAGGATATTTTTTTTTAGAGTATGATCGATGAGTTTCTAAATGTTATATATAAACTTTAAAAGTTTTGGATTTGGGTATGCGTTATGAGATCATGAAAACATTTTATTAATACTTATTTATTTATTTATTGTTATTCAATTTTTTTACAATATCGAACACTTTTGCATCATTATCAGTACAGTTCGAGTATAGTTTTGCTTTAATTTTATTTTCTGACAATGGAATAAAACAGTGAAATTTTTGGGTTCCTTGGATCGTTTTCGCGTTATTATATTGCTCGCTGAGCTCTGATGCCGTTAATTCGTACTCTTCAGTAGTAGTAAAACAAAATGATAATTTTGTTAAATCTTCTTCTTTTCTGCGATTCGCCCAATCAAATAGTTTTTTGCAGTTTTAATTGGATGCTCACGTTCTTTGGCAAAACTTGCTGTTGTGGCCATGCGCTTTATGGTTCCTCCAATAGCATCACAAGGACCTTTGCCATGTGACGTAGCAAAGAAATGCCATTCTGCATCAATTCCGTACTTTGATTTAAATTGACATAGGCTTGAAAAATTCTTACGGTTTTTGTACTGCGATGCTGCTCCATCAGACATGAAATATATCTTTCTAATTTCTTTATCCTTATCAACGCGTAAAAAGTTAATCATTTTGGCAATGAACAAATTTACAGATACTGAGTCGTGTCTTAAATCTTCGGAAATTACAATAAAACTAAAATGTTCAATTTGCGTACTTCCATTGAAATAAATAACGAATGGATGAATTGTAGCTTGTTGTACGTTCCAGTGATGGGACTGCACTTCATCTTGCAATACAAAGCTATAGTTTTCAGAAAAATCACAAATGACTAAAAATTCACCATCCTGTAATGTATTTTTCGTATTTTTAAAAAAGCGGGATTGCTCTGTTTTAATAAAGTCGTGAGGAATTAAACTTTCTAATTTCAAGCAAAAAAATGACACAAACTCATCTACAGGTTTACAATAGTTTCTAGGTCACACCTATCCGTGGTCACCCATTGCTCAAATGATAGCAATTGATGTTGTATTTTCACACAAAAGACTACCAGTTAACATTTTAATATCCTTTGATAAATTGACTCTTTTCAAACTATGTAAGATTAGGTTAATATTTTCGTGTGTTGTGCACACACAAACATTATGTGTTCCTGAATTGGATAGAAGCTTGCATTGCCTTGGACGAAGGCTTGCAAATGAGGAAAAACCTACCTTAATATTTTCGTTAATTTCCTTGAAGCGTGTATACGCTTCTTTCAAAGTAGTCATCATTAATCGTTTTTGGATTGCTTGACGCTTTCCATCTTTTTTTACAGATACATAATCTTTTTGGCCAGGCATAGCTCTACTTACTTCATCGTCTTCAAAATCTTGAATTGTTTTTTCTTTTGTCTCATCTGTTAATGAAGTACCTAGCATTTTTGGTTGCAAGACAGTTATTTTTGAATTGTTTTGCCTCTTTTGCTGTATTTCTATTGGTTTTGAACTCATCAATGGCGTCTTGAATAGACCACGAGCTTGGCAGCATCGACAAAATCAATAATTTTTCTTTCCTTGTCGTGGCTAGATTCGAGAACCTTTCCTTCATATTCATAATTACCTCATCGTAGTCTGTATTTTCCACATCCTCAGGTCCTAATTTGAAAAGATTTCTTCGTACAGCTTCGTTGATTTCACGGTATTTTTTCTCGGGATAATTGACGTAACCCATCTTCGTCCATTTAATCGGAGTCACTTTTGTTCCAGCTATCTCTTCGTTGAAGCGTTCGATGTTGACCTTCTGGATGCACTCATCTTCTGATTGATATGTTGAAACATATGTCACTGATGGTACCGTGGCAAGACTATCTGCACTTGGTACTTCTGGTAACTCCTCAGTTGTTGTCGGTGCCTCTAGTAATTCCTCAGTTGTTGTTGTTTTCGAACTTCCTGCAACCTGATCCACCGATGATGTACAGATTGCCCGTTTGTCAACGTTTAAACGGCAGGACGTACAAATGCGTAAATTTGTATTCAATGTAGACATTGGAGAATAACCAGCCGCTTTCAGTTTATCTATGGTGCTTTCGGTGAGATTTCGTAGCTCTTTCGAACACTTTTTTTTTGCAAACGGCCTGCAACAGTTGAGAAAGCGACTACTCATGTTGCTCGTTAGATTTTAATAAACAAAATCACTTTTAAGTTTTTACTGACTAGTTTGGTGTCGTTTGCTTGACTGAAGAAAAATTTTACAATTAAATCTTTTATAACCATAGTGGTAGTATATTTTTAGCTTTTTCGTGAGTATGTTCATGGTATGTACCTATCATGTTTTTGATGTTGTTGAAGTTACTCGCTTTCTCCCAAATATGATTAACAAAGTCTATTCTCTACCAAGGCGGGTCTATACCCAGGTGTAATCAGATTTTAACTTTGTGGAGAAAACCAGCGCCGAGAAAACCGACCTGCTTTACGTATACTAGATCACCTGGGTATAGACCCGCCTTGTTCTCTACGAGGTAAACTTTTTGCAGGTAAACTAGTCGTATACCTGTATAGAAAACTTTTTTTGTAGCTTTTGTCTTCAATATTAGATTTCTTATAGGTTTCTTTTATCAAAAGGTTTCAACACTATTGAGAGAATTTTTCTTCAGTTACGTACAATAAAAAATATGACACTATCAAGACTTTAGATCACAACACTGGATCGCGTCTAACTTTCTAATAGATGCTATAATAGTTATGAATAATTAAATAAAATATCATGAAAACAACTTGTTAACCTCATGTGGTACCCTTAACAAAAAACAACAAACTGCGGTCCTAAAAAAAATTAACAATGAAAAAAAAAATTTTTTTCACTAAGTGTCAAATTTGTGAAATATTTGAAATGTCATAACTTTTTTGTTTATTGGCTTACCATCATCAAATTTTTATGGTAGATAGCTAATATAATGGACAAAAAATTACGTTGGTATTCCGATAGGGTTTTGAGATATTTGAGTTTTTGTGACAAAAATGATGTTTTTTAATGCAAAAAAATTTTTTTTTTACTGTGTGTATTTTTTTTGGAATCTTTATTTAGTTGTCTAACTTTGTTTCTTTAGTTGTCTAACAATCGAACGAACCGTTTTTGCTGTGCAGCTTTTTGAATATTTTTGAACCATTTTCACATTGAAAAGTTAGTCGTGACTCAACTTGAAGATTTGATATCGGAAAATGACGATTTAGATGGAACTGAAAAACTGTGCAAAGTTTCAGATATTTTTGAAATGGTCGATCAGAATCGACTTGCATGCCTCCGTGGATTCCCTCTACAGCAGACTAGACTACCTACCAAACACGCTCTGGACGCCGCGTGAAGATCCCTCGTCGATATTGGTAAAACTAAGGGGGGAGTAGTGTGGCGTATCTGACACAGCAACCCATTGTACACACGAATTATATACCACTACCCTATATTCCTTAAATTATTACGTAATAACCATACATACACACATCCCACAGAATTATCACACGATGATGTAAATATAGCTTTTAGTTCAGTACAGACCACCAAACCCGATAGTCTAGCTATCGTCCGAAAGAACGTCTCGAATCCGTATCAAAATCGTAGGCACTAGCCCCTACAGTACAAAGTGCCAGTCTCTTTCTAGCCAGAAAAACAGTGTGGTCTATGTTGCATTTCTCATGTATTTTGCTCAATATAGAGAATGGAGGTGAGGATGTTCTAATCACTGGTGGTATTAGTGGTACTATGGGGATTATCCTGGTCAGATAAAGATTCTGATATTACTCTAACACATATTAGGGGTATTCACTTAACAGCGTAAAACACTGCGTAAGTCATGCTTAAATGATTAACTAAATATTTCATGACATTGCAAAAAAATGCAAATGAAACATTTCTGATTGTCAAATTCAACAGCTTATCGCATCCAAGAATGCTTTGGTAATTTGACAATTTATTGTCAATAATTTGTTTTCATTGAACGGATCTTGGAACGTATACGGAAAAGCCCGAAGCAAGACAAGTTTGCAGAACTTTATGCTGCAAAACGGTTACAAATTCACAGACCAAAGAGAGCTTTACTTCAATCTGGAACTTTGTGTCCTGGTGGCAGATATGAATTTCGCACTGAAACACGATCTTGCACGAGTTAATTTACGATAGGTTCAGTGACGTCTGAAACGTTGAATTTGTTCTGAGTGGTTATTTTAATTATTAACATAATGTCCGAAACCTTCAGCCCATGGTTGGTTCATCTCCGGAGCATAGTTTGACCTTTTTACTTTACAAAATTGGGTGAAGACAATCGATTTGGAACCGTTTTAAAATTTAAACTAAAGTTAGGCACTTCTTAGGATTA
The DNA here is from genome assembly GCF_002204515.2 of Aedes aegypti. Taxonomy (NCBI): domain Eukaryota; kingdom Metazoa; phylum Arthropoda; class Insecta; order Diptera; family Culicidae; genus Aedes; species Aedes aegypti. The sequence goes on from NC_035108.1 coordinate 36,982,633, forward strand.
CTGGGCTATCTTTCTATCACGTGAATCGGAATCAGCTGCAGGTAACCTGGTGAAAGCAGTCTTATATGGAATCTTTAATCATCAAACATGGATTTCGTTAAGTAAAATGCTGATGGGCCAACCATTTTCCTCAGTAGAATGATTAATCACTATCAATATTATCAATACATATGACGTTATTAAAGTGCCAACTTCAGCCTCAATAACCCCAAAAATTGATCAACATTTTGAGCTGGAAAAACAGATTTTGGCACAAATTATGACGTTGCCAACTCGATGCGGTGGTTAGAACTGTGGACAACTAGATCACAATTATTTCATTTGACATTCCAGCAAATCTAATGAGGAATATTTCATTTGAAAAGTTTCATGGCTGAAGTTACGCAGAATTGTGTGTTACGCGACTTTAAGTGAATACCCCTATTATACTTCAGGAACATCTTTTCTTTTCTCAATCTTCCTCTTATTGCCGAACATTTCCGTTGAACATTTACTCTTATGAATTAAGCCCTACCCATCGCTATAATTAGTGCACTTGGGTCAATGTTCATCCGTTTAGGCTATTTTTACTAAGAATACAAAGCTACCATTTGGTTATGCATGATTTCAATGAATACGGAATTTGTTTGAGTGGAGAAAATCTATGCGGGCTTCTCACGGCGGTATCTAGATTTAGGTACATGAAACTCCCATAACATATTGAACATATTTTGGCTAAAAGATAATTCTGATCCATTCACTCATATGGATCTGAGACAAACTGACAATAAACACGACTTGTTTTTTCATATAAATAATCAATTTGCCTTGGCAACTCCGGCAACAGGCAAACAGAAAAGCTCCATGCATACTTGATAATCTTCTCAATATCAATATTAATATCATTAATAAATATTAATATTTTAATACTGGATCTAGTGTCCTGCCCCATGAGCCAAACTTTGAATTTTCAAGTTCACAGGTCTACAAGACCTGATATCCGTGCGCGTTGAAAATTTGATCGATTAGTTGCATGCTGGTGATGATGAATCGATCAAATTTTCAGCTCAGAGTACTGTTTGGTTCTCTGGAATAGTGCTGTTAAAAATTCGATTTTTGGCTTTGTTTTAAAGTTAACACTTTAACTCTAGTGTACATAAAACATTACTTGAGACTGATAATCATTATAATCTAAACTACGGAAAACTTAGAGAAAACAATACTCAACAGGCACAAAGCTTACAAACACTCTGCTCCTGATTTTCTCGCTCATCAGCTGTAGCACCATGTTGGCAAAAGTCCGCGTCACCTTTTGTGCGTTCACAAAATGCAGTTCCTGGAAACGTCCCGCCGACGTATGGTCTAGCAGATCGACCAACTTCCGAATGTCCTGGATGCTGATCTGCCCCAACACGGACATATCAATCTTCTCCATATCGTAGATGCACACTATTCCAGCACATTGGGCTTCATTCGTGTCGAAGTGTACTTCCCCTAACATAAAGTTCATTTTAATTGCATTTTCTATCGACGACTTTTCCGCATCAAATCCACTCGAAAAACTGAAGAACACTATTCGACCTTTCGCATCCAGCTGTGGCAGCGGGAACAAATATCCACCATCGATAAGGACACTCAATTCCGGATCATCTGCACTCAACTGACCAAACCAGTCTTTGTGGATTGCGAGAGCATGCAAGTAATTGTCCAGCATCTTCACAGTCCTTAGAAACGAATATTTATTGGTTCGAAGGAACCTCAACAGAAATGGCGCATCCGTTCTACATCGCTTGATTGTAGCAGTTTTGGAAATCCACTCACGTAGCTGTTGCACACTTTGTTTTCGAATGTTCTCATTTTCACCAAGTTGTTCAGCAAGTGTTTTATACAAAGGATCAAGTTCCTCCACGTCATCGTCGTATGTATTTGGCACTTTGTTCACACTGGGCACTTTGAAATAGTATCCCACATTTTCTGCCATGCTTCCGATCTGAGTTGTTTGTTCCACTGCAAACGTTCGATTATCGACTAAGCACGAACAGTGGAAACAACTGCAAATTTATTGAATTCACTCGGCACTGCAGCCCGTTGAACTTTAGCTTTTTTATGATCTTTTGTCAATCAGATAAAGATTCAAGTTTCATGGGCAGAAAGTCGATAAAAAACTGGAGCTGGATTTTCGCCGATGGTTCTATATAACATGATTGCCACTAAGTAAACCATTCAGTTTATCACGTCTGATTTCAAGGTTCTTCGATGGTATTACCGGCTGGAAATTGATTTCGGAGTTTTGAATATTGATAGATTTTTTGTAAATGCTCTTGGTAAAAGATAATTGTATCGGTCTCATTGAGGTCAGTATACAGCTAGGTTTACTGTTTGACTGTTTTCAAACATTTCAACAGTATTTTTAGGGGATTTTTTTCGATTAACAGAAAACTCGATGGTCCCTTGTATCGTAGTTGCACTGGTTTTGTGTTCTGTAACTCAATACCTCCCTAACTTGATGGTCCCTTCAATATCGAGTTAGGCTCTCCCTAACTGTTGTTAGTTGATTGTTTTTCAATAGTTGGACCTTTGGGTCAATTATTTCAATGTTTGATGAGACAAATGAGCGCATAAATTTATTCCTATCATTATTGAGCTAATCGTACCACTTCGGTTTAGCTAGCGTTCGTCTAAAATCGGTGGATCACCTGTGCTACCATGGGAAAGAGAGGGTTAAACTCGTCAAGGGTTCAAGTAAAACGCACTGGTTAAGGCACATGAGTCCGTTGCTCGATAAATACTTTTTTATTATTATTTCATCGTGTTACGACCAACCAGCCGAGTGGAGGTTTGAACAACTACCGTCAAATTTTGAATGGTGTGAAACTATAAGTGAAGACTCGCAAATGTTTCACTTTATACAACAAACAATGAAAGTGTCGCCTAAGCGGGCGCCGTCATGCGATGAAATTCCCAACTAATCAATTTGTTGACTTTTCTTGTTGCAAATCTTCAACGAAGGAAATATAAGATAGATATAAGCGCCCAAAGTATCAAAAAATTGCTATTCTTAAACTTCTTCCACAATAACCCCTCCCCGCGATAAATCGTCCTCCCTTAGAATTTTCTCATATATTTTAGGAAAACTCAATTAACTGTTCTTTTTAAAACTGTAGAAGAAATCGAAAATCCATTTGAATTTCGCAAAGTTATCGCGATTCAAATTGGTGGTCAATATGACTAAAACAAAAATGACCCTAAATTTGAAGCATTTAGTGAAAAATTTCAATGATCTGTGACCAATTAAGGTAGAAGCACCGGTGTTTGCAATAGTAAAAGTATTTGCCACCCCCGATCATATACTGTTTTACGACGTGAATTTGCATAAATCGTTAAGTGTTCATTCTTCTTCTTTCTGGCGTAACGTCCCAAATTGGGATAAAACCTGCATCTCAGTATAGTGCTCATATGAGCATTTCTACAGTTATTAACTGTGAGCTTTATTTTCCTATTGACCATTTTCGCATATTCATATCGTGTGGCAAGCACAAAGGCACTATATGCCCGGAAAAGCCGAGAAAATTTCCGTTATGAAAAGATCCTCGACCGCACCACATTAAGTTATGTAGCTACATTCATAAAACTCTTAAATTGAAAGGGATGAATTCTCGAAAACTTATCCAAACAGACTCAAGTCAGAATAGTAAACAAACTTACTTTACCATTCATACGTGTTTTGCAGACAAAATTGTACACATTCCGCTCTAAACCCACTATAATTTTCACTTTTATAACGTTTAATGGAGAGACAAAGTAACTTAACCACTAATCAAAACAAACAAATACTTGGGTCCATTTTACACTGGTACAAAAACGTCATAAGTAACTGAATGAAACGGCTCATCATTTTGTCATTCAATTTTTGTGGGAAACAATAGAAACTGCCGTGAGTTCGGGTGAAATTGATCAGTAGGGTGAAATTGTTCACCGTGTCACTCGATTTTATTTCTTCCTAATCGAGCACAAATATCAATGTCGTCTACAATGAATGAACGTTATTTGCCGTAACTATTGTCGAATTGTGTGTTGTTAAGTATTTTGCGTTAAAAATGTTTATTTCTATGAAAATAATGCAAAATGCCAAAATCATGTACGGCGCAGTATTGACAAATCTTCATAAACTTCTATTTCTAAACAAGGATTTGAACATGGTATTAACTTGAAAGTTTGTGAGAATGCTTAAAATATATGTAACTTGCAGACCGTGTTATTCCCAGCCTAGATGAGACCTCCGTCTCCAAGCCTCAGGTTCAGCGCCACGCTCGTAACACAAAGAAAACACTTATAGATTAGCTCAAATAAAACTCCTTTTATTTTTCGGTCTCGGTGCACGCTTATATTCACACTTCCTTGACGTCCTACTTCCTGTTGCTGACTTCTTATCTTCCTCTCTAACTTTCCTTCCGCCCATTCTCCTTCTCTTCTGGCCAGAAGGCGACGATGCTTCCTTCTCTCCCCTTCTTCGGCTGCAGCCTCTAGTGGACCTCCTGCCTGTCCCGTGCGCTCTTCGTGTATGGTGACTGATCCGAGGCTTCAGCGATCCGTGGAATCACTGGAAAGCCTGGGTTTCCACGCGCACTCGATTGTCGTATTGGGTACAGAGATTTCTCGGACGTACTACTGACGAGTAGGGTCAACGTAGGTAAGCTAAGACGATCTCAAGCCAAACCGCTATGGCGTTTTAATACAAAAACCGCGAGGTCCTGTGGGGTGCATAACAGGGTACAAAACGGCGAGTATTAGGTATCGTAATTTCGGGTGAAATTGATCATTTGTCACGTTTTTTCTAGTCTGTTTTCAATAATATTAACAAAGCAAAATAACTAAATGCAGGAAAACAAGTACGAAGGTGAGCCTCATCTACTCATGTGCCGAAATTTGTAACCTGCATACCCACTACTACTGTCCTCGCGTGTGGTTCTAAATGATTTCACAAGGTCTACCATATGATATGGAAGTATAGATCCCTTACCATATGTAAATCACTACACTTACATCACACACAACAGAACACATCGTCTAGTCAGCAGCAATTGCTGACCACAGTTACAAAAGAGCCAATTCTCCATGCCTCTCCAGTAAAAATAAGAACAAGGATGGTGAGCACATAAGGCCGATTGTTACGATCAGATCTCTAACAGAATCTAACGATAGATACTCTGTACTGATAAACTACCCATAAAAATCTTATCAATAACCCTCACCATGGCCCGACACACTCTCGCAGCATCCCATCTCTCGATTAGATCATTCGTCTCTCGTTATCGCCACCCACCGATGAGATGTGGTACACGAACATGGGCTGAGCTGGATCATAGAGTCGTCGCAAAAAGATGCATCCATCAGTGGTCAGTTAAGTGTTAAGTAGGCAAGAGGTAGAATCCTCGTTTTACAGCGTAGATAGCCTGACTGACGGTAGCCAAATAGTTATTTTGTGGCATTTCAAGAGTGCGAAAGTAGATGTGCTTCATTCTGGGGTAATACGGTGACTAGTGGTGAGATAGTGCGGAATGTTTTACTGGATTCTTTTCCACAGCTCGAAGTCTCCACCTAGTGGAATGATTTATTTTGTGCGAACGAGCAAAATGATGGAGTAGTGTGGTAGAGATTACTAGAGATCGGTAAGATCAGAAAGGATCGCAATTTCTAAAAATTCATCCCAAAATTCAATTACCCTGCGAGTGATATAAAGTGCTCAATATGTGTCCATCTATGCCTTTCTGTTCACCCAAAAATCCATGGTGATGGTAGCCATACGATGGTTCAGTATTGGGACCCTAGCTTCGGTACTAGCGTGGTCAGCGATGGAGATGCCGGCTTGGCGCCGATGGTTAACCCCTGTCTGTCCGTGCAGACCCGTTTTGTGCAGCCGCCGAGGGATACACCATACACTGACGCCCACTCCACATTAGGATTAAGTATCATAACTAACAAGTAAGTAATAAATCTTTACTAATTATTATGTAAAATCTCTGCTTTGATTTCTCCATGGTGAGACCCGTATAGCTTCTTTTTTTTTTCTTTTTGGTTCCACTATATCGAACCTGGTTGTTAGTTGGCAGAGTTGATATGTGGGAAATCAATTCCTCTGCAACTTCTTTCAACCGTTTTGTCTCCGTCTCATACGGCCTTCTTAAGGGGAGGTGACAAATTTTCTAACAAATGTCATTTTAGTGTTAACAAATATATCTAAAATAATCTAAAAATCAGGGGATCTCATTTCGGGGTATAATTGATCACTTGTCAATACCATTATTGTAAGTTTTCAAAACAACTCTACATGATAAATTTGAGCTCCCTGAATCCGAATATACTTGTCAAATTCTTAACAATGCAATATTTATATAAATAACGAAAAGTTAAATTTCAAGAATTACGCGGAAAACGCCTAAATGTATGCAATTGCCTAAGGAATCCAATGATATCTAACAGAAATTCAATTATTCCAACCATATATCTATATGGTACCATATATCGATATATCTCAAGCATCCTCACATACTTTCAGGTTTATACCATGTTCAAATCCTTGCTTAGAAATAGAAGTTCATAGGTGTTTGACGATACTTCACCGTGCATGATTTTGAAATTTTACATTATTTTTATAGTTATAAACATTCTTTAACGCAAAATACTTCACAACCCACAATTCGACAATAGTTACGACAAACAACGTTCACTTACTGTAACTTACATTGATATTTGTGCTCCATTACGAATAAATAAAATCGTGTGATACGATGATCAATTTTACCCTTCTGATCAATTATTGGATTTTACGGTACCGTAAATTCGGGTTAAATTGATCAGTAGGGTGAAATTGATCACTGTATCACACGATTTTATTTCTTCCTAATGGAGCACAAATATCAAAGTTACCTGCAGTGAATGAGCGTTGTTTGTCGTTACTATTGTCGAATTGTGTGTTATGAAGTTTTTTACGTTAAAAAATATCTATTACTATGAAGATAACGTAAAATTTCAAAATCATGTACGGTGCAGTATTGGCAAACATCCATAAACTTCTAGTTCTAAACAAGGATTTGAACATGGTATGAACCTGAAAGTTTGTGAAGATGCTTAAGATATATCCCTGATATATCCCTAAACCTGATTTTATCAATAAAATTCGTACCAATTTGCTCATTTGGTTGATATAATTAAATTTCTGTTAAGTATCAGGGAATTCCTTAGGAAATTGCATACATTTAGGCGTTTTCCGCGTTATTATTGAAATTTAATTATTCATTATTTATATAAATGTTGTATTGTTAAGAATTTAACTAGCATATTCGGATTCAGGATGCTCAAATTTATTATGTAGAGTTGTTTTGAAAACTAACAATAATCGCATTGACAAGTGATCAATTTCACCCCGAAATGAGATCCCCCGATTTTTTATTTTAGAGATAGTTTTTAGCACTGATTTGACATTTGTTAAAAAATTTTGGTACAAGAGCCGATAAGGCTCATCTTTGTACTTGTTTTTCTGCATTTAGTTGTTTGATATTGCCAACATCAAAGAAAACAGACAAGAAAAACCGCGAAAAATGATCAATTTCACCTGAAATTACGGTACTGCGCGATTGGGCTTGATTCGGTGTTTATTTGGAACAACGGAATTTACCTGTAAGTCCAGAAATCCTTCACACTTTTCTCCTCTCCTTTCAATTGAACTTATTAGCTTAAACTCAATCTTTCACAGCACTTGCTCTTAACTCTCAGCTCAACGACTTTCTTCTCCAAAGATCACCAGGCTAATGAAGTGTCGTTCACCCACGTCCTCGTTCTTGACGTAATCCGTCTCATCATGGCCAGTGGCCACCCATTTCATTACCCCCATGGCCGCCAAATCGTGTGGTTTAGCGCCGCCCTGATGGTGACTAGCGGCCCTAATATAGGGTGGATCAATGTTGGCTGCGTTTGTGGGAGCTTTCGGGGCATCCTACTCTAACCTATCTACGTTTTCTTTTTTTTTTTTGCAATACATTTACGAAACTGAACGCGACAAATCTCACCAACACTAGACATCACTCTGACACTGGTTACATATATCCCCAAACCAGATTTTATAACCAAAAATCATGCCAATTTACTCATTAGATAAAAATAATTGAAATGTTAAATAGGGGATTCATTTCAAAACAGTTTTAGAAGACTGGTGGTGATTCTTCTTAATGAATTTAATCAAAACCACAAGAAAGTTACCTTAATCCGGGGTAACATTGATCAGGTTTTGGGATACTTCTTAAGTTTTTCATTTGAAAATGCAAATGTCGCAAGTTTTATATTTTTAAAACAAATACTGGCACTCACCGCTCGTGACTATATATTGAATTTTGGTTTTCAAAAGATTTAAGTATGTTCAAATAAATGTTTTGAGTGGTTTTTTTATTTAGCTGATATGGGGTAACATTGATCACCCATGTAAACAACGTTCGGTAATATTGAAAAAGCCGTTGCTTATTCAAATTATGGCCCCTGAAGCCGAATATGAAGAGCAAACTCTTACAAGTAATTTACTTTTTGAGTTATTTCAAAAATAAAAACACTTTGAACCGCGCAATACGCCTTTAGGTAAGCAATTTCTCAAGGATATTCTGCATTCTTAATCTTTCAGTCTTTGCGCGGTTCCAAACCGTCAGAGCCACCGCACTACAGTTGTGAACGAATAGCGAGGTTTTTTCAGCAATGTTCTACAAAATACAACAGCGCGACGACTGAAGTGTTAATGTTAGTTCGTTAATGTTGCTTAATTGAATAAACTTGTGATAAATTAGACATCTGAATCGTTTTCGGCGATGCCATTTTTAGTAACAATCGCATTTTCCTTGCTCATACCATTCGCAGAACTCTTGTGAGACATTAATCTTCGGTAGTGTCATTCATAATGATAAAAATCATTGATTCAAATAGTTGACAAATTTATGCATAAACGAAACGAAATTTCCGCTAAAACCATAATTTTCATTAGCTTATGAATATAAGAAAGAGAGGCACCATTCATGCTTTGAAAATATTCCGTCAATTAATGATGATTCGATCTTTTTACGAGAAGGATCTTACCGATCAATGTTACCCCACTGATCAAAGTTACCTCAGATTACGGTACTTACGTCGATTTGAAAAAGTAATCGAGAATTGTCCTTTAAAACTAGCTCCCTTGCATCTTATTTCGCTATGATGCTTCTAAAATTGTCATCCTTTATAAGACATATATGTGAATGGCATATTCAGGGAACGCAATTATAAAAAAGATGAATACTGGTTTAGGTGACCCAATATTCGTCACCCCAGTTTCAAATACGAAAACAATGGTCCTAACCAGTTCTTATATTGCTGTGTGTGTTTGAAATGCAAATATCAAATGCGGGAACACCAAACGCGGTAAGATTTTCCACAAGAAATGCGATGTCAAAGATACATTTTTCTTGCTAGGTCGGCGGTGATTTAGGGTCTGTCTCAATTGGGCTATTAAAAATTATTCACACTTAAATTTGACAGTTCGAAAATTATTTCCCCTCCAATTAATCAATGAACTGTCAAATTTGATAGTCCCCTGGTCCAATTCCCAAATTTCGGTAATCGCTTCAGAAGGTGAGTACGAGTTTTCGCATGGAACGAGATAATCACAACACAATTTATTCAAACCTTATTTCAAATTGTTATTTTTATTATTAACTATTTATTATTTGCTTCACAAGTGTAGCATGTTCTGACTTACTGAACGTTATATGTTTTTGCAAACGTGTTGATGCTGTTCTTATAACAAGAGGTACTCGTTACCAGGAACGCGGAGTCTACAAATATGCCAGAAGGCTGCCATCAGTCTTTATCAGAAATCTTCAAGCTTGATACCATCAGTATTGTGGAAATTAGAGAAATACCTTCACTGGATTTTCGTTTCATATATCATCCTTCGCGTCTACTATTTTGAACCAAGAAATTCCTAGCTAGGCACTAGCATGCGCAAGTGCATTTTAAAGCACCATTGCAGATACATATTGCACACGCTAAAGCCTGATTTGCTGCTGGAAAGAAATCGCTTAAGAAATTTCTCACAGATTCCTTGCAGAAATTTTCTACAGCCGCTCCCGTTTGAACTGACATTCCTTTCCTAGGAACTGCGATCAGAAAAAAGCGCTTTATTGATCGATTCCTTGCAGGAATTTCCCATGCATCAAGATAGGTCAAGAAATTACTTGTCAGCAGCGATTCAGGCATAGTGCATCACATTCTTCTTCGTGGCATTACGTCCCAACTCGGGCAGAGCATGATTCTCAGTTTCATGTTCAATGAGCACTTCCACAGTTATCATTTCTTTGCCAAAGCTGTCATTTTTGTATTCGCATGTCGTGTGGCAGGTACGACGATACTCTATTCCCAGGGATGTCAAGGAAATTTCCATCACGAAAATGTCCTGGACCGACCGGGAATCGAGCCCCGACACCTTCGCATCACATCTGCAACAAAATATGGTTTCAAATTGAGAAGACCGTAACTTGAGAGACACTCATTTGAAAGCAACATTAAAAGCAAAGGTTTCGAAGGCAGACTTCTGCTTCGGATTGTGGTACCGTGCACCCCCGCTAATTTGAACGGTACCTCATGCAAACCATCGGGGTTCATTTTTAATTTGAACATCTAGTCACCCTAGAAACGTGTATCTGGTTACCTCATTTACTGTTTTGTTTTGATTCTACGTTCCTTTCCACAGCGTTCCGTCTCACTTCACTCCGTTTTATGAGCTAGATGACGTTTGAACCTTTTTTAATCTGAACCATGTGCAAATTAGCGGGGTACAGATTAGAAAGTGATTAAATGTGGTCAAACCAACGGGGGTACCCGGTAGTACAGCTTTAGTACATTTGTCTGATAATCTTTCATCACCTTAGTGATTCTGGTAAACGGTTCACGCTATGTCTGAACTAGGAGTTTATAAAAATCGAATGTTTTCTCGCTAGACATTAGTATTTGTTCTTTATTTTCATGATCAGAAGATTTTAAAATATTCTATCGGTGAAACCACCAAAATAGTCTTATGTAATTAATAGACTGCCCCTGAGCGGTTCAGTCTTACAAATATCGATCTTCAATAATTTATTGTTTAAAACATCTTCAAAATGTCAACGGTAAAATAAAAAAAACATTGAAAATCATTAAAACAATACATCGAAGTCGTCGTGCACAATTTTGCAAGTGTTCTTCAACGCATATAAGAAAACGGTAAGGCCGCATTAATTCAAAAATTTGGAATCACAATTGTTAAGCAAAGGATCCGGGTCCCTATCTATACGAATAGCAAAAGTTGGTTGTTTTCGCACTGCGCACCCTGAAATGTTAAACATGAAATGATGTGACTGATGTACGCTATGTGTGAACCAGGAGATTATAAAAATCGAATGTACATTGGATGTTTCCTCGCTAGAGATTAGTATTTGGTCTATATTTTCATAATTGAAAGGTTTTAAAATATTCTACCAGTAAAATTTGGATTTTTTCACTTTTTAGCTATTTTTCTTACTAAAATTTATAGAAATCCCGTTTTGTGATTCATTTCTGTCCATGTCAAAAGTATGGAAAAAAAAAATCATTGATAGAATATTTTAAAACTTCCGACTATGAAAATATGGACCGAAAAATGCTCAGCGAATAAAAATCCAATGTATAATCGATTTTTATAATCTTCTAGTTTAGACATAGCGTGTGCTGTCCTTGATGTTATCAATTTCATTAAGTTCCTCAAGAGACAAACTATTCGCATTAACGTGTTGCCCTGCATCCGAATTAAACCAATTATCTGCGATGTCTAGGTGCTAGTTTCTGAAGACATAGACGAATCCTTGTGAAACTGCACTACTGTGGCTGAAGTCAGTAATCGATTGAAACGTCCTGCTGCATGACGAGTTTAAACCGCTTCCAAGCTTCCATCATAATTGCAGACAAAGCCATCGTCGTCCCCTGTTGTTGTTCCTATATTTTCACCAACTTGATCTGTCCTGTTTGAGGTCAACAGCATTTTCTCAACATTATTTGGTGATCCCAGCCAGAATGGAGTTCACCGATCCGCAAATGGTTCGATCCACTCTAGGGCATGTTTGCAACGGCGTAACGTGCTCCGTTCACATTCCTACGGCGACCAAGACTCCGCTGGTTTCGGCTTTGAAACTGAGCAATACGACGAAGTAAATGCTGATAAAGTTGCTGGCTTGTCCTCATGATGTAATAAAAAAAACATTTGTGAACTGATTGGGCGGAACTTACGGAAGAGTGTAAAATATAATTACCTCCATGTCGGCTTTCCAGGAAGCTTCCTCCGGTTCCAGAAAACTTCCGTTTCAGTTCCAGTAGGATTCCATTCGGCAGGCTATCTTTGTTGCTGTGCCGGTCACTGTGTAAACAAATCGCTGGTAAGTGTTATCCTGGCAAGAACCTTTTACCGTCGATACCTACTTTTTCTGGTCTTCAATCGTGATTCCGGTTCTATTCGGAGGGTTCTGAGCGACGGTCACTACGCGAATTACCGAAATCGAAACAAGTGAACAAGAAAACAGCGAACACGACCAAGAGAATAATTATCGATCTGTCAAATTTAAGTCTGCTCGGCAGCAGACTAATTTTTGACAGATCGAAATCGGAGGGGAAATAATTTTCGAACTGTCAAATTTAAGTTCGATTTCAATTTAATTCACCAATTGGGACAGACCCTTAGAATATCGTTGCTAGGTGTCCTTTGATTGCTTTGTGTTACCGCATTTGGAGGATGTAAAGTCAAGCTTTGCAGCTCAAATGCAAACAGCAATATTTTTCCTACTTAAAATGAAGCTGTTGTTTACATATTGACAGTATTCTAATATGATTTGATTGATTTGCAAAAAAAAGTTTCATTTAGGATGGCTAATACTACACTGAAAATAATCCACACGTTCGATCCATATTCTTTTCAACGTGGATCTGTCGTGTCAAATGGCAAGGTGAAATAACGTGTAAAACTTGTAATTCTGTTAAGGTTTGCCTTTGGTTCGGTAGCAAAAGCTTTTACATACAAATTCAACGTGTTTTAGAATTGCGATATCAATCACTAGTAGAACTAGTTGGCCTGACATGACAAGGACTTAGATTTGCTATCCACGCGTGACATGTTTAATGACATGTTATTTTTGGGAAACCGTGCGCCCGTAATGGGTGCATGGTACCAGAAAACCAAGTAATCGCTAATAAATTCTACAGCAAATTTTTCGAAAATTTGTAAATTAACGTGTTTAACATTTGAATTTCGATTGCCGATAGCGACTGGTTTTACACCATCGATTGATGTGTATTACAATTAGTGAAAATTCACGTGTAAAACACATTGATCGAGCTTGTAGAATGTTTTCAGTGTACTACACCTGAGCGGTTCCACGCCGTTTCGCAAACCCGATCATTTTTGTATTTTTTGAATCGCCTGAAAATTTGCATATAGATTCTTTATGACCAAAAATGCCATTTTGCACCTTCAGACCGCCATTTTGAACCTCGCCTTATTTTTGAGAAGGGCGTAGCGGAAAATGCATGACAAATCTTTAAAAAACTGTAACTCGAAAACGGTTTGTCCGATCGATTTGAGTTCTTCTACAAAGTTGTAGGTATTGCTTAGGACTATATGGAGAAAAATATGCACGGTAAAAAAAAGTTACAGATTATTTTTTATTTCAAAAACAAAATTTTAAAATCAATTTTCTCCAGAAACGCAGTTTTGATTTTTTTTATTTTTGGATATGTTTTAGGGGACAACTTATGTGATTTATTGCACAATGTTTCAAAATGGAAGAATTATGGACAAAAAAGTTATGATTTTTTAAAAAATTATAGATTTTGAAAAAATATCTAAATAGAAGAAAACAATAATGTTTATGCGATTATTTGATAGTACAGAAAAATTGCAATCGAAAAGTACTTAAGTAAATTTTTTCTAGGTTGCATCAATTTGGAGATATACTCATATTTATATAAAATTTTCAAATAAAAAAAGAAAAATAGGCCCTTTTCAATCATATTTCGTGTTTCTCCATTCCGGAAAATGTTATTTTGATTTCGACAACACAAACCAAGTCAAGTCAAGTACACAACACTGAAGACGGCTTTACAGTTGAGGTTGAAATACGCGTATCTGTCGAAGGATACAATAGTAGAATTAAAAGGAACAGTACTACTCATCTTTTTGTATATTTACAGGCATTCTACTAAACAGGCTCCACAAGGGTTTTCATCACTTTTGCCTGTGTTAGTAGGTATGATGAACAAACACGTTTTTCTCATACCCATACATTTGGACCTGGTAAATGAATAAAAGAAAAACGATGCTTTTTTTTAAACGTACTTCATGGGTACAAAAATTGTTTATCCGAAAAGAGTGCTTCATGAAGCCCAAGCAGGACAGTTCGGTTTTGCGTCGTCCGATAGATTTTGCTGACGGTTTCGCGCGTGTTTTCGTCGCTTTTTTTCCCTGTTTTGGAGCGTCTTGCTGGGTACGGAGTTCTGTTTGATCTTTCGACCTTGACGCTTGCTCCTATGGGGGCGAGCGACGAAGGCAGGATCAAACATGTCGCGCGTCGGTCTAGTAAGTGAAAAAGTGGCGTGATCAGTTAGAGTAAATGAAAAGTGCCGCGATCGGTTAGTTCTGTCTGATCTTTCGACCTTGACGCTTACTCCTACGGGGGCCAGCGACGAGGGCAGGATCAAACATGTCGCGCGTCGGTCTAGTAAGTGAAAATGTGGCGTGATCGGTTAGTTCTTTTTGATCCTTTGACCTTGACGCTTGCTGCTGGGCAGTGCGTCAAGAAAGCTTTTTTTTTTCCTTTTCGGGTCGCGCGCCTATTTTTTTCTGAGTGCTTTTATATAGCCGAGCAGACGAGTGAGGCTGAGAGTGGATTGTGGCTGCACAGTGAAGGATAAAGGATCAATTGGTGAGCTCGTTTCAGAACAGAACACCCCTTTTTACCTTTATTTTTGTAATTAAAAAAAAACTTTGAATGGTTCGACACTACAAGTGTAGACTTGTTCGCCACTGTAAGTGTCGGCATAAGAATAAGAGTGTTCTATGATGTTCCAACCAATCGAGTTTTTTGTTTCTTTTCAAATAAGTAAAATATAATAACACATGCTTTCGTCCTGACAGCTGTAGGAATGTTACATTTAGGTATTTGTTCAACAAACTTTGAATGGTTCGTCACATCAAGTGTCGGCATAATTTTCCACTACATAGAAATTGTTCATATCAAATGAAAATGTTATATTTACAAATAAGCATGTATATATCTCACAAATCATTATTTATCATGATCTAATCGCTTATCAAAGTGAATCCTGTGACCCAACGATCCTTCCCATTAACAAACATCCCTCCCAGTAACCTTTGTGGAGATGCAGAGGCAAACACGGTCTCCAAATAGCAAAGGTTACACACTAACATTCCTTCCCCCACTGCAAGGACGTGGCCGGCGCCGTTATTGACCCTGTATAAATAGAGGCACTGAATTATGCACATTGAAGAAGATTATGGCCAATCCCAGCTGAACTTCTAGTTGATTCCACAGCGTAACAAAAATGTCATGTTTGCGTGTCTCAAGAACCAAATTATGTGTCTCTAGTAGATTTGGGGCTGCTGAATCTGATGCCGTTCTCAGAAATGTTCCAGCACGTCACAATTTTTAGCTACAGGTCGCCAAAGTTGTACAAAACACTGCTTTTATTAATGTTTACATGAAATTTAAAGTACAATTTATCATACTTTTTTTGTAATCTAATCCATCAAACATGCAAAATTCTTCGTTTCTTCTATACGGCAAAATACAACAATTCTCAAAACCATCAAAAAATAACTTTTCCGTATCGAAAATAATACAAACTTTAATGATAAGTATTGTTAAAAACATAAAGTTTGAATTCAGTGGCAAATTAAGCAAATATATTACCTTACAAGCTGGGAAACTTGCATGCAAGTTGGCTGAAATAGTCATTTTTTGCATTTTCAACAGTCAATATCTCAAAAACTGGACGTGCTATGATATTTCTGAAAACGGCAATGGATTCAGCAACCCTTAATTAAGTGAATAGCGGTATTTTGGTGCTAGAGACAAAAACGTGTTCCGCAGTGTTCTTTGTGCATTTTCACTGACTTCGGTCAATCACGGAATAGCAACCATTGATATGTGTAGTCAGTCTAAGCTAAGCTAAGCTAAGCTAACAAAAATTGTTTATCCAAAAATTTTCCGTTTTGAGGCATTGTGTAAGAAATTACAAACAATATGCTGCAAAACATATGCAACAATTAAAAACATCAATTTTGCGGTTTTTAAGAACAATGAACTTCAAATTTTCATTTGATTTTATTTTTTTACCGTGCATACTTTTTTAAATACTTTAGTATATAGGTTTTGATCAAACAATAAACAATTCAGCTACGATTCACTCAATCAAAATAAAATATTTCTGGAATGGAGAAACACGAAATATGTTTGAAAAGGGCCGATTTTTCTTTTTTTATTTGAAAATTTTATATAAATATGAGTATATCTCGAAATTGATGCAACCTAGAAAAAAATTACTTAAGTACTTTTCGATTGCAATTTTTCTGTACTATCAAATAATCACATAAAAAAATATTGTTTTCCTCTATTTCGATTTTTTTTCAAAATTTGTATTTTTTTAAAAAATCATAACTTTTTTGTCCATAATTCTTCCATTTTGAAACATTGTGCAATAATTCACATAAGTTGTCCCCTAAAACATATCCAAAAATAAAAAAAAAAATCAAAACTGCGTTTCTGGAGAAAATTGATTTTAAAATTTTGTTTTTGAAATAAAAAATAATCTAACTTTTTTTACCGTGCATATTTTTCTCCATATAGTCCTAAGCAATACCTACAACTTTGTAGAAGAACTCAAATCGATCGGACAAACCGTTTTCGAGTTACAGTTTTTTAAAGATTTGTCATGCATTTTCCGCTACGCCCTTCTCAAAAATAAGGCGAGGTTCAAAATGGCGGTCTGAAGGTGCAAAATGGCATTTTTGGTCATAAAGAGTCTGTATGCAAATTTTCAGGCGATTCAAAAAATACAAAAATTAAATTTAAAAAAAATTCGTCATGTTCGGTGGAATTGCTCACCTACCTTACTGCTGGTAGTGTGTAGTCGATAACTAGCCAATAGACCATTTCCGTCAAAAAAATTTATTTGCTCATAAGCCTTTCTCTCAATTTACTAGACAAACTTCTCTAAGGAACCCATATGTTTTGAAGCTCCTAACTATTTAAAAACAATGAAAAACTGGCGGCACGACAGTTCGCCCTACGGTCCCCTACAGTTTATTTCTCTCCGA
This sequence comes from Aedes aegypti, assembly GCF_002204515.2. Classification (NCBI taxonomy): domain Eukaryota; kingdom Metazoa; phylum Arthropoda; class Insecta; order Diptera; family Culicidae; genus Aedes; species Aedes aegypti. The sequence continues at coordinate 37,000,022 of NC_035108.1, forward strand.
TTTTAATCAGACCCCTTTTTCCCCTATGATTTTATCTCCACGTTGTGGTGAATTTTGATCAGCTGTTCCCGCTGTTCCTCTACGGTCTCCACTCAAGCTTATGGATTTACTCAGGTGGTGCAGATCATTGATGCGTGACACTACACGGAGAAAACGGAAAACCCATATTTGAGTATTTTTTAACTTACTTTTGAGTTATTTTTCTCTCCCTATTTCATTCGCTCCTTCTATTGTTGTCAGAGAGCGAAGAGCAAAACAACCCAAAAACCGAACCTTAGTGCGTTACCTCAAATTTGAGTAAGTGGCACAGTACTGGAAGTTGAGTTATTTGATCTGCCGATTGAGTGAAAAGAACTTAGCCAGTAGGTATTTTTTCGCATGGCTGCAAATGAAAACAACTTCTACCCCATCAACTCAAAATTAGGTTAGCGCACGAACCCCCGGAATTGAGTGGAATGAACTCACTTTTGAGTACTTCATTTTTTCCGTGTAGTTCTCTCTTTTATTCTTTCGCTATTCTTATGCAGAGCAAATAGTGACGTCAGCCGGAAAATAAAAGAAAGAAATAGTGGCACGAGTCTATGATTTGCGCCACCTAAGTAAATTCAGAACATTGGTCTCAACTTTGTTGATCTTCTGATTTGAATGCACTACTTTTTCATTTTTTGGTAATGGCGGTGACTGCAATCCCCTCATCCCGGAAACGACCTTGGTGCTGGTACTGGCCGTTCAAATATCTATATTAACAGGTTCAACACCGGAACCTTTATGTTAATTGCGTGCGCAGACATATTTCCACGGTTTAATCCCGATACCCCAACCAAGTGGAAACTGGAATCATCAGGACACGAAGAGAGCCGTCACGACGAAAATCTTCATGTCCTTCGCATGAAGTTGCTGTGGTGCTCCAGCTGAATAATTTCCGAAAAGAGTTCTACTCTCTCCTGGTTTTGATGCCAGTGGAAAATTGGTGACTGATTTCACTGCATGGCAGCATGTTGAAGCTATTTGATCTCAAATGGAATTCCGGAACATTACCGCTTTTAAGGTTGCAAGAGCTTCCGCCCGGCTTCCACGGATATCCGGGAATAACAATGATACGCTTTCGCACAGCGAAATCTTCGTTGCCAGTCTGCCGCCGACTACAAAACCACAAGAGAGCAGGATCATTTTCGAAACTGTAGGGTCCTACACCTTGCATAGAGATTGGATCGATCAGAGTAGTCATTGAGTTGAGGAGGCAGTTATGTTCGGTTGGTGACGGAAGAAAAATTATAAATAAATATAGCAGCTGGATATTGTAAATAATCGAAAACAGTGTTTGTTCGGTACTATTATACCATTCCGAATATCGAGAATTCTACAAATGGCGACGAGGATAACGGTAACAATATAGTTTTCTAGTTATTTTTGAATTAAGAGTGCCATAAGTACAAACAGAATTATGGTACTACGTCACGTGATGCACTCAGAGTTGAGGCGAAGAACAATGTGTTAAAACGTGCTGGGTGTTTGGTTGCTTTGTTGCAGGTTTTGCATGGTATTATTGCAATCATATTAGCATAATATTCCTTTGAAAAGCGGATTTGGCTTGACACAAGAGTTGAGTATTGCTGACAATTCAATTCATACGACTTTGTTCATTGACATCTCTGGAAAAAAGTTACCATGGTCGTGGTATACGCCTGCTGTGATGCCACGTTGCATACTTGTGATTTCTTAAATTCAAAATTTTATTCCTCTCTCTAACATGTTGTCGTCGTATTACGCATCTTCTCTCTTAGCGCAAGATGTAGTGATGAAAACGTTATACGGATGGGAAACGTGAATGACAGAGGGTAACGTCAATAAATCTATGAATGGAAAATCAGCATTGGACGAGTAATTTTGTTGATGTACTAAATGTTCGAAAAGAAAACGAGAATGGTGCTAGTCACACTTTATCCACTATGTGTTGTCTTGAGGTTGATCAGCAGAATATCTTGCTAAAATAACGGTATTCAGATAAGCTGGCTTCATTCGTTTTCATTGTGAAGTGCCTACCAGCAACTAATGGAGTCAGTGAAAATCAATGCATAAAATCGAAAAGAGTATTTTCGCTTACTTAGTTTTTATTCCAACGCGAACTGCTAAAAACAAACATGATAAAATTAAATTAAAGCTTTTTTTACGAGGTTGATTTTATATTATTTTATTCTTTTATTTTAAGCATGTTTCTATTCTGGTGTGGTGCAATTGCTGTTCTACTGTCACAGGTTTTCTTGAATATAATTAATGGAGCATAACATATCTTTTATGCATAAAGGAGTGAATAAGTATTATGTTGTGGATGCGTTATATAAGTGGAGACCAAAATTAAGTTGGAGATGAGAATGATGTTTTTGGTTAATCGATTAGTTTTGATATGTTTTTTGTATATTACTTTTGTATTCGTGATGAATTATATTATCTTGAACAGCATTTAATAACATATATTTATTTAATCGTGACATTTTTTTAAATCTGCATGGTTAATAACTATTGTTGATAATGTGCTAGGCTGTAAAATAATCAGTTCAAATGGAAAAGTATGTGATTTTTTTGAGTAAAATGTTAATCTAATGAAAGTTTGGTTTCTTAAATGAATCAGAGGAGACCTAAGAACCAGTGGCGTTCTATGGATTTTTCAATGAACCAGCGGTAGTGTGAAATGGGTAGTGTTCACTGAATTATTGAAGAATCAGAGGAGTTTTGTACAAAAAAAATATATTGAAACGATAACATTCTGAGGAATATTCAATATATGAGAGGCCTTTGAGATTCGTTTTTGTTTGACGAATAAGTGACGTCCAACAAACATTTTTAAAAAACAAGTAGCGCTCAAAGGATGGAGAACTTGTAGCGTTTTAGGCTAATAACAAGAAGTTGTTTTCTGGGAGTAATGAAAGAAAAAAGTCTTGACTTTATCTTGGAATTGGTAAAATTTCAAAAACTGGTATCTGCATAAGATCGGTGTATATAAGGATTTAGTGAAGATGTGTATAAGTAGCGCAACAGTTTGAGATGAACCAGAAGCGTTCATGGGGAGATTGAAACTAGTAGAGCTCTTGGATTCAGGTGAACCAGTAGCGTTCATATAGTGAGTTGAAGCAGTTGTGTTCACAGATACAGTTGATTGGAATGAACCAGAAGCGTTCAAAAGAGAGAATCGAGATGAACTAGAAGCGTTCATGAAGTGTTTGAAATTAGTAGAGCTCATGTTCTGAGATGAACCAGTAGCGTTCACGAAGTGAACTGACACAGTAGTTTTCACACATACCTTTGAACCAGTAGCATTCATTAGTTGGAATAAACCAGAAACGTTTAAAAGGGAGAATAGAACCAGTAGCGTTCATGGATTGCATTGAACCAGAAGCGTTCATAAGGGAGGATAGAACCAGTAGCGTTCATGGATTGGAATGAACCAGAAGCGTTCAAAAGGGAGAATCGAACCAGTAGCGTTCATGGATTGGATTGAACCAGAAGCGTTCATGAAATGATAAACCATTCAGTGACCCAGACAAACGAACGAGAAGCGTTTAAAAATGAGAATAGAACCAGTAGCGTTCATGGATTGACTTGAACCAGAAGCGTTCATGAACTGATGAAACTGTTCATTGATCTAGATACAACAGTAGCTTTCATGGAGTGAATACATTTAGCAGTGTTCAGGAATTTAGTTCAGGAATTAAGTTCAACCAGTAGCGTTCATGGTGTAAGATAAACCAATTGCAACTATGGAACTAAATTGAACCAGAAGCATTCACGGTGGTAATTGAGTTGAGTTGGTAGAGTTGAATGTGTTGCGTTAATGGACTCCATTGAATCAGTAGGACTGAAACAGTAGCGTTCATTGAGTTAACGTTTGAGCAGATTGGATGCGTATTGTTCATGAATTGAGTTAAACGAGCAACGTATGGAGTGACTTGAGATGAACGTTAAAGGATCGGATCGAACCAGTAGCGCTATAAAACTAATTGAATAAGTAGCGTTCATGGAATGATGTGAAACCGTTATGTTTTTGAATTCAGACGAGTCGGTTGCATTTATGGAACATAAAAAGAAATGAAAAATGGAGTATGGAATATATATAAGAATAAAAAAAATGCATAGAACTAGTACTCTAATTGTTATTAGATTTGAAAAATCCGATAACATTCATGGAAGAAAATGAAAATAATGAGTAAAGGTCGTATACATGGATTGAAAGATAAAACAGTGTTGGTATATTGGATACGTATTTTTTAACGATATTGAATTCTTATTATACGGTATCGTTCACAATGTATAGAATTTATTGAATGTCCTCAGAGTGTACAGAAGTTGTAAGTTGTACAGAATGTTGAACCAGTAACGTTTGGAGTGTTATGTAACAGAACTTGTATAATTCAATGTATTGGTGGATTGTTGGTTTTGGTCAATGGCGTTGAAAGTATTAACCAAGATAATGATGTTGATATTGAACTAGTACCTAGCGTTTAAAATATTGTTTAAAACATTTTCAGATCCAGCAGAAAAAAATAAAGATATTTGTCCAGTGCTAGTCTTCTCAAAACTCCAGAAGAAGATTTGTTTTATTTGACGGTTATTGTACGATATGCATACAGCGAAAAAAAATTATTGGAATCTTAAATTAGAATCAATATATAAATTATAATAAAAACCTTTTTTTGTGCTTACTGTAGTAAAACTCCACATACTCATATTAATAAACAATTACGTTGATTTTCAACATTTTTTGGAGATCTCATTTATTGTTCATTTTCATCAAGTCGAGTTTGGCGTTAACTTTTTATTTGGAAATATACGTGTCTTTATTCTGTGTTCAAAGTTTTCTACGGATATTTCAATTAAATAAAAGTTGAAAGGTCAGAATTCATAAGGAAATTTACATACAACTACAGTAAAATATTTGTATATGTTTAATTTGTGTTTTGAGACTTTATATTTACGAGGGTCAAATTTGTTTTTATTTGTTTTTGTGGAAAACAAAACAGAAAACACGAAGATGTACATAGTGTAGACCGCATTCATGACAAGCATAATATCGCTAATATATTCACGAAATTACATGACAATTCCAGTTTATATTCACAGGTATTAAGGTGATTATAGAACGAAGCCACACCTCAAATTTTCAAGAGCACAAGACTTGAGTACCAAACAGCGCTCCGCGTTGAAAATCTATCCCATTGGTCACCACCAGCAAACATGCAGTGTGATTTGGTTTTCAACGCAAACTGTTGTAAGATACTCTCGTCTTGTGCACTTGAAAATTCAAAGTTTGGCTTCGTTTTATAATCACCTTAAGCACGATTAGGGTCTTCTTTAGTCGAGTGGTTAAAGTCAGTGGCTACAAAGCAAAGCCATGCTGAAGGTGTCTGTGTTCGATTTCCGGTCGGTCCAGGATCTTTCCTTAATGGAATTTTTCTTGACTTTCCTGGGCATAATGTAACATCGTACCTGCCACCACATAATATCGACCGTGAGCTTTGATAATGTGAGTAGTAACAAGTAAATAGGAATAACTTATTGTTTACTAGATATATTGGAAACGATCATTCAGTACTTAAGGAGAGTTGTAATAGATATAACATTTGAATTATGGTAGTGAGATTTTTAGGAAAAAATGAATTATAACAGTGACAAATTGTATAGTCGAACGCAAATCTTTTAAACGTTTCTAAATTATAAAGTACATTAACATAATAAAAGCTAGGGGGGATTGTATAGGACCCTATACACCTTGCATAGAGATTGGATCGATCAGAGTAGTCATTGAGTTGAGGAGGCAGTTATGTTCGGTTGGTGACGGAAGAAAAATTATAAACAAATATAGCAGCTGGATATTGTAAATAATTGAAAACAGTGTTTGTTCGGTACTATTATACCATTCCGAATATCGAGTATTCTACAGAAACCTATCGCGGATCATCCGACGCACCCCAGCAGGTTCAGATAATGAGATGAATGGGTTATTTGTTATGGTCGTTTCATTGTTGAAGAAGGCCATTAATTTTTTTTTCCAGCTACAATGATGGCCATTTTTAGTGGAGCGAGTCAATGAGCCTCTGTACGTGCCATAAATTCTTTTGTTCTCATGACTTTTACTGTGCGCCGTGTGTTGGTGCTGTCTCGCTCTCTCTCATGGGCATTTTTGAAAACAGGGCGCACAGTAAAAGTCAAACGTTTTATAGCATGCATAGGCTCATATTTTGTTTTCTGCTAGATTTGACATTTTGTTGGGTCTACAAACATCCAATGCAGGGATGTTGTATAAGTTTTGGAAAAGTCTCCACTTTCTATACCCACAGGGTTGAAACAACTGTGCCGCATGACGAAATTCACCTCAAATTCCCAAATTTTCAAAAAATTGTAAGAAAATCAGGAGTGCATATAAAAAATATCTGAAAGCGTCAATAATCATTAAAAATAATTGCCTTTCGAAGAAAAATATAAAAAATGGGGGTAAGGTCTGAAGGAAATGGTCTATTGTATAAAAATCACTGAAGAGTTCGATTTATCTTTCGCAGTTTTTCTGCGCTTTAAAATTGCTATTTTACTACTTTTGGTAAACTGCTGTCGTCTTTGCAGTTTTTATTACCCTCCAAATATAGTTATGTATTTCCTTGTCGTAGGACGTTTTGGCCAGATATGATAATAATTAGAAATTGTTAAATGTACCGCTGTAAATGGCTTTCTTTTGTAAAACACATAAACATGTCTCATATTAGATACGCTTACCTACATTCCTTCCACTTCAACTTGTCACTCGTCTAAAGAAATTGATTTTCTGTGCGTGGTTTCGGCCAAATCCATGCTTATTTGCCAAATTGATAATACGACAGCAAAGAAATTGCGATGGGAGGAATGTGTGTTCAGCTTCTAATAAGATACTTCACTGCATTTTATCCTGACCAAAAGGATTATTATTTTTCATTTGTTTCATTGTTAATTTATATATATGCAAAATGGTTAGGCCAGAACAAAAGTGTTCTTCTTAGTTTGTCGAAATATGATTCCAGAGATAACGTTGATAACAATTCAGATTCAAAATAATGTCAAAATAATAATCTTTTCTTTATTATTGTGATATGTGTAAGTAGACTAACACATATCACAATAATAAAGATAAAATAACAGCGAGGTGTGCAATTTCTTCCAAGAAGCGTACCTCAATCGATTTGCAGTTTCCTAAAACTGCCGATTGCGCCAGCATCCACAATATCCACGCCGCCGTGAACCGTCTCCACCTGATCGGTCAGCTGGATCTCCATCTTATCCAGTGCCAGTAGCATTTCCCGCTTCTCCATCAAATACTTTTTGAAGCGTTCGTTCAATTCTGCGAGCGGTACATTCCCTCCGTACTCCCGGGGCAGCAGTTTCACATCAATGTTCCGTTTAAGCTCCTCCACGCTGCGATGGCACTGAAATTAATAGATCAAGTTTTCTAGAGAAATTCCATGACTTGCATATTGCCAACTTACATGAATTCGTGACTTGAGTTTCTCACTGGCAAACGACAGACAATATTTACTCAGCTGGGCTGCAAAGCTGGGAACGTTGACGAAATGGTTCTGCTTCAATCGGATCGGAACAGCATTGGCAACGCTCCGTAGATAGCCGGTAATGTTTTCCAACGACCAACAGGTGACATGCGCCAGAGTCATGTCGGTATTGTCGAACACGTGCGTAAAGCCGGCAATCTGATTTGCTTCCTCATCTAAGAGTGACTCGGTTACAATCATGTTAAGACGAATCATCTGATCAGAGTTTTGCTTCTGAGCATCAAAGTTCCGAACAACTCCCATGACCACAACGCGACCTTCACTGTCACGACCAACGGGAACCAGGGCACAGTAATTCAGCACTTCCTGAAGGTCTTCATCCAGAAGGTCGAGATTCTTGCACCACTTGGGATAAGTTTGACGCATGATTAGATATTTTTCCAGTGTTTCACATGCTTTCAAAACCGAAAACTTTTTTACGCGTAGAAAGCGTAACAGAAAAGGATCATCCGTTCGGCAGTTTTTGATTCTCTGGTTCTTGACAATCCATTCTCGCATCTGCTTCAACGATTGCTTTCGAGTGAATTCATTTTCTCTCAGTTCTTTCGCAGCAATACGCTTCAAACGGTCGTCCAAGCCTGGAAAACCGAACAAACAGTTGTCTTCTGTCGGAGAAATTGTATCACTCTTATCATTGGAACCAGACATCATTTGCCTAGCCAGATGTCGCGTATCAGTTTTGCGAATATTCTAACAACGGAGATACGCGACCTACGAGCACTTGCCCTCTCCGAATATGGGCAGTAATTGAACTAACAAACGATCTCCGGAGAGAGATACGCCCGCACTGACGTAGGCCGGGATGGAAGTCTGTGAAGCCAGGAACAGAGAATGAAGTCATGCTGTTTTGTGCTGCGCACTAAAATACAGATTGCAGCTCCAGCTCGACTCGGTCGCAGTTTGGAAAGGTTTGACAAGTTAAGAGTATGCGATATTTCGAACGATTCCGTCAATGATGGTGCAAAATGAAATTCCGTTGAATATCACGGATCGAAACTGAATTTCAGTTTTTCAGATTTGTTTCGTTTCGTTAAACTTATTATTTTAAACTTAAAATATAATAAAAAAACATTTGAATAATGTACACTGAAAATATATATTATTTTATATTACGAAATCGTTCGTTTGAACTACGAAATTATTCGTTGTTTTCTGCAACGAAACAGTTTCGTAAAATGTATGCAACCAGCTTCGCAATATGATTCAAGCTCTAAATCAAAACAAACAATGATTTTTATAATGTACTAAACATTTCGTAATCGAAATTCGTTTGTTTCGTATTCAGAACGAACATTCATACGCGCTTCTTCTTACCTCCCTCGGCTGCGGTCGTGTCATGTTGTATTTTACGAAATGTGTCTACGAAACCTTTCGTTGCAGAAAACAACGAATGATTTCGTAGATTATACGATCAGTTTCGTAATACTAAACAATTCGTAATACGAACAACACGATAACGCACATCTACGAATTGTATATCGTACATCTTACGATTATTTCGTAAAGTCACTGAATCGCGAAATTCTGTCAAGTACAAATAATTCGTACAATGAATGAAAATAGCGTTATATGTACGAAATCTTGTTTTACGAATTCGGATTTAGGATAAAATACGAAGAGATGTTTTCAGTGTATTCAAATATGAAAAACGAGCTTCTGTTAAAAATAAAAAAATAAAAAACCGAATTTAGTACTATACCATTTAATTCGACTAGAGTTTGAATCTTTTGACAGATACGCGTATTTCGACCTCAACTGTAAAGCCATTTTAGTGTCGTGTACTTGACTCGACTTGAAGAAATCCATCTTCTTCTGATAGATTATGTTATTTTTTGGCGATTTTTTATTCCTCAGCCCATTACTACTGCTTCAATCACTGGCGCAAACGTGCTATTACTTAATTCCACGTAAGAAAATTTTAATTTCTTCCTAGTTCTGACAAATTTCAAGCCGAATTAGATTTCGTATCGAGCTTTGTAGAACTTTCCGTCATTACCAGCGTCAAATGTGTATATCGCATACCTTTACGACATGTATCGTCGAAATGTATTAGGATAACATTTACTTGAAAACATCCTGAGGCAACTTTTTGGGGAACAACAAAGGGATTCCCAACTCCAAATGCCGATATCTGTATAGTCATATCACCGAAAACTAAACTTCGGTCCACGGCATTCTGATATTGGTACAATAACTAGCAAACCAAAACTAAAAAAAATTCCATTCAACTAATGATCGGAGCTCCGTCGTTTGCTCGACTCAACCATTGCTGATTGCTATAACTGATAATGGAATGTATAGGTGCAAACTACAGATAATAGTCTGCGCTTCATAAGTGTATGCATCATTTGCCCTATTCTACACATAGAAGCAATGACGAACAAGAATGTAACAACGTCATTAAACAAATAATTTAATTGGCATACGGTCTACACTATGGCTTATCGAAGATGCTTGAATGTGAGTTCTCAATAATTATTGTTTTTGCTAACGTTTTGCAATTAGCATGAACTACAATCATTGTATGATGTCATTGTCGTAGGAGAAATTTAATTCATCAATCTTTCAAATTAAGAAATAAACTGGTTGTCGTTCGGTTCATTGACGTTGGGATTTCTGCGGCCGGGCTATGATTCATTTATACGATTAGGGAACTTGTTCTGTGAGGCGGTGCAGGTAATAGGGCATTTACCTTCTCTTTCAATAGGAAACGTAAACAAAAAAGAAGTTTTTCTCTTTTTTGGAATACTTTCCATTGCATTGCATACAGAGCAATGATAAGAAAAAAAAAGTGTGATAAAGGCAAGAAATGGGAAGAGAATCCGTGCCTCGAGGACCAAAGATGAGATCTATAGCAACGACACACAAAAACAAATTCTCGTTGCCTTTCTCACACATAGATGACCCGATGTTGTCAGCTCCTTTTTAACATCTTTTTCTGCTCCTATTTAGAATCTAAACAAGTTATCTGAATTCTTTCTTCCCTGTGTTTATAATACTATAAACTGGATTGAAAAATATTTGTTAAAAAACGAACACAAAACGGTGAGAGCAAAAAAAGCCTGACAAAATCCGGTCAGTACTGTTTATCAAAGCATACAAAATGGCTATATGTATTGGAACTGTGCATTTTTTTCGAACTCTTGTGTTTCAAAACATAACTTGATTTTTATGTCTGATTATAAAATGGAAGTTAGTATGAGACCCAGAAATTTGAAACACAAGAGCTCATAAAAATAGATAATTTCAATACATATAGCCATTTTGTATACTTTGATTTATGAGAAAGGCAATGAGATTTGTGCAAATTTCAGTAAATCTCGAAAAAAACAAATTTTGCCCTCAATGTGAATTTGTATGTATGTATGTATGTATGCATGTATGTATGTAGGTAGGTATCCGACTAGAGGAATATAACAAGAATATAATAAAATTTTATCAGGATATGATATGCATATCTTATTATGATATAATTTTGTTAGGCACCTTTATTCAAACAAAATATATTATATTTATTGAATATATTTCTATTTGTTTATTTTTAACAATTTTAAAATAAAATTAAATACCTACATATGGAGGAGTATGAAAGAAAAGTCTATAGGGTTTCTCATATTATCCAAGTGGTAACAAAAATATTATTTAATTATCGACTAAATTGCAAGTGATTGAAAATTAACTTGTTGTGCTATAAGCCCAATTTTAAATTGCTTGTTTTGTATAATAACATACATTTCTCTGTCTATTGCTCCAAATATAAAGTTTTGTTAGAATTTTCATAGAATTGATCAGAAACTCGTAACTGGATGGGTTATCCCGTATATCAGACAGTATTATAGTTTTGATACGTTGTATTAAAAATTATAACTAAGTTTGATATGTTTTTGATAGATATAAAACATATTTCGTTATATTTATGTTACAATTCATAGAACTTTTTGTTATAATTTTAGTTATTTTAAAAACATCCTGCATCAAAATTGCAACAACCTATGTTCGATAATATCTTTATATCATAATATCATAAGGTGATATAATTTTGTTATGTACCCATAGTCGGGTAGCCACCATCCTAGCTTGAGTCTTGCTCTGCATGCGGTTCCACTTAACAGTACTGTCAATTTTTATTATCAGTCTTAATTCAACATATCATTGTATGAAGGTCTAAAATGGGGTGTGGCGGACCCGTAAGCGGAGACACTTACGCGAAACTCGCGGGAAATAGAGAATCTCCTTCCAATAATATGGTCCAACGGAAAGCATAATGATATTTGCAATACCTGTCAAGTTATCCACAAGATGGTTTGTTATAAGAAGGGCACGTCAAATCCATTACAACTGTTGGGATAGAAGAACCCATCTACAAAGATATTACGGGTACTTCAACCCTTGACTCCGACTGGCACTCCACTCCATTGTCCAGCTGTAACTTCAAAGATGCCCTGATGCACCCTCCGAATTCCCAACATATTATATAACAAAATGAATATAATTGGATATAAAAATGTAAATTCATATGAATGTATATAAATGGTTTAATAAATATCACAGTGTGCTAGAAACCGTTATTAACGTAAAAAATGTCCAAGAATTTGGCACCTACCATTCAAAAACTATAGCATTTGAGCATCTTCTCCGTGAATTTGAAAATATTCTAAAGAGGGAATCGAAAGTTATCGTGATTTGACGGTTTTTTTTTTTTGATATTTTGGAAGGGATATTCTCATGCTTCATAATATTTCTTAACGGATTCTACCCCATTACCCCGAATCTCATTACCCCGAATGCCATTAACCCGAACGCCATTACCCCGAATTCCAAAACCCCGAACGACCCATCACCCCGAATGACATTACCCCGAATTCCAAAATCATGGGGAAATGTCATCAATATCATCATGTCAAGATAATTGTGAATTCGGGGAAATAGCATTCGGGGTGATGGAATTCGGGGTAATGGTACATTCGGGGTACTGGAATTCGGGGTGATGGGATTCGGGGAAATGGCATTCGGGGTAATGGGGTAGAATCATCGTTATTATTTATAAACTAGCCAAGTAACCATCAGCTTTGCATTGCTATTTCAAATCATATGATTCTAAGCATCTTCTCTGAAAATTTGAGATAATTTGTTCGAGAAAATCAGAAGTTACAGTGATTTGTATATTGACCATTATTGCTATGATGTTTAAATTCGAGCCTATTTTTTTGCCAGTAGTGCTATAATTAGATATCAATTTAAGTTGCTCTTGATTTTCCTAAATTTGAATTGACATTGGAGATAATTATACCATGAAAAAACAGGATTTTCAGGAAATGTTTTATGGACTGTTGAAGGGTTCTTCTCCAAACAATCTAGTTTCACCGAGCCCATATAAATACACCATTCAAATAAACTGTCTCATAAATACCAGATTTCTTTTCTGAACCCAGTTTCGAATTTGAATTGAGAATAAAAAATCATTTCCGAAGATAAAATTTGTTCTTTTCGTGAACAAGTCATCAATTTCAAAGAATATTGCCTACATTTAGGCGTTTAACGTGTTTTATTATATAATTCATAAACTCCAATTCCAAAATTCATCGATTTATCAACAAGTTGTAAGATTTTTGAGACTTGATTCGGATGCAGTGACCCCATATTTAGTGAACAGCATGTCTTTTTACTTTTGGAAACCTATCACAGTATATGATCAACTTCACCTCGGAATCAAAAAATTCACTTTTCGATTATTAAAAATTATTTCTGTTATTATTACAGCGTTTGGTAAAATGCATGCATGCATCCCACCAGATATTATTGACAAGAACCGCTCAAAAGTGATCAACTTCACCCCATTTTACGATACTTTGAAGCTTTAGAAAAGACAATTTAGAATATTAAATTAGCACGTTCAATGGTTTTATCATTACTAAATGCAACAAATTCTTGTCAATATATTGATCAATGTGATTAAAGAGCGTGATTGACACCCTGCTGCTGCTTTTTGTTATTACTAGAGCAACTATACTTGCACAAGGAACCAACAGATGCAACTTAGGATATTTACACCACCCTTTGTGTATAAGTAATGGAATTCTCATTCCTTGTGCTAAGCAACATCGGCAATTTGGGTTAAGGAAGAAACGTTAACGTGTTGCTACCTCTGAGGAAGCCGTTGACGTCCTCTGCATTCCCACGAGAAATCACTGGTAGTTTCGAAAATGGGAAAGAACTATATTACAGGATTCGTCTTAGTAAACAAAACGCTTAATTACATGAGCCATGGAGATCATCGCATCACTTCCACTGGTTACACCTTCCTACAAACATAATAAAGTCAAGAACATAATAAACAGAATAAAATAAAATAAAAGAATATTAATTTATATTATCGAAACTTGACTTAAAACTCAATATGAGGAAACACCTGATAATTTTCTCAAATTTTCAGAGAAGATGCTTAGATATCATATGATTTGAATAAGCAATGCAAAGCTGATGGTTACTTGGCTAGTTTATAAATTAATTATGATGTACCGTTAAGAAATATTATGAAGCGTCAGAATATCCCTTCCAAAATAGCTAAAAACCGTCAAATCACGATAACTTTCGATTCCTTCATTAAAATATACTCAAATTCACTGAGAAGATGCTCAAATGCTATATCTTTTAAATGGTAGGTGCCAAATTCTTGGACATTTTTTTTTTGCGTTAATAACGGTATCTGGCACACCGTGAATATATATCATATATTATTAGTGTTTTGTTCGTTGATTTGATGGTACTGCTGGAAAGAAAATGTTAAATACTTCTCACTAGCAGTGGACCGCTGCAAAGACCTGGGAAATTTTAGAATATATTTCAGTAAAATTTCTTTATGTCTGGCTGTGATTCGGCTATAATCGGCTAGATAATAATGTTATTGACTAATGTTTATATTGCTGATATCGTATGTTTGTTAATGGATATGGAATAAAAAATCATTTGCCGTCAACATATACAGTATAGTAACTGAAAGGTAAAGCAATATTAATTATTAGATGATTCTCAGTTTGTAGAATGATAAGCAATAATCTAATACCGTGGTGCATCAATACCCGGACGCTTAAGACGATATGTATGTTCAAACTACGATTTAAGTATGTTTAGTTAGAATTTTCGTAATGTTTTATTATGTAACACATTCTTACACCTTAGATCTTCATCAATGTCATGGAATTATTGGAATTATTCAAGATTTTTACAAATAAATCAATAAAATATTGGAGTCTATCTTGTCTTTAAATCCAGACACTAAATGCAAATGATGTTTTTAAATCCGGACACTTTCGAATCGAAATCCTATAACTAGAGATTTAATTACCTGAACCAAAGCGCGTGTTGTTCGAGCCTTTTACGTGTGGCTTGATTGTGATAACGAAAGATATACACGATTAATCTTAAATTGTCCCGTCTTCTGATAACTCACAACTGTTTATGTATACTTTTCAAGTCTTCTCTTATTTTATCTTCCATGGAAAAAAAAGTTCCACTAGTGAAAAGTGGGTCTTTCACACGCTGTCCGGATTTAAAATCACTGGCTCGTAATCCCGGACAGTCCCTTTATACACTGTTAAATACACATTTGCATCATTTTTCACACCAGTAGTGTTATCGAACATTGAAAGTATCACTTTGCACTTAATTTTGTTCAAAACACTCCACAAAATTATACTTCACGCACTTTTCATTTAACTAAACGTTGTTCGTGCCTTGTCCCAGGCGTGCAGAGATCGTTAAACTTGAACTGAAATGAACCGCGATGGAATGACATCCGACAGAAACATCTAACTTATTGTTATTTTTTATAATTATTTGGCAAAGTTAACTAGATTGAAATGATAGTGAATAATCTTCAGTGTTTAAAGTTAAGAGTTAGAATAAATTTCAAACATATTAACATTCAAATTAAGCTGAAATTAATGAATATTAACAGAGTGTCCGGATATTGGTACCGTCCGGATTTTGATTCACCACGGTACTGATATTGTTTCTTTTTAACATTTTTTGCTCCCCTGGATCGCTATAAAATGTTGAGAATGACAATGTTATGAATATAATTGTAAATATAATGAAAGATTATTTAGAGGATAATGTAGAGTAACATAATACAATAAACAACGATAAAAAATGTAATAGCAATGAATTTACGCAGTTAGTCCAGTGTTGTATTCTTCAAGTTTTCCAACGTGTTTCTGTGAAGAAAAATTTAAATAATTCTGGTTGCTTAGATTCTAGTATTACATAAAAAAAGTAATATTGTATAATATTTGCATTGAAATGATTATGCTTATGCTATCACACACAATTTAAAACGATTTGTCCGACTTGAATAATTTGAATTTACTGAAATAATATAAAATTATATGAAATGAAGACAGATTTCGTTCGATTTTTTTACTGCAACCAAACATTTGATATTTTCAAAAACAATCCATGTCGACTTTTTTTGCCCAAAATATTACAAACTTTACTAGATTGTGTAAAGAAGTAATTCTACAATATAAATTTGAGCTCAGTTGTAGAAATAGTAGATTGTTGCATACATTCAATATGATTTTATAACGGTGCCAAACTAGATTTTAGGTGTGTTGCTAGAATCAAATGGTTTCATGTTGCCAAAATCCAACATTGGCAGTAACGAACCGTACCAAAATCGAACGGGTGCTGCATCATGAAATATAATACACAGTAAAACCTTCAGCAGTCGATGTTTCATGATTGAATACATACACAATTTCATGTTTAAAATCAGTGCACTAGGCATTTCTATAAATGAATCGGTAAAACAATATAATATAATGTAATATAATATAATATAATATAATATAATATAATATAATATAATATAATATAATATAATATAATATAATATAATATAATATAATATAATATAATATAATATAATATAATATAATATAATATAATATAATATAATATAATATAATATAATATAATATAATATAATATAACACAATAGAATATTATATAATCGAATTCTATTACATAACATATTATAAAAGCTCCACAATAACACATAAAAACACTGATCGGACTTGGTAAACCGCATACTCCACCGTCCCAGAATAGACCACCATGCCACATTGTTAAAAATCATCAACTAAAATGTAAAACCATCAATATTTTAAACATTTTTTTTTCTTAATAGTTATTTAATCTATTTCTAAACAGTAAGTTTTATTTTTCATATGAAAGAAATCCAATCTACACAACGAATCAAACCGTCTACCTATCAAAAAGACTAACAGTTAATATTATTATTGTCGAATAATTTTCGAGGACAAAAACGAAAGAGCAAGAGAAATTGTAGGAAATATGTGTGGTATTCATGAGGTTATGAAACTAGGTTTATGAAATGTGAATTATAGTGAAAAGTTTTAAGTTGGAGTATATTTTCTTAAATTAGGACTAAAATTTGCACCTGAATTTTCTACGGCGAACCCAGTATACAGAAGGTCGCGAAAGCCGGAAGGGTGCGCTGGGCAGGACATGTTGCAGGTCTACCGGACAACGATCGTGCAAAGATGGTGTTCGCGTCGAACCCGTGGTACAAGAAGGCGGGGAGCACAGCGAGCGAGGTGGCTTGATCAGGTGCAACAAGATCTGGAGAACGTGGGCCAAAATCGAAGTTGGAGACACAGCCATGGACCGAGTAAATTAGCGTAACATCATAACGAGGTTTTATCAAATTAATTGATGTAACATCAACTAAATAAAATAAATAAGCTTTCAAAAAACCCCACTGCCAAAGTGAATCAAAAGAATAGGAATCCGGCTCCCTACCATGCGCTACCGAGTATCAGTAAAAAACCGCTTTGGATTATTACACCGACAAAATTTAAACTGACACAACGACGATATGCAAATCGGAACAAACTCACAAGATCCGCATTGCTCTATCCTATCTTTATCTTCGTGTGAAGCGCTCGGTCTCTTCGCTCTTCTACATATACTCTGCTCACTAATTAACACGCTGCGCTTCCACTTAATGGCGTGCCACCACTCACACATATGCACACACTCTAAAATAGAGGGGACACAAGCTTTTCTTTTACACGACCCCATGGAAGCCATTCTTAAATCAACTTCTTCACTTATACAAAACGATCACCAAATCTTTCTTAAATCAGTTAACCAAAGAGGTCACTATGGGCGGTTTCCATACAGACTGGCGGCCAAAAATATTTTTTCCATCTCATGTCGTATTTATGAGTTTTATGATACAAATTTGATGTTTCATTTTCAAAAACAAGTTTTCGAGACTAACTTTTGAATAGGGCCTATAGCGAAATATTAAACTTTGTTACTTATAATGCATATCAGCCATTTATGCGATTAACGTAGTGCAAACCATTATAAATATTAAAACTTACATAAAAATGATGATATGAATGATTTAGCGAAATTCAGTTACTTTCTGAATTAGTTTTTAGCTGTTTTCAATAGAAAATGGTTAAAAATATTGGAAACATTCAAAAAGCCTAAAATTAAAAAAAAGTGCAAATTTGTGCAGCTAAATTTTTCACGATCCTTTAGTATACATCTCAAAGTACCCTTGGAACTGAATTTGAGCCTGGGACAACTTGGGACAAAAAAGTACTCGATGTGTTAACCATATGCTTATTCGATTTTTTTAACCGATTTATAAAAAAAACATAATAAAAGCCACTATTTTAAAGCTTTTTTTGTTTTTTTTTTTATTGTTTCTAGGAAGACTTTTTTGTAAGCTTTCAAATGGTGTGAAAACATTTTACGTAAGTATTATAGAAAAAAGGTTATATTCATTTGAGTAAATCATAGTTTTTGTTAATAAAAACAAGTTTTTCTCCAAAGGCTCAACTTTGGCACCTCATATCTGAGTGTGCAATGCAAATCATGCCCTTATATTTTGAGGATTTCTTAGCAGACATGTTTACAATGAAATGGCGAACAAGAATTGAAATTTGGGGCACATCACTTTTTTGATTATTGGCCACCTGATAAGCCATAGTGGAGGTGCGACACTGCATCGCGTAAAATGAAAAAAAGTGGCAACTATAATAAAAACACTCGCAGAGCAAACAACCCAAACGTCCACTCGAAACGGCGCACACTCAGAAACTTGTTTGTTGTTTGACTTCAATGTGCATTTAACTACAAAGTGTGAACTATTAATTGAATAATATTAATAAATTTTACTGAATATTCAACACCCGAATTAATAATTACAATAAACTGAATAGTGGAACTTATTCAAACATCACACAACTTATTACAGTGTCTATAATAAATATATTCCTTGTTTAATGTTTCAGCAAGATTGAAACTTTTTTTTCTGAAAATTCGCAATTGTTTTATTGTATGAACTATGTCTATTATGTTTCTATGGTATCCAAAACATTTTGTTGTAAGGTAGAAATACAATCAAACTTCAATATTATCTTCCTAGAGCAAAATAGGAATGCTACCTTCAAATTTTACTCATTCGAGAACATTTGAGGCTTCATGAGATATTCGTGCTTTGAACATTCAGAGAACAAAACATAGTTACAACCTACGACCAGTCGTTATCCCATATTTCGGTAGTTAAAACATAACGTCCGTCGTATTTCTGAATTTGTTGACTGTCACGCAGATCCTGCACTTCCCTACACTTTCAATCACGATTTGCCTGTTCGGTATTTTTTATACTGGGTACGAATTGTACATCATAAAAAAATACCGAACTTTCAACTTTTTGATTGAAAACTTGTGAGGAGGGTTACCATCCGTCCTGATTTTAAGATTCTCTCGAGGTGTTCTGATTTATTTTTCATATTTTAAGTTTTGTCCTGCTTTTCCCAGCTTGGCGATCATCATAGAATGTCAGAGATATTCCAAATTTGGAAAAGCTATCCTAATTGATGCCAGAAACAGCAAGAATGTTCAAATGGCATCTGTGCCAAAGTCCATGTTGAGTTTTGTGGTTCAGAAATCGACTTCAGCTGTATAGAAAGTTTGGGATGCGTATCATATTGTATTACAACACCTTCAGGTTTAATCGATGCTTGACGATTCTAATGTTATGAGCCCTATGAACGTAAACATTCACTCTCTCGTTTGATACGTGACACGAGATAAAATTGGTATAAACTTTCATATTTTCTGGTAATGCAGCCTTTACCAACCTAATTATAATCTATTGGAACATTGATCATCCCTTTGGTTGTAAACATAGCACAGAAAATGGAAAATATTCGCCTCTGTTTCTTGATCAGAATGAGAGTGGGTCAGCGAATGTTACAAGTGTTGACACACAAAGTGATCGGCGCCAAACAGTGGGTGGTGTCTTGTTTTCGTTCATAGCTCGTTATCTTCCACGAACGATAAATGTCATGCATGTTGTATGAATGCAGGCGGATAAATGGGATGAAATTATGGCTCGTGTGTCAATGATCGTTAAATTTTCCAATGCCTTGGTGTATTTCTACAAAATTCTATAGCTCTCAGAATTAAGGAGCACTCCGGATCTCCAATTATTAGTTTCTGCACATAGATGATAGCAATCTAGGAACGCTTTCTTATCTTAGTGCAATATTTTGATACATCGCTCTCTCATTATTTTTCCACAGACAAACAGACGTAACACTCAAATTATTTTCATCGAACAGCAAAATAGCGCTCAATTCTAATATTCGGTAGTTGGCCGACGGCTCCCCCGTGGCGCTCGCATCGCTTTTGTTCGAGTTTGACGTTTGCGCACTACCGCCTCCTAGTTATAGGCCAAACACAGTATTTTTAGCATTGGGCGTTAATTTTTGCGTGACAACGAATTGAATAATTGTTCTAGCTGTTATGTCTGTTTGTCTGTGTTTTTTCCATACTTTTGGAACTCAAAGAAATATAAAAAGAGAAATCTTGTACGATTGCTGACATCACAGAACATGTTCTTAAAAATCATAGTTGGCAATTTCAGTGCGTATTATCAGTTCGACGTAGTTGATCTTTCAATGGAGTTAATATTTACAAAAAACCATGGCCGAAACTACAAATTAAAACAGGGGAGTACGGCCATATAGCATATCGCACTCCATGAGCTTTTGGAAAGATCCTTAATTAGAGTCTCTCAGAATCGTGTTGAAAAAACTGCCAGATTGATTTTTGATTTTTGTAGATCTCTTGGTGAATTGTTAGAGAGTTTTTAGCAAATTATCACTTAACTTAACTTAACACTTAACGGAAGCTTTTTTTGTGAATTTTCTAAACAGATACTTAGGGGCTGTCCATTAATTATGTAAGGGTTAATGGGGGGAGGGGAGGTTTGAGATTTCTTACGCGCCATACAATTTATTTTTAATTTTCATACAAAAAATCTTACCATGGGGGGAGGGGGGGTTGAAAAACCCCAAAAATTGTCTTACGTAATTAATGGATCGCCCCTTAGCAGATTATTTGTAAAACAATGATTCAAAGTACTTAAGCGTCATTTCCTTGAATGATCTTTAAAAAATCTTTGTACAGACTTTAAGTGAATTTGACATTCTTAAGCTTTTTATTTTGACATTCATAGTATGCATCCAACCAAATAATAATGATTTTGTCACACATTTCCCGATAATTTCCACTGAGATATGAGCATACCGTAGATGTTTATTCGCAAAAAAAAGGCTTAGTAAGGGACATGTCCATGTTGATTGGGTTTTTAGGGCTTGTTCACATATTTCATATCGCTGAAGGGGGAGGGTGGGCATTCTGTTCGTGTTACGGCTGATACAAAATTTGTAGAATATTCATACAAAAAGTTGTTAGGAGGGGTTGGGTGGGTGTCAAAAATTGCCATGTTCAGCGTTTTGAAATAAATGTATAAACTCTTATATGTATTGATTTTTGAAAAAAAAAAAATAAGGAGAATCATGAGGAGCAAGGCGTGAAGCATGGGAAACTGGAAAGTCAGTAAAAACGCTCTACAATTTTACTGACTAAGGCAGTAATTTCCATAAATCAAAACATATTTCGGTTTGCTGGGTTTTTTCGGTAATCGTGAACATTACCGAAAAATCCGTAGTTCCAAAACCCAGTAATATTTTACTGGTGTCGGTAATCTGAATTGGCTGTGTAGTACCCCCTCTCCTCTACAAACAAATAATACACGGAGCCACAAATCAACCCAACTTTGATTTCTTTTGAAGCAATTCGGCTCTTCAGTGGGATAACCCAAATTTGGGTAAACTGACATATAGCTATCGTTAGGTAGTTCTCCTTTGACAACAGCGAAAAAACAAACCCAGTGCAAAAAAAAATCTACCCAGCGTTAGCTTTCGAAGTCTCCGTAATGAATTAAAACAACTTAGTGTTAGGTAAACTCGAAAGAACCCAAATTTGGCTTACTCCATCGAAATTTGACTATGGGTCGTTGCGTCTCTCTCTGTTTTCGACAACATTGCTGTGGCGAGGGAGGCAAAACAACCCAACCGTGGGTAAAAACTAAATGCAATTTACCCTAATTTGAGTTTAAAGAACTTATTTTTTGGGCAGTCTGCTTTCTCCGTGTAGATGAAAGTTTTGACCATCCCTGTCCTTTGGCTTCACGCTATGCTGTGGTGAAAATATTTATGTATTTACCCCTAAATGTTTGCCACCAGTGACTTTCGAGCACTACTTACAATGATACACGGTAAGAGTTTACTACTCCTTCGCTAGGTAAACGACTTTTTTCGATCTTGGAGACTAGAACTGCGTAAGGTAAACAGGTATAAAACGTCCTCTTGAGTGAAAATCGTAATATTCCTCGGCGTGTATACAGGGAAGGTTTATCACAAAAAAGGAGGCATCGTCAAATCTTTCACCATTCGAAAATATAGGGTTTTAGCTTCCATTTGATGTGTTACCCAAAAAAATCCACCGAGGAATTCCGAATATTTTATTTATTTCAATTATATGTTCCTATTTTTAAATGTGATCAGAGTAAAAGACAGTTTTATTCCTCCTTAGCTCGATAAAAGCTTCAATTTAAAATACAAGTTTATAAAATAAAGTTATATTAGCTGTAATTTTATAAAAGATAAAACTGTCCTATGTGGTTTTCAGGATTTAATGAGCCATAGAACACTTATTCGATGATGTGCTGGAGGTTCGACAGTTGGACAAGTATATCAATCAGAGCATATAATTGTTTCTTTACACAGTTAGATTACATTTACAGAAGACTGTCTAACATTACACCTCTGCAAGGATAGAGCTTAATTCTCAGCTTAGAGTTTGTTGAGCACTTAGTTATTATTACTTGAGAGCTCCTTTGCCAATCAATCATTAATTCATTTGTTTATTGTGTGTAAGAACCAATCGAAATTTGATGATTCAACACCCTACACCCCAAGCCTCAGCCAAAAACTTTAAAAAATCCTCAAGAAACATAACCCGGAGCAAGAGACAATCTGAGGAACTTAAGGCATAGCACAATTGTGTGAAAGTGTCCTTCTAGAAAGTTGAAGTCATTATTACAAGGAATATTATTCTTCATTCTGGCGTGACTTCCCAACTGGGACAAAGCCTGCTTCTTAGTGTTCTTATGAGCACTTCCACAGAGCTATCCTTGCCAATTTGGATACTCTATGCCCAGGGAAGTCAAGAAAAAAAAATTTTGCAAAAAGATCCTGGACCGGCTGGATTTGAACCCATGACCCTCACCATGGTCTTGCTGAATAGCTGCTCGTTTAGCACTACAACTATTTGGGCCTTTTACAAGTTTTTTGTGTTCATTTGTAACATGTGAATCTCGGATTAAAAATGGTGGCACGTTCAATACCTTGGGTTGCCTAAAGTTAAAACCGTGTAAACGATTTTATGCCAAGCATAACAACAATAACGGGCATTCTCGCAATTATTGCAAGAGAGCGTTTCGCAAACCCGATTATTTTTGTATTTTTTGAATCGCCTGAAAATTTGCATACAGATTTTTTATGACCAAAAATGCCATTATGCACTTTCAGACCGCCATTTTGAACCTCGCCTTATTTTTGAGAAGGGCGTATCGGAAAATGCATAGAAAAACTTTAAAAAAACTGTAACTCGAAAACGGTTAGTCCGATCGATTTGAGATCTTCTACAAAGTTGTAGGTATTGCTTAGGACTATATGGAGAAAAATTATTCACGGTAAAAAAAGTTACAGATTTTTTTTATTTTAAAAACAAAATTTTAAAATCGATTTTCTCCAGAAACGCAGTTTTGATTTTTTTTATTTTTGGATATGTTTTAGGGGACAATTTATGTGATTTATTGCACAATGTTTCAAAATGGAAGAATTATGGACAAAAAAGTTATGATTTTTTTTAAAAATTACAGATTTTCAAAAAAAAAATCGAAATAGAGGAAAACAATAATTTTTTTATGTGATTATTTGAAAGTACAGAAAAATTGCAATCGAAAAGTACTTAGGTAAATTTTTACTAGGTTGCATCAATTTCGAGATATACTCATACTTATATAAAATTTTCAAATAAAAGAAGAAAAATAGGCCCTTTTCAAGCATATTTCATGTTTCTCCATTCCTGAAAAAAAAAATTTTGATTGAGCGAATCGTAGCTTAATCGTTTATCGTTTGATTAAAACATTTATGCTTAAGTATTGAAAAAAGAGTGCACGGTATGTTTATTTGATAATCCATAGTTTAAAGAAATATAATTTACAGCATGATTTAAATTTTTTTACTGATAGTTTATTATGTGAAACAAAAACAGTGGATTGCACCTTACGTTGTTGTGAAAAATGTTCAGATTATACTACCTTTGAACGAATCTTGTTATCAGAAATCGAAGAGAATGGCATTGACGAATTACAATTTGAACAGTGGGTCACAACCGACAGGTGTGATATTGAAACTTTTTTAAAGCAGCCTGATGAATTTGTATCATATTTTACTCGTAAATTGGAGAAACTAATACCTCATGATTTCATCAAAAAAGAGCAAGCTACATTTTTAAATAACACAAAAAAACAATTTGATAGAAGGTGAATTTGTGGTAATATGTGATTTTTCGGAAAACTACACATTTATTCTTCAAGATGAAGTTCAAAGCCATCATTGGAATGCTCAGCAAGCTACTTGGCATCCGTTTGTAATATATTATCATCAAGATGGCAAAGCCAATCATTTAAGTTTTGTTGTAATTTCAGAAGATTTGTGCCACGATTCTGTATCTGTCAACTAATTCATATCTAAAATGATAGATTTTTTTGCGATTGGATCACAAATTAACTGTCAACAAGATATATTTTATGTCTGACGGAGCTGCATCACAGTATAAAAATAGGAAGAACTTTTCAACTCTTCGGCAATTTAAAATCAAATATGATATAGAAGTTGAATGGCATTTTTTTGCAACATCACGTGGAAAAGGGCCATGCGATGCCATAGGAGGGACACTAAAACGTATGGCTGCCAGAGCCAGTCTTGCCAAAGAACGTGAACATCCGATAAAAATGCCAAGGAACTATATGATTGGGCTCAAAATCGGAAAGAAGAGCAACTTACACAAATCTTCTTTTGTTATTAAACTACTGAGGAATATGATATCATTGCACAAGAACTTAACCAACTATTTTCAAGTGCAAAAACAGTTCAAGGCACTCAGAAATATCACTCATTTATCCCTATCTCTGAAACACAAATTAAAGTTAGACGATTTTCGAGCTGTGACGATAACAGGAAAGTAGTTGATATAATTAAGAAATAAAATTGCAGTATATATATAAACAAAAAACAAACTCCTTCTCCATGGTTGTACGATCTTGCCGCGATGAGAGGGCTTTACCCATTAGCCGGGCTTAGCCCTGGGGACCAAAGGTACTCCGTTGTGATTGAATCACATTTTTAATGCCACGTTTAGATTTACCGTGTATATCTCGGAAGTGATGCATCTCAGCTTAATTTTACTTGAATATTTTTCGATAGAAAATTTTCATATTTAAAAATATAAAGTTATTTTTCTGTACTCAAAAAAACGCACCAAAAATATCGTTTCACATAAATTCGTTTTATTTATTTTTTTAAATAATTTATTTTTTATCCCTAAAATTTTCCGTTTTGAGGCATTGTTTAAGAAATTACAAACAATATGCTGCAAAACATATCCAAAAATTAAAAACATCAATTTTGCGGTTTTAAAGAACAATGAACTTCAAATTTTTATTTGAAAATTTCGTTTATATTTTTTTTACCGTGCATACTTTTTAAATACTTTAGTATATAGGTTTTGATCAAACAATAAACAATTCAGCTACGATTCACTCAATCAAAATAAAATATTTCTGGAATGGAGAAACACGAAATATGTTT